>NC_056474.1:19372369-19714166 GCF_008729295.1 Plectropomus leopardus
TGTGAAACACGCAATAACAGCTCCATGCTGCGCTGGTTTATTTATTCAGTGTCTGAATGACTTGAATGACCACAGTCACATGAACCTGCATTTGGTCTCTTCTATTTATTTAGTTTTTATAATCTTACAATATAACATTTGAACACTTTTTCAAGTATAATTTGATATTTTGGGTAATGTGCTTATTCATTTTCTTGCAGTGAGTTAAATGCAAAAATTACAGCCATTAGCTGGTCAGCTTAGCTTTGCATAAAGATTGGATGTTAGCGTGTCTAAAGTCTTGTCATTGAGGTTGGGAGGCATTTTTACACTTCTGTTTTTGTACCAAGTAAAGAAACAAAATATATCATGCTGATAAGTGGGCTTTAGAGGTGATGGTTGGAGGATTTTGTTACTTTTGGACTGAGCAAGGTGAGCTTTTCCCCATTTTCAGTCTATATGCTAAGTTATAGCTGGCTATACGCCGAAACTCGCTTTGGCACAAATGGGATTGTTTGTAAATTCGGGGCACTGTTGGATTGCACCACTCAGTTGTTCAGTACACCGCACTCTTGGTGTGCTGAGCGGAGTGATATGTAATGTAATGACCGGTTTGTTAATTTGTGCAGAAATGCAACGCTCTGCTACTTAAACTGTGTTTTCATCAGAAGCTTTTGGTATAGTACCTTTGGAACCAAAAAGCATCACCTACAAAGAGGATCCGAGACCCCAGAACCAGACCGTGTTATCACAGAACAGAAGAGGGCTGCCGGCTGGAGTGACAGTCTCTCTCGATGGATGTTATATTCATAAATAACAGGTTTGTGCATTGACGCCTTGTCAGGCAAGAACAGGGTTTTAGTGTTGCCAAAGCACACTGGAACAAGGACACTGGGTGTCTAGACTAAAGACTAAAGTTAGAAAAATTAGACTAAAGTTCACACAATTCAGTCACAATAAATGTACGTTTTTTAAATGCTTGAAGATCCACTTATTACTAAAAGTATATGCCATCCAAAGGACAATAAAAACCTATGGAGTGGTCAAAGTTGTCATGTTGAAATTTAAGGTGTGTTGATGGATTCATGTCGTCACCTCATGCATGGAGTTACATTACGATATTTATTTCTTGTGGTTTATGTTTGCCTAAAAAGCTCAGTATATATAACTGAACCATTTCTAAAATATCTGACGGCTGTTGGTCACACTTTTTAATTACTTTTTATTTCATGCTGAGTCTGCTGGACAGGGGTCATCACTATGATGAACAATTAACACAATTAACACATTAGCACTCTGCACTATGTTCATTTACAAACTCTTTGTGTTTAGATAATAATAATTCTGCTACCTTTAATTATATAGCACATTTAATGCGTGGATGCAGTTCAAAGGCAAGATCAGAGGAAAATAAACAATAATAGTAAAAAAATTTTAAAAAGTGAGAGAAAACCTGCGTGGATTGTCTCTCTCTCTGATACAAAGCGTTAGTGAGGTGTATGAATTATGCATCAACCCACTCTTAATGATTTGCGAGCACTGTGTCATCCAGGTTGGCGACATCCCATGAATGCTTCCAAAATGTAAATACATTAAAAAAGCCTTCCATAGAAGTGACGATAAAAACAATCCCCTTCAACGACTACTAAAACAACAATGAGACTGTTTATTTCTCGTATTTGTCTCTGATATCCGTTGTTTCTTGGCGCCCTTTTATCTCGGATCTCATCCAGAAAGTGGCCGCAGGTCCGGCCATCAACAGTTCCTCTATGAATTACTGCTTCCTGTCAAGATATGAGGCCTGGCACGTCAACAATGCCTGGCAGGAAAAACTTGTGTCTGTTACTGTCAGGCTCTTCTTTTTCATTTTAAGTTTGAGTGCCTTTCTTTGTGTCTGAGTGTCCTGTGAGACAGAGGGCAGCTTATCCACGTCATCATGTTGGACTGAGACTTGTGGCATCAAAGAGCCACCGAGCGAGAGCGTCAGAGGAACAACATGAGCCATTGTCCTCCTGGCCTGCTGTGCACCGGAAAACACTGTTCATGATCCCATAAAGATGTTTGGGAGTGGGTCTAGTGAGGTCTTTATGGCCTGTCGGGTTTCACAATAGAGAAGAGAAGGTGTTGTCAGTGTAAGTGTCAACTTTCTCAGTAAGTCTGCTTCTCTATTTTGCTTTAAATGTCAATGAAACATTTCTTGGTTAGGATTCCTTCAATGTGCATTGTTCAGGAGGTTTTTATAAGGAAGCTGAATTATCCTCAGAGCTCTCTTTGTCTCCAAAATGGATTAAAACACTGAATAAAGCAGTTTCATGATACAAATCATATTTCTCCTGAGCTGTTTGACACGTCACAGATGGCTTGCTTGCCCGGTATCTGCAAATGTGTACTCACCAATTTTCTCTCATAACTCTAATTCTGGTCATCTTATTTCTGAGACAGACGCTCAGGAGGGTTTTTACCAAAAGCCAAATTGTCCACAGAGGTCTCTTCTTCTCCAAAACAAACAACCTGGTGTTTTAAACCAAGAAAAACAGAGTAAAGCAGCTTCACGTTAAAAATCTGTGATACTGAACAGCTCATTGTAGAGCCAATGCTAATTAAGGCAGCCGACCACAGACTGTATATAAAGATGGACGATGCATCTGTTATTTTTCCCTTTGTACAAAAATGAAGCCAAAATATCCCAGAAACGGCCACTGCCGTTTTGCACTGGTGATGTCATTTGGAGCCAAAGTCATGGATGTATTAAGAAAACCTGGATACAGCATGGAGGTGGGGCCCCTTTAATTCCTACAAGAGCTGCTCGGTGGCGCATAAAGCAAAAAACCCTCTATTTCCATGGTATGAAAGCACTCGGATCTTTCACATTATTGCCCATAGAGCATGCACACTAGAGACTTTCACCAGCGGAGCATCTGACTTCTGGCTTAGCACCCTGCTATTTTAAATGGCAATTAAAATATTTACAGCTCTTTTAGACTTTTCAGAATCAGAATCAGAATCAGAAAAAGATTTATTGCCAGGTATAGTTAACACAATACGAGGAATTTGTTCTGGTGTTCTGGTTTCCAAATGTTATTGATCTAAATGGATAAAATCCAGATAGTAAAATTAGTCTTTGTCAAGGTTTAGATGCTCACAAAAATGTATTTTCTGATTAAGAGACGTCCCTCTCTCTCTCTCAATGTAAGTTAATGGGAAGAAGTCTATCTGGGCCCCATGGTATCACATGACGGACCAGGGCGGTGTAATTCCATCTTGGGCCACTATGAAAAGTTTGCTTCAAAGCCTGGTGCCCTTCCTGGAGCCAGACACCAGGGAGCGTCAATATGTTTTGGCTTCACTTTTGGGGAGCTGTCATGTTGTCCAACTTTTTTAAACAGTCTATGCACCAGATGCAAAATGCAAATGGCCCCATTTAGAGTCAGTTTTTGTTCTGTCTCTTCTGGGTCACTGTGGAAACATGTTGGTGCAACAAGGCAGACTCTGTGGATGAAGACCCACTTCCTATAAAATACGATAAGATATAAACGGCTATTCTTATTTTTAGGTTATTATACACTAAAGAAAACAAACTGATGATATTTTATTCCATTTCTGCCAATATATCCCCGTAAAACACAAATTTTCAGCAAATGCTCATGACTTTAGATTTGCAGACCCAAAAATATAAAATGTCTTTTTGCTGCAACATGTTTAGCATGTTTTCAACACTAAAATGGCTTCATGTGTTCAGTGCAAACAAGGGGTCAAAAAAGGTGTGGGAGCGTGTGTGTTAGGGTTGGCTTGTACAGTGCATGCATTGGCCCACATACTGGCCACGTGTGTGTGTTGATAACCTCTGCATAGGCAGGGGCAGCCAACAGAGCAGGGAGATAGCTGATGGAGGGAGGGGACTGAGGCCAGGACAGCTTCCCATCATGGGAAGTGTGTGGCCAGAGGAGTTTATAAATGCGTTCCGTTGTTTACACCTCACTCACAGTCTGATCATTTCTTAAGCTATCAACACTGCTGGGAGGAAACGTCTGGTCTGCGTCGTTAGTGCGTTTGGCTTTGTTAGAGGAAGGCTGCGCAAGATTTACAAGAAATGGACTCAGAAATCTGCTGGCCGCTCTGAAATAATTCATCACTTCTGTATTTTTTTCATTTGGCGTCAGAGGTCTGAGGAGGAACGTGTCTGCTCTCTGATCAGAGATGAACTGTATTTGAACCTGGCTGGCCAATCACAGTCATCCTCAAGCCTTACCGCTTCTTTGTGAACACTTCGGTTATCAGCACCCATGTACAGCAACGGCTACTCCCAGGTGTCCAAGTCCAGCATGCAGGCCCACAAAAAGATGCAGTACCGCTCAAAGGGCAAGAGCTGCGGCTACTACTTGCGCATTGTCTTCTTCTTCTCTTCGCTCATTCAGTCCCTCATCATTGTTAGCCTCGTGCTCTTTCTGGTCTACGGTAAATCACAGGACTCAGCGTCCATGTCGCGTATCCAGGACCTGGAGGAAAGCTTCAGCCGTCTCTCCATAGAGAATGTCGCCCTGCGGCAGCAGAGGAAGAACCTGACCAACTTACTCAACATCACCGTTACTGAGAAGGCCCGTAATGACTGGGATCTGGCCAACCTCCGTTTTGTCTCCAACATCTCAAAGATCCTCATCCAAGATTTGGACAAGAAGTTGGTGAGTTAAGCCTTTTGATTATATCGACATGTATGTTTCTGTCTCTAAACTTACTTTACCATGTAATTCTGGAAGATTTTTCACCTGTTGTGATGTTTTTGTCCCTGACAGAAATAAGAAAAACAGAAGCTTATTTCTAATTTGAGTGCACAAAAATTAAATGATAGATCAAGTCATTATTTTTATTACATAACAAGGTGGCCTTTTATGTTATATTTTACAGTTAGTTGACCTGGTGACCTAAGCAATGGTCATGTGACAGGAGAGTATATGACTGGAGGACAATGAGGGAACTGTAAAAAGAAGGAAAACTCAAATATTTTATTCAATATCATTTACAAACAGCTCATATTTTCTTTTGAATCCGAAAATAATGAGGAAAAACAACATTTTATATAACACTTAGGCTGACATTAGCAGGCTTACGTACGATTATTTTTTATTATAATTATTACTCGTCAAAGTAGCACTTCAGTGTTGACAAGTTAAACATAATCTTGGTTTAAGACTAAAGTAAACTGAAAATGATTAGTTGTTTTCCCTGTTTGTCTACATTTCACAATTGATCTAGAACAAATGACCTAACCACTAATGGCTTTTCTTTCACTGATCTGAACAGCAACAGTGCTATAGTGAGTTGTACTTTTGCAAGAGCTCAGGAAGTTACAATATCCAGTGCAAAACGCCATGTAAGTATGACCTTTCTTTATTGAAAACCCCAAAATAACTACATTAATAAATGAAACAAATTAGTCAAAGCAGCAGCATTTAAAAAAAGATATATTGCTTCTTTTTCTTTTCTCCATTGTTGTTTTTCTGAGCAGTGTATCCTCCAGATACTTGTAACTGTGGGCTGCTGGTGGAGCGCCTGAAAGCCAGGCTTGAGCTGGTGGAGTCCAACTTCACACAGACAGGTCAGAGGATGAGGATGGAGATGGATCAGATTACCAAAGAGAGGGACAACATTAACTTGGAGGTCATCCGTCTGCGAAGGGACAAATCCACACATGAGAAGGAGGTGGACTTCTTTAGGCAAAAATGCAAAGACGACTTTGCCCTGTCCTTGAATGGCATCTCCAACGTCTCCAAGGCTTTCCTAGAGAAGATTGACTCCCTCTTCCCGGCACACATCGCCTTCCAGCTCACCTGTCCCAGACAGCGGGAACACCTGGAGCAAATCCGCACCAATTGCACCAGCCTGTCCATAGAGGTGGAGGACAAGTTCCAGCGTTACCTGAATAACGTGGGAGGACAGGTGTCAAGCATCCAGTCCGAGAACAGCCGCCTGAAGGCAGAGAACTGGCGACTGTCTGAAGACTACCGCTGGTGCAGCACGAACCGCACAGGCCTGATCCTGCAGAACAGACAGAACATGGACAAGCTTCAGCGGAAGAATGATGAGGACAAGGAGAGACTCCTGTTGGATAAGATGAGGCTGAACGGAGAAATCGATGTCCTGAAAAACAGCATCAAATATAAAAGCAGAGAGGTCGATCATATTACAGAGCAATTCAAGCAGCTCAACATGTCCTGCATGGTCAGGGTAAGAAAAAATATTAATCACTTATATTATTACATGACTAATGACACGTTTACTTTACAGTACCAAGAATAATTGTGTGAAACGTCCTGCTCCTCCCATGTTATTTCCGTTTTTTTGGGAAGGTGTTTTCCATTTTCCATCCCTTTAAAACTCTGTAATACACTACAGACACGCAGGTTATCATCAAATTGCTGTTGACTTTGATTATAAAGTCTTCGTTACATGTATGATCTGTTCACATTTGTGTAGCACTTGGGTCATTTTTACACCCAAACTTGAGCTTTGTTGTCAATAATACTCTAAATCGCTGCAGTATCAGAAGACATATTTGCTTATGTAACACCTGTAAAAATACTCAAATACCAACAAAGCCCGGATCTTAGTGCTCTGACATCGTAATATCTTACATAAGATGAAAGAGATCAAAGCAGCCTGACAGGTTGTTGGAAATGATCCAGTTTTAGGTGCAGAGCAGGAGGGGTGAAGGGAAACTGCCTGCCAGTCAAGAGGGCAAGAGGGCACAAGGGAGAGCTGGGGAAGATTTCTGTCAGTTATATTAAAGATGGAGTCAGCAATTCTGGAGAGAGATTGTTGATATTGGAACGCGGCATCCAAAAAACTAAACCTCTCCTGTCGATGCTCTTTCAGGAGCTCAGCAATCTTTCTCTATATGCATCATCATGGCCTTTCTATTGTCCTCCACGGATGCCCGTTGTTGCTGCTTGGCCAGAATAATGTCGTGTGGCTCAGTCCAAGTCACTTTGTTTGTTTTCCATTTACCGACCCCATTGTGTATGAACACCAGTTTGTTTTTAGCATGCACACAGAAAGGGCAGCCAGCGGACTGTGATAAGATATTTGCTGATTTTCACAAAAAGAGTTTGGATTAGAATTGTTGACTGCACATTTAAATATCTGCTTTTGCTTAAGGACAAATGTAGAACCTAGACACTAACCTTTTCTGATGTCCTTCATGTTTTATGTTAATATGAAATAGTTTGATTGCATCATATAATGTTAAACTGACAGTTTAAACCAAAATCATCAAGTGTTGGAGATATTGGCCATAAAGATGTCTGCCTTCATCTCCAATATGATAAAACAAAATGGCACTCAACTTGTGATGCCCAAAGTGCCGTAAAATACATTTAAAAAAAAAAAAAAAAAATCAAAAAATCAACAGCGATGTCTCTTGCCAGAAATCATGACCTGGTTACTCAAGATAATGAGACTTTGTTGTGAGAAGTTTCATGTAGGAACTTTTTTTCTCCAACATTTACACCCATCAACTGTATCACTACACAGAAGGAAGTGTGCATCTACTGCTAGCTCACCTAGCACCTCTAATGTTACAGCTCAGCTAAGGAGGATGCAATAGATGTTTATGTCTTGTGGTGTCACAAACAACAAAAGTCATTTGTCCCACATCCTTCTGTGTTGTGATTCGGTTGGCGGGTGTAGTTTGATATAAAGAAAATAGTTCCTACATGAAACTGCTTTCAACAAGATCTGTGGATTATCTAGAGTTACTGGGTCATGATTTCTGGAGAAAGATACTGCTGTAGAGAATTTCAAATGTATTTTCTGGCTCTTTGAGCACCAGAAGCCAAGTGCCATATAGTTCTATCATATTAGAGAGAAAACAGACATCTCTACGGTAAGACGATAGACGATATCGCCAACATTCACCAACTCACATCAAAACAATCTAGACTGATGAAGAGCGCTATAGGTAAGAGGAATACCATATTAACTTCAGTCTCATTTTATTTCAGACAGGGTTTGGTGGAATCCCGGGAGGCCCAGCCTCTCGACCAGGCTCACCATATCAGTCTGGATTGGGCTTGTCCGGTGGTGGTGGATCCAGCTTTTCTGGTTTGGGTCAGCCTAGTAGGGTAGGGTCAGGTGGGTTGGGTTCAAACTTCGGCTCATATGGGTCCACCTACAATAAACCAGGATCAACTGGGGCAGGTAGCTCCCTTGGGTCAACATACAGTAAACCAGGATCAACTGGGGCAGGTTCTTCAAGTTCATCCCTCTTTTCGTCTGGATCAAGTAGCTCTAGTGGGTCAGCATACAATAAGCCTAGCTCAACTGGTGCAGGCTCCTCAAGCACGTCCCTCTTTTCACTGGGGTCAGGTAGCTCTAGCAAGCCTAGCTCAACTGGGGCAGGTTCTTCAAGCTCGTCCCTCTTTTCATCTGGGTCCAGTAGCTCCAGTGGGTCAGCATACAATAAGCCAGGATCAACTGGGACGGGCTCTTCAAGCTCATCAGTCTCGTCGTCTGGGTCAAGTAGTTCTAGTGGGTCATCATATAGTAAGCCAGCTTCAACTGGGGGACTTTTCTCAAGCTATGGTTCATCAAGCTCGAGCTCAAGTGGAACAGGTTCAAGTAAGCCAGCAGTGAGTGGGAAATCACCCTATGGGACATCCTTAGGGTCAAGTCCAAGCCTTAGCTCAAGTGGGATAGGCTCAAATAAGCCATCATCAACTGTGAAAAGCTCCTCCAGCTCTGGATCATCCTCTGGGTCGTCTACATCAACGAGTAAAAGTGGGTCATCTAGCTCTGGATATTCCTGGTTCGGGTTTGGAGGCAGTAATTCAGGGCAAAGTAAGTCAGGAACTGGGACAGGGAAAGGACCGTCTACTGGGAATAGTTATGGTGGAACTGGATCATCAGTTGGTGCAGGAAGAACCAGTGGACTGGGAAGTGGCCCAAGTAAGAATACTTGTCTACTGTTTATTAATCCTATTTTGGGACATTTTTTAAAACGAATACTTCAACCATAAAATGATCATTTGTATATCAATTTCTCATCCCTTGTTATGTTAAATTTGTGATGACAACTTTTTTCTCGCATACCTCCGCAATGAACAATAAATCCAAAAACTGAGAGAATTTTATGATGATATGAAGTCCCAGGAGTCTGCATTTAACAACAGCAAAACAATACCAAAACAAACTCTCACACGACAACAACATCATACAGTATAATCCTGATCTCATTTATCCAGTCAGATACTAACTCAGTGCTTCCTAAACACATGCATTTTTGCTAAAGCCTTACTATTCAAAACACTTCTGCATATGACAAGCACGCCTAGGCAAGCACATGAATTCAAACCCTGCTCATGCATTCTAGTGAGCAGCAGTAAAATGCCTGTTTGCTGTTGTTAAACATGGACACCTTGTACTCAAATTTAACAAGATTTTTTGGGATCTTTTATTCAGTGTTCAGGGACAAACAAAGTCACAAATGCAACCTAACACAGGGTGAATAATTGCTGTACAATGATTTTGTGGGTGAAGAACTCCCCTAAGTAAAAGCAAGGTTCACCAAGATTACAAAAAACTCAACAAATTCTCATATAACTCATTGTGGTATCCAACCATACAGATAATTTTGGTTTCATTTGCTCAGGTCTTGAGAAGTCCATCTTTGATATTTATGCCTCCAAAACAAAGATGAGTTGAATGGAAATGTATGTGTGTCTTCCTGTAGAAAGATCTCTTTTTAGAAAGTGTCTTTCCTGGATACCTGACAGAGCGGTCTGTGCTTCACTCAAAGTCACAGGGGCGAAAGCAGCTGTTCTTTTTTTTTTTTTTTTAATTACGCTTTGGGAAGCATAAACAAAATTTCATTTCTCCCAATTCTCATGGATGATGGATATCTCAAAACCTGGGTATTTGAAAACCTTTGAAAAAACCTATTTGAAAACGGATCTACCTGCATGGATAGATACAAAGATCATTTGGGTGAACTGAACCTTTAAACAAATATTTCATGTAATCTTTCTGCAACCATGTGTTTGTATTTAAAGTATGTTATTTGAATGCAAACTATATATTCTGATAATTCCATAACTTCATCAAACTTTTAATGAATACCTCTGATGTTTGTGGCATTTTTAGAACTTAGTAGAAATGCCAGCTGCAAAAGTTTATGTGGTATTGTAAAGGAGTTTGATTGATTGCCTCGTGGCTAAGTAATGACTTATCCCTGTTTTCTTGTGTTTAACCAACAGTCAGTGTTGCTCAGCACCTTAAAGATCTGCAGCGCCTCATCAACCCCTCTGGCCCAGAGTGAGTATTCAGTATATTTAGCTTTATGTTGAGAGTAAATGTGAGATTGTTACTGCTGAACAATCTGTGCACACTTGCACATTTTTTTTGTCACTGTCAACACATCTCATGGAAAAAATGAAATCACCAACACATTAGTCTGTCAATACTTTAATTTCCCTTCCCTGTATGTGGCAATTAGACTCAAACTCACTGGTTACCATTGAAGGCTTTAAAATGCAAAAACAAGTCACAGATTTATTGTTTAAAAAAAAAAATCTAAAACAGCTGTAGTTTCTAACACCTGTTACAGAACCAGAGGAAAGTGGGGCATTTGTTGAGAAATATTTTCAGCAGTGGATTGATACACATTTAGTGCTCTAGTTAATATTTACAGGACATTGTGGACAGGATTGACTCCAAATAAAAACTACAGTGGCCACATTTATTGTGATGACGCTAGACAGATCAATTCATGGTTGTTTTTCATTTATTAGGTTTGTTGACAATAAGACAAACTATGAAACATCTTACCCATTAACAAAAAAGCTGTGAAGTTTTAAGCCTGATTCATTCATCAGCATAACTTATATAACCTTTTCTCTCTCTCTTACTTTTTTACTTTTTCCAGGGAGAAACAAGATCTCTCCAGAATGTTGGGTTAGTCCATTTTAAAGGAGGTAAACCAAAACTCAGAGATTTATCTTCAACTGCATTTACTCCGCACACCTAAATGCAAGCCTCTCATATTGATTTAACATATTTTATACCTATAAATGTACCAAATATGATACACTGTGACAGTATTATTCAATTTGCATTTAGGAAAGTAATTTGAATATCTTTTGCACTTTAGAATGTAAAATGTGAAGTTTTCTGTTATGATTTGTATCTACGCAATATGAACAAGCACATAATGTATTTTTAGACTGTAAATAAAACCTTTGTTTGACCGTAAACACATCAACTGCGCCTGTCTCTTCTTTATAAACAAAGCTATTAAAGATATTATCCAATGCAGACGCGGAAACAATTGTTTGTTCCCGTGTGCGTCACCTATTGTGTGGCTAATTACCTATAAATGACTCCCGAGCCCCTCCTGTGATGTCTCAGGCAGGATTTACTGGCAACATGATTTAATCTCTCCAGAGTGTTTATGTTTACCTGTCAACAGGCTGACTGAGGCAGATGGGTGGAAGTTTTGAGAACACCCTTGTAAACATGCTGTTCTTAAAAACAATGTGCCATCACTTAACTGTAGAGAACACGGATATCCACAGTCTAAATAAAATCTTAATATATCTCTAATAAAGAACATATGGTAAATCATTGATAAATCATTGCTTTGTTTATCAAATGAAGAGACTGAAATTATTATATTAAAATATAAACTGGGTTATTTGTGTCCAGAACTAACTACTGTGTAATGTATGAACATTTGTGATCACGTCTGTGTCATAGTTTTCATGATATTAACATGGGTCGTTGAATTTGTTTTGCGCAAATAAGTTTGGATCAGTACAATAGCACCATTGCAGGGAAACAAACCATCACTGGAACAGACAAACATCCTGCCAGTTGCACTGGGAAAGGATGGGGTCGTACCATTAATTCAACAACCAAGTGTGTATTGTGTTTGGCGCCAATTAATAAATACAGCACTTAGAGCCAAACGAAGGGAGAGCCATTCCCGTCTAAAGGATATCCTTTGTTTAACATCAAGTGTTTTTCCACATTTGGGATGTGCAGTGTACTGCAGGGGTGGCTGTGACGATATCAAAGGTCAGCTCGGTTGGATGCTTCTGGGAGTCGTTTTATTAGACTGACTGAGACAAAGGATGTGTTAAAAAATTTCACTGGAAAATCAGCGTTATGATGCTGTCTGTGCACAAAGGTTTCCTGTCATCTCAATGAACTCTCCTGTTGACCAGTGTCATTTCTTTATTTCCCATATCCAAATGAAGCCATTTTAAATAAAACAATGGACAATGATTACTTTAACTGAATGATTACATTTTTTATTTATCTATCTATCTATATTAATCTATCTAGTTTGAGTTTAACATACTTTTTCTCTTTAATTAGAAAAAATATGTGTATATGTGGAAACACAAAACAAAAATGACCATTAAATAATGGTACGCGTAAACAACAGACTTTCAATGAGCAACGTAAATGAACATTTTATGTTTGAGACGAAGCGGAAAGAAGCACTTGGCCTGCCTCTATATTGTAATCCATCAGAACTCAATCTTATAAACTAACTCTCAAGTGATCAAGTTATCTGTTCATGCTCTAACAACACAAACCAATCAAGAATGTAAAAAGAAAAAAAACCCAATAATATCATGATGAGTGGCCTTACGCTCACCTTTCTTATTTCTGTACTGCAAAATATACTTTTTGTACATCTTTTAAACCTGACTAATATGTTTTGTTTTGATTTCCTCCTCCGGTCCCACAAATACGTGCACATTCGTTTACAGATATGTGCAAGCGCGACATTGTTTCAAATAAAATCTTCCTCTTAAGATCAAGAACCGGGTGTACTGTATCAGCTTGTTATCATGCAGAACAAAGGACCAAAGAGGAGGTTTGACATGTACCTCAACATAAATGACTTTTAACATTGTTGACATGATCATTTAGCAATGACAAACACTTCCAAAAAATGTGTGATTTTCTCATATAAGCTCAACTACTTTAGCCAACACTGAATACTGTCTAACAGGCTTCCAACAACATCATTGGTTAGTCTATCCATACTTGTCCATATTTTTCAAGTAGGTCATTATTCAGTCCACGTGTGCCACTAAGATCATGATCATCTTAAGGCTAAATGACAGATTATCAAACAGATCACTGGCTGCTCTGTAGGGATTTTGACTCTGAGCATTGCAAACAGCACTGATGAAGACTTGGGGCTACTGCGTCTCATTTTGCCCGGCCACCTCCCTCTTCATCCTGATACAGGAAAGAGAACGGGTGCTTATGATTACGACCTCCTTCCTCACCTGGGGTTGCAGGGTTGTGACCTCTTTTGTCTGTTTCTGCTAATGCTCCCTCTTAACTGTGACTTCTAATTGCATTTCCTATCCCCCTCAGTCCCACCGCTGCTCAGGCTGGTAAAGACATCAGGGGGCAAAACCCTTTCTCTTGTGCAGATCGTTTTGAGGAGGGGGGCTGGTAATCGCTGGAAACAGCTGGGAGGGAAAATGTACCCAAGCACTGACGTCCTTTTGCGCAACTGTGACTTTCACCTTGACCTCTTGCAGCAGAGGAGTTATGGAAAGGAAAACACGGGTGAGTTTAACTGCTTAAAGAGGATGTGTTTGACTTCATGTAACCCGTGTTAGAAGACCTCATAGAGCCTCAGTTTTATGGGCAAATCCTGCATTCCTAAAGTTTCACACGTAATGTCAGCATAACAAAATACTACAGATACAGCTTCTCTTAGGCAACTGCAGCACCTAAACATAAAGCCTTGCATTAACCCTTTCAAACCTGAGCAAATGTAAGTGATTTCTGTTAAAACATAGGGGAAATTCTACAAGCAGCTTACAAGACATGGCCTAAAAATTACCTAGAAAAAGTGCTGAAAATAAAATGTATATGTGAATTTAATTTATTATATTTTTCTGTAACATCATTTGTAATATATAATTATGATGATTATAAATATTTTTTTCTAAAAATGTTTGCCTCTTTTTTTAAAGCTTATTTTTATTTTTTATTTTTCTTGCAAGTATGTTTTATTGTATTACAGTATGCTCAAATCAAATGTTCAAAAAATATTAGCAACTAAGTTACAAAATATCCAGTTTGTTCATAAAAGTAAATGTTTGCGTACCTATTAATTTCAGGGGAAATGCTATGGGAGCTACGACTCCCCAGATACATTTTGGCAAGAAACATCAGGTGGAAGATAAGGATTTTGCTGGTTTTACCATTTTTGCTAAATCTGAAGCTAATCACACAAACTAGTGGTCCAGTCAGTTGGAGGACTAGGCCAAAACTTTGTTGCATGTGTAGAATAATTCCAACCAACCTGATCAGTTAGGACTGATTGTATAATATATGTATCTGCTGTATGAATAATACAAGACAAGTTCTCTGCCAGGAAGATGGCTGTGGGAATGTGTGTGTGTGTGTGTGCGTGCGTGTGTGTGTGTACGTGTGCGTGCATGCGTGTGACTGTGCAGCTAATCACACAAACTAGTGGACCAGTCAGCCTGTTATTTTCTGTGCACAGTAATGATTTCATGCTCAATGACCTCTCGTGGTTGTGGTGATTTACAGTTGTTAAAAAACCTGTTTTATTGACTGTTTCGTGCCATAATTGACTGCTGACTCCCTACTTCTGCGAACCAGCTGGTAGATGCCATATGTTTTCTGGAAATAGGCCAAAACAAAACAAGGTTAGCTTTCGGCTGCCACACATCCTCATATCATAGTGGGAGCATTTCAGGGAATGAATCCGAAACGAGAGGCTTTACAGAGGACATTTTTTCTCAAGTGTCATTTGTTGTAAACATGGTGGAGGTCATGAACTGAGTTGCTGTAAGCCCAGACCAGCTGCAACACTGTCCTATTTATCTATGTCATTGATTATCCATCACATACCGAGAGCCTTACTGGTGTTACACTGCAGGCAAGGATATAGAGAAGATTACGAATCATCTAGTCTGCTAAGAGAGAGCTATAGAGCTAAAGCCACTGCAGTTATTTAGGTACAATCCCTCATTCCTGCTAATGCTAAGAGACGTCAGTGTAAACTCCCATTATTATTATATATTACGCATTAACTCTCATTAGGTGACGGGAGAAACCTGGCTCAGCAGGAGGATGTCCCCTGTCTGACCCCATGATGATAAATATTTGCTCATAATGAATAAAAGTCACTTTTTTTGTGGTGCCAAAATGTAATCTGTTTTCTGGTTCCTAACAAATGTTAGAGGTTATCAGTCGTCTTTGTATTTTGAGTGAAATAGAAAGTGACACCAAGAGAAGTGGAAAATCCCAAATTTATTTCATAAGTCAGTAATGATTTTGTAAATCCCCAGAGGTCCCTTTAGGTCAACTGACCCCAGCCCCAGGTCTGCTCTGATGCAAATAGTGAAATGCCTTTCATTTTTCTTTGTATCCATTTTCAACAAAACTCTACACTAATAGACATTTATAGAGCTTTTTTTGTCATTTTGTTTTCTGCATTCTGATGAGCTCTGACCATATATTTGCCATTTTATGGGTGCATGATTGTTTTTTGTTATCTGTGTTGCCCGAACAGAGAGCTTTTTATATGTTGTATGTGTGCATTTGTAAATAGGAACACAGCATCTCAGTCAAGTCCCCAGGAGGTGCGCTGGGCTTTGAAGCCAATTTTTGTTGTGGCCAAAACAATAGAATAACATCCATCTTGTGATGCCATGTGTCCCGAAAAACGATCCTATAAAGCATATAAAGGGGGCACAAGCAACTTTCGCAGGCCAGTCGAGCAACTAACTGCCACTGGCCAAGCAGCTAACTTCAGGATTAGCCCTCGACTAATAAAATGATTAATCTTGCGGCTCTTCCAGACTTGCCAAATGTTGTCAGACTGAACGTATCAAATCCTGACAGTGAAACAAGGCATTTCATGAAGGTTGTGACACAGAAGAAACATATCCAATTAATTTTAGACATATCTTTAACAATGTTAGACTATGGGAAAAAGTATTTTTGGCCCAAATGGCATCACATGATGGACCTGGAAGATGCATTTCCACTGTTTGGCCACTATGTCAAATTAGCTCTCTATTTTAGGGCCCTTCCTGAGACGAAGTCGTGAATCCTATGATAGAAAAGGCCTGACCTGGGCAAGTAGGGGAGTTTTGTTGTTTGTTTTTTTCTAACCTTAACACCTACTATTGAGTACTCGTTGACTTTGTTGGTTACATTGTTTATGTTAAGGCAAGAGGAGCAGGACTATCTGGGGTTAGGTTGAGAGCGTCAGTGTAAGCCAATCAGAGGCAGAGTAAGGCAGATTAAGACAAGCAGTTCCTTCGCTGTCCTAGGAAATGCTAATTTCCTTCCTGGAGCCCAGCTGCCAAACAGCAACTTTCATAGAAATGCCCTCCAACACAGCATCCAGTTCTCTTTCTATATCCATGATCTTTGGCAGTAAATTAGCACTAAACATAACTCCCTTTTTTCCTGTTAAACAATTCTTTTTAGGAGTTTTTTCTGATTTGAATCAAGGGCTATATGCTGTAAATGTAATAATCACATATGAGACTAAGATTTGTGATTTCCAGACCTTATAAATAAAGTTCCCCTGTCCTGAAAGTGGGTGTCTTGGGCAAGAGAAGATGAATTTTTTTATCCTAAGGTCCACAGCTCATGTCAGAACAGATATATAAAACTGTTTAAATTATAACGTTAGGGTTATAATAATGTAGTTAAACATTTGAATAATGTGACAGAGCAGCCTGTTTCTAACCTGGTGGCATTAAATTGTCTACTGCTACCATCTAGTGTTTATAGCAGTGTATTGCCATACTGGATTTGGAGAGAAATTTTGTAAATATAATATTAAGCTTCCTTCTTGCTCTGCTTCTTCATACAGGTTTAAAACATGTACTCATTTTTGAAGCAGTGAGTTAATTTCACTCTAAATTTATTATTATGAGTCACGGTGAATTCATTGGATAATCATATGATCTTTCTGCAAAAAAAAAAAATAAAAATCTGAATTCAGAGTAAGTGAAAGCTTTTGAATGTGGAGCAATATTGTGTTTCCATTTTTGACCAAATAGTGTATTATCTTGTAGAATCTGATGTAAAGGAGGTTAATCAGCAGACAATTTTTTAAAGGATTTAATTGTTTTTTTCCTCTTTCAGACCTCAGTTTACATTTCAATCCAGTCCAGTCACTGTTCTCGTCTCTCCTGTCTGTCTTCACTGCTCAGTGTGCTTGAAGCAGCTAAACACTTTCTCCCAGCAGACAAGTCTGAGGGAGAACATGTCCATGTCCCAACATGACAGTGAGAAACTGTGACAGGCAGACAGACATGCCTTTGGGTGCTGGCCCCAGCAGAAGGTGTGAATGAATAATTGATCCCAAGAAATCAAATTAGTGTCTCTCTGACCCTGTTGGGCAAAACGTTTCCACACAAGAGTTTTTATTCATATTGTTGCTGCAAAATGACGCGTGCACATTTAAATACAACACCATATGGTATTATAAATATGCTCTTGTTAAACTCTCCTAGCTGTTTACCTTTCAAAGAGTTTATTTAAGAATCAGCTGTGGAGAGGGGCCGACTGACACAGCATGTTTACGGGGCTTGTTTATAGAGTAATTTATTTAGACATGTATAGTGTGTTCTGAGAAAAACAGAAATTGAACAGCTATGGCTCTACCTCTCAGAGCTAATAAGATATTACAAATATGGGTTACTGAAGATACTACTTATTTATGTTAATTATGTCTGTTTAATTTACTTGAAGGCTGGATAAATAAACAAATATAGCAGAAAAACTGTCCCCAGAGGCCGAATTAAAAAAAAAAAAAAAAAAAGCCCTTAATCCCTGCATGTGAGTTAGATTTGGTAATTTAATTAGTGTGACATTTGCTGGATAATTTGCATCACTGAAGTGGAGATGTTAGAAACTGTGTTAGTTTAATTTTTTTTTAGAAATACACTTGTGTTGATGATGTTAATGATAATGCCCCTCTGAACATTAATGCACTGGTCTGTCCTACAGGTGTATGTATTTATTACTGTTGTGGAATAATAATTTTTATATTCTTATATGTTATTATTAATGTAACGTAAAATTCTCATATTTTTATTTCATGTGCAGTATATTCCACACCCTGAGACAACAGATAGTTTTGTGCTATATCTGGTGTAAAACATATATTGTACAATGTCCCTGTTTTAAATAAATCAGTAGGTCCTAAGTTAAATTATAAGGTAGGCTATAGCCTATTATATCAGTTAAATTAATAATTTGACATCTTTGGGATATATTCGTATTTGCTTTCTTGCCAAGAGTTAGATGAGGAGATACCACTCATATTATTTTCACCGCTTGCATGTGGGCTGCGTTACGGCTCCGCTGCGGTTTTGCTCGCAGTTTCTCACCTCCATAATTAGCTTCTCCTCGTCCCTGTTGTCAGTAGTGACCTCTGAAAACCTCTGACCTATTGGATCCAGGCCTGGATCCTCTCATTCTTGACATTTTGTTGATGTAGTTACGTGAAATACGATCAGACGTAAACACGAAGTGTTTTATTCTGAAAATTGATGTGATGTTTTGATGTTGAGTCGCTGTCTGACTTCCTGTTTGCTCTCTGCGTAATTCGGCTACATTGATGGGAAGTGCACCGGCGTCTGCAAAAAAAAGTCCAGAGTTTTTGATGTCTATTGTCAAGTTTGCAGAAATGAAACTTATCCTGTATTGTCATAACTACAGAGGCCGTTACAAACAAGAAATGGCCCCATCTAGAGCCAGTGTTGTTTTGTCTGTCCTGGGCTACTGTAGAAGCAACATGGCAGGATCGGTGGAAAAGGGACCTGCTCCGTATGTTATTTTCAGGTGATTAGACGCCTATAAAGACACTGTCAGGAATATGCTATTCAGTTTCTGCCAGCTGTTGCCCTTAAATCCTGCACACTGGACCTGTATATGTTATACTACAGCTGGCAGCTGGTTTGCATTAAACAGAGGGAAACAGCTAGCTTGGCTTAGCTGAACGAAACCCGCCTAACAGCAACTCTAAAGCCTACTGCAGATATGGTAGATACAGTGGGTTATGTGCTGAGTTATGCCTTGTATTATGTCTTTTTTTGTTACATTTGAGCAGAGCCAAGCTAACTTCATCCTGTTTCTAGTTTTTATGCTAAGTCAAGCTAACAGTTTCCTGGTTGTAGCGTCATATTAGTTTCCAGCCCAACAGGTATGGCGACTGCACTTCAAACCGAGCTCGGCTCTGGTACATTTTGTTTTAATTTGTACATAAACGGAAGTAACAACATTTGGCTTTATGAGGGTTTATGTGACTAACAAGAAACTATGTGTTTCTTGGTGGGCGCAGTGACTTCCTGGGGTTTCTGGTAGTTTCCTCATTTCTTCCTGTCGTGTCGGGCACGCCCGCCACAGCTGTCATCAGACTGCTGAGCAGGGAGCTGCCATGTTTCTGTGCCAGGGGCAGCCACTCTTTCACCGTCACTTATTTAATATGAAAAACAATATCATTCTCAGATATCAGTTTTTGGTGGCATAAATAGATTTCCATACTGTACAAGTCCTGTTCTTATTATTGTTAGAAATTTCAAACACACTCCAAAAACATCATATATTTTTCGACAAATCATAGTGATGGTGCATCTACCTGTGTGAAGGCATGGATGGATATGTAGCAGTGACTTAAGGTAGTTACAACAGGCCCAAGTGCTCGCTACTTACTAGTTATGAAGCACACACACACACACTATTAGGCATAAATATTTTATTTTAGGAAGCCTTGCTTCCTTCTCCTGCTTTTTGTTTCTCTTGTCTTTCTTTACAGATGTTTTTTTTTTGTTTGAAAGGCCTGACTGCTCGCTTGGCTTGGAGATGTTCTCATCACATCAGTCTTGACCGTGGATACAACTATGAAGAAAACTGGAAACATCATTGAAGTTGCAGCTGTTTTTTTCCATGTAAGTGGCTCAGTGGTTCATGAAGCAAAAATGTAACTCCCAGGCATTAAATTACCCAGATTCTCTGCATCCTGAGGCCCATAGAGCAAGTGCACTAGCATTTGTTTTAACCCCGTGTCCAAACCACTTGGCCTAGGGCTCGCTCACACTTTTAGGACATATGTATTTAAATAAGGGATATGAATGTTATTTTGTGCAATTAATGTACCTAAACAGATATATCTGTTGATTTACACACTTCTCTTTCACAGTTTGAGTCTATGGGCCCTACGGCATCATGTGGCATACCCAGAAGTTATAATTCTATCTGTTGGCAACACCTGTATGTCAAATTGGCTCCACAGCTCGGTGCTGTGCCTAAGGGCTTGGTCTTTTCTATAGACTGTATAAATGGTTTGTAGACTTGCCATTTTGAAGCCTCAAGTTTCAACTCTCTATCTTGTTTTTTTTTGGAACCAGAAGTGACCAAATTTGGACTAGATGTTGGAGCCGTTGAAGAGCGAGGGGTAGATCTGACTCACAGACTGTGGTGATGGCTTGTAGACAGCCTGTCAGTCAAAGTAGCCCGTAACCCCCCTGCCCCCTGTACAGTTGTCATGAATAGTTGAATTAGCAACAGAGATGTAAAGTGTTTTTTTTTTTTGTACCAGGCTGTATATTTTTGCTGTAAAGTTGGGCATTTTAACATGGCAGTAGAAGGGGATCTACACTGTTTTGGAGCCAGCCTCAAGTGGCCAGTAGAGGAACTGCAGTTTTTGGCTCTTCCACTTTGCCTTAATTTTTCAGTCCTAGATATTGCCAGTTGGAAATTATGCATTATATTACATTATATTATATTGTTTTTTACTGTTTATGTTAAATAAGAATATAGTTTTGTTATGGAGAGCATAGAGTGTGGATACTCAACTCGCTTTGCTTTGTAGCCACTGACAAGATGATAAAATGACAAGAGGCCAGGGGCCAGTCGCAGCAGCCCCATAAATGGACATTTTGGGCGTTTCCAGGATTTAAGGACAGTAGTCTAGTCTAGTATTTCACAATGTTTCTAGTATGTTAGGACATTTCTAGGATTTTAGGATGCATCAAGGATTTTTAGACATTAGGGGGGTGCAAGGGATCCTCCACTGGCACTTTTTTGATAAACAAGCTCTATTTTGATGCAGTTTTACGCACTTTGGCACCTTATGTGTACTCTATGTACTCTATGTAAACAGTGTGAATCACTTTATTTTTTATTGCGAATTAGAAAATGTTTGGAGGGCCCAGAATTGACCTGTGAGCCGTAAGTTCAATATCCCATAGAGCCTATAGAAAAAGATGACAATTTTCATTTAAAATAATTTCTCTTTTGATACAGGCATATTTCCAAGGTGGCTATGTGAATCACTTGCAAATGAGAACATATTGTTCTCTGCACAGTACATTGTTAGAGGGCCTGCTCCCCCACAGTTTATACCTACTGCCTGCACTGTCAGTATTTACGCCCCTGAAATGTTGTCAAATTTATCCTGATCAGCATGATCGCACACATAGGCGACTGACTGAGTCACCTGCATTTCTGCATGTGCAGCTCGGACACATATGTCATCGCTTATAGACCTGTAGCCTGCGCGGTGTTCCCCTCAACTCTGTCGTCACCACCCAGTCACGACTGGTGCGCGTGTTCAGCCTTTACCATGATCATGTTCCTCCTCCTTCTCCTTCAGGTACACCAGGGTTTCCCTTTACATGCGACGGCCATGTAATAAAAACAGAGTCCTCCGTGCAGTGCGGTTTTCCAGCGCCTTCACCACCACCTGGACTATTTGTGCACTAGCAGCATGCAGGCGGCGGGCACCGGAGCAGCTGATACCGACGCTACTGTAAACAGTAGCAGCAGCAGCACCGCAGACGTCGACGACAGCGACGGGGCAGGGGAGAGGATGGAGAGGACGGTGCCAGGCGAGCAGCAGGACAGGACCAACAACCAGCAGCAGCAGCAGCAGACGTCCTTATCGCCATCCGGGGTGCTCGGTGAGTGTCACAGAAAAACGGGAATTAAAAAAAAAAAAAAAAAATGTCCCGAGAGCGTGCAGTGAAGACCTGGGGAAGATGGGTATTTGTGTTCATTTGCAAAAAAAAAAAAAAAAGATGGGGATAGAAGAGATTGGGCTATAGTGCATGTGCAATATGGTGCAGTCAGTGATGCTTGATGGACTTCACTTCACTGAATGACTCACTGAAGGGGTCAATCGTTTGTGATTGGGTTTTGATGTCGGTGCGTCTTTCCTCTTCCCGCTACATAGTGCGCATTCCGATTGAGCCAGGCCCGGGATGAGGGAAGAGTCAGGCTATAGTGGTCCACAGGTGCATGCAGGAGTCATATGCAGCCAGCGGAGGTACATTGTCCCGACGGGCTATGCTACACTTCAAGGAGAGTAAAGATAGTGTTGCAGGCTTAGATGTCAGTGTCCGTTTTGTCTCAGGTGTTGAAGACAGGAGCAATACTTCAGTGGTGAGTAAGCAAATGCTGAGTTATTTCTGGCATTATGAAGAGTATTAAGCAGCTGTGAAAACTGATGTCACTTCTGGGGGCTCACGTGGTATTTTCTAGCACCGCTGTCCATGTCTGAGCCCCCCGAAGAGAGTTTTATGCCCATCCAGCATTTCTGAAAAAGTGGAGACACTTAGGCAAGGGTCTGGTCATCTGGATGTGACAGTGCAACCTTTACAATTTTAGCCTGATCAATGTCACTGCAGTGATTGGACTTCAACTAACCAATGGTAACCGTCCAGAGACAACGTCAACCCCCCATTTATTTGGATCAGGGCAGATGATATAGGCTTTTAAGATAGCCTAGTCATAATTAGAAAATTACAGTTTCATGCACCCTCTTTCCATGGGTGGATTATTAGACAGTGGGCCCCTGGGCGCAGATAAGCAAAAGGAACCCCCACCTCTTTTTACAAAGGAACAAGACACAAGTTTGTGGTGGTTTTGCTTTTTTTGGTGGGGGGTCATTCTGTATCTTTTTGATCATTATGAGTCTCTTGGTGATTGCTTCACCCGCTGTTGTGGTTATTTTGTGTCCCTTTAGAGTTCATTTGCATCTCTGTGGTCATTTTGAGTGTCTTCCTGATTTTATAAAAAACAGTCGTTGGCCTTCATGGTGTCATGTGATGAACCCAGTCTGCCGTGTGGAGACAGTGGAGTGGAATGCACTATGTTGGGTGATATGATGATGTATCAAGGTTAAAAGATCAGATTTACCCTGAGAACATCAAACAGAATCTTGTATTCATCAGTGCATTAATTCATGTTGAATCAATGCAGATTTTATCACGGTATTACCATTTAAAGTTAGTATGTATTTTGGTTAAGTGGTTGGTTCAACTTATGGGAACTTTTAGATGTAATCGGTTGTTTAATGAATGTAGATGTTCCGACATTTATTGAAAATTGTTATATGAAATAGGTATGAAAGACATTTGTTATGTTGGCGATTAAATAGATTTAATTTATAAGTTTTCTCAACAGAATTAATATATATATGTGTGTGTACTATTGCCATGTTTTTTCACAGGTTGAAGGAGAGTAATTTTATGCACAGTGTCAACAGTGAGAACAAAGAAAAAGCAACGCCTGCACACTACTCTATGCCACAAAAGTTAAATTAAGACAACATCTTATTCAAGTGGGATTGAAACATTAACCTTATGTATAGTTATGGAAAAGTATATGTTAAGCTGCATTAGAGCTGTTCCCATACCATTTTTCCTTCCTAATAGTGACTCAGATACCAAAACTTGTGTATGGTTGATATCAAGTACCAAATTCAATTTCATTGCACTAAAAAAAAAGAACAACTGTATCCTTATAACTCTGTATGGATGTGAAATGATTGCTGTTGTTGTATGGCATCGCTCAGGTTAAACCCTAAACTGTTGGGAGTTTCTTGTTTAAAATATTGCCAAATTGCTGACATTGCTAAACAGTAGTTTCCACTACTGTTTTAGAGCCACGAAGAATATATTTCTGGAAAAACTGATGTTTTATCCAGGTGTGAAATAATTTAGAGTTTGTTAATAAATAACACGCTGCATAGACCTGCGTACTCGCTAATATAATATATTATTTCTGATACTGCTATCAGTACTGAAACAACTCTAAGCTGCATAGCTGATTTTCTCCATGATAGACTGTATCACAGAGGCCAGTCTGGGAGATGTCTGACTAAGAAATAACTTTGTAACAATAATTTCAGCAGTACATTTAATTATTAATGGTATTTTGAAAAAATCCATGATGCAATTAAAAGAAATAACAATACATTTAGTGCCTGGCCCATGTAAGGTAGCTTCAGAGATGGTGCCCACCACAACACAAAAGTAAGAATAAAAACAATGCATAGTATACAGTATACTCTAGCTCTTCAGTCTACACTATCTCTGCGGAAAATTCATCTCATTATACATGGTGATGTGGCTGCTTGGCGGAGAGATTTGCATGTCATATCTACAACGTACATGCCTTGTGGCCTTAATGAGCATTGATGCCAGTGACAGTAGGAGAGACCATCACTTTGAAGTGTTCAGGAAGATACAGCAAAAGCATGACAAAGAATAAAAACCTGTTAGCGACTTGGCTTGAATTGCATCATTATGTCACACACACCTCGAAATGCGCACGCACACACAGTCAAACACAATTTAATCATCAGAATTGCTCAGTGATTTATACATCTCATTATATTTCTAAAAGCTTCTCCAGATAAACTGCTGCACGATAACACGGGATCATGATCCTGCTGACAGTATATTGAGTGCTTAATACTGAGCTGGCATGTTGGTCTGAGACACAACACTAATACAGAGAGATATGACAGCGGCACTGATGGCTCTCAAAAAGAGGGATAAGGCGTGCTGAAAGTAGGTGATGTGATAATGCAGTTACACTGCAGAATGTGAAGTCCTGATAACGGACACGTACTGAGTGTCACAGGGCGATTCAGTGAACAATAAAGAGATCAGTCATTCACTGCCTGGCTCTATTGTGCCTGTGAGAGACGGAAAGTGTGACTTAAGAGTGAGAATCAACGTGTGAAAGAAGAAGCTGCAGAAGTGACTGCAGAGCTTACTCTGTATTGTGGGATAACACTGCTGGGAAGGCCTGCTGCTTTGACTACATATAATGGTTTTAAAGGCAGACTTGAAAAACTAGCTTGTTAATATTTGCACACTACTCAGTTTACAGATCTGTTTGTTTACAGCATTTGCTCAAAGTCAAATGCAGCAAAGTCAACCTTCACACTCACTGAACAGTTATTTTGAACATTTCTATCCCTTTTTCTTACAACCTAAAGTCTCCATGACGGAGCAAAAAATAGGAAAGGGCAGAAAAAATATGGTGAAGAAAATAGCGTCAGTGATGAATGGCAGAGCGATAGTAATGACTAACCTGTCATCTGTGTCCTTGATCACCCTGATGAAAAATATCACCATCTGTCTGTCGCCCTTTCTCTCACACAGACTCTCTGTCTAACCCTCTTTATTAATTTTTCTCTGCAATCATTTTAAACTTTATTAACCTCCGCCGGCCCTCTTTTTCTTTTAGATAAATTGTTTGGGAAGCGTCTTCTGCAGGCCAGGCACTACATTATGTCTCGTAAGTCCTGGCTGAAGATGGTGCCCACCGAAAACTGTGATATCCTGATGACATTCCCAGGTACGGCAAGCTCCAGCCTGTTTGTCCTGTGATGAATCCCTCACTGTAGAGAGGACGCTGCATCCTCATTAATGTCTTTGGTGGTCAGCCAGCCACTCAGACGCATGACTGGGACTTAAAAGGATCTCTGGGGACAATTAGATCTCATCCATTTACTGTACCTGTATCTACAGACCAGCCCCTCTGCAGTGTCTTTTAAGGAAACTGCAGCTCTGGGCATAAGCATGTGACGTGGAAGCATTTCATCAAACAAAACTGAACAAAAACATAAATGCAACTCTTGTTTTTGCTTCCTTTTTTTCACAAGTTGAAATGAAAGATCTAATACTTTTTATGTGCGCACATTTGTTCACAAATTTGGCTTATTCCGTGTCAGTGAGCATTTTGCCAACATAATCCATCCACCTGACAGGTAAAGCATATCAAGATCATGACTACACAGTTGTTCCATGGGATGGTCATGATAATAGGCCACCCCAAAATGTGAGGTTTGATCACACAACACAATGCCACAGATGTCACAAGTTTTAAAGGAGCGTGCCACTAGCATGCTGACTGCATTAATGTCCACCAGAGCTGATGCCTGTGAATTCATTACCATATGCCATCTATAATATCATTTCCAAGAATTTCGCTGTGCTCTAGTGAGCCAGACCAGGATCTCCACATCCAGCTTCTTCACCTGCAAAAACTGACATGAATTTCACTGAGTTGGCTTGTGCAGAAATTCTTTGGTTGTGTAAACAAACTGTTGCATCGGCTGCATCTTGCAGATGGAAAGCTGGAGGTCTTGGGATGGTTTGCTTACCCGAAGTCTGCGGTTGTGAGGATGGTTCGATGTACTGCCAAATTCTTGGAAATGACATTGGAGACGACTTTGGGGAGTGGAATAAACATTTAACTCATGGACAACAGCCATGGCCTTTTATTGTGACCAGCCCAAGGCACATCTGTGTAAAAATGATGCTATTAAATCAGCCACACCTGTCAGGCGGATGGATTATGTTGACAAAGTGCTCACTTACACGGATTTAAACAAATCTGTGAACAAACTTTCAGAGAACATAGCCTTTTGTGTGCTTAAACAAAGTGTTAGGTCTTTCACTTACACGACTGGAAAATGGAAGCAAAAAAGAGTTCAGTTTCTATTTTTGTTCTTTGTATCTTTGACTCAGATAGATAAACTTCACATTGTACACATCACATCCTGGATATTATGTCGCATGCAGACTCAAGACCTGTGGGCATACCTATTGAAATAGAGGGATAGTTGATCGTTTTGATTAATCGCAGTATAAGTATATTGTTAGTGTTGCAAGCGTCAAAACAGGCTCCTGCCTTCAAAGAGACTTTTTACCAACATTCAACTGCAAAACCAAACCAAAATACCCAGCATAATTTGAACACAAGGAACAACTCTTGTTTAGATGACTGCCAAATTAACATGAAAATGTATGTAAACAACCAGACCTCAAAAATATAGTCGTCACTTATACTGCCAACTAACATTCAGCCAATATAAGACCTATGTATGCATGTAATGGAAAAAACTCCAGAACTTAATTCTCTGTTTTACCGGTTGAATCCAAAGTCTAAGTAATTTCCTATTTGGTGCTCTTTGTTTTAATTTAAGGTATACATGGTCTCAGAGACATGATACACACACATACACATAATATGCTGCATACAATTGGCTGAAAATGCTGGAATCAGATTGGATTTGGTCTAGGTTGTTGTCTGTTTTCTCAACCTATTGAAAAAATGTTTGTGATATATGTAGACATGGATTTAATGGGAGTGACCTTTTACTATCACCACCACCAACTGCTATTGGGCCTTTCTGTCAGGGCGGTAAAAGATGGGTTTGGTTCAGCCTCTTTACGCAGCAGCAAACTCATCATGTCGGGCCTTTGGCAAACATGCAGGGTTGTACAAAATAGCTTTTCTTATTTTCTATTGAGATTTTTGAATGAAGCTTCAAATGTCTGTCATCATATTTTACGATGTCATCTCCCTAAAAAAAATCCTTGAACAAAATTATCAATAACAATAAAGTGATTCATCTAATTAGAGGAGTTAGTCTGTTTTATAAAATTAAGTTTCTTCAATGGATAAATGTAATTTATTGTGCTGTTAGATTGCTTTTTTGACTGCAGTAACAGTCATGTTTCTGAGAGGCTAAACACCAACAAATATGCATTGAAGCAGAATATTTCCTTTGATAAAAACATATTGTGATGTCTGGACTCTACAACACTCAAACAATTTTATGCAACCATTACTAGAATCTAAATCTACACAAGTAGTATTATACCGTTGTTATTAGTGTAGCCTAATATTTATCTGCAACTGTGAAAAAATACAGACTGTAAAGACTATTGAAGCCTTTTTTAAAGCCATTGATAACCTACAAACATGCCTGAAAATATATAAGCAATTAATGTGAATGTAATGAAGTTCATATTAATTTTCAAAATTGAAATATAACTATTATTTCTCCCTCTAGATACAATAGATGATCACACTCTGCTGTGGCTCCTGAATCAGGTTCGTGTTGGAATCCCACAAGTCAGCATTCAGGTTCGGCAGCACAAACACACCCAGGCACACGCCTTCTTCATCACGACAACGTTTGAGAAGTAAGACTCCAAAACTCACACTTTAACTGTGCATGCATGTATGGACGCTTGCGCTTCCTTTTTTGTTTGAACTTCTCGAATGAGGATATTTTGGCTAGTCCGACAATTAGTGCTGGTACTTGATTTTTGGACTGAGGTTATAGTAATGGATCAGTATGGTGCGCTAGGTTATTATTCCTGTTGATTTATGGAAACATTTTTAGTATTAAACTGCATATAAATGGGGTGCAGTAAAAATGCTTCAGTGAAGTCAGTTTATTACCAAATTTTACAGTGAACCTCCATTAAAGTTTGCAGAATTAAGCAGATTTGTTAAAAAAAAGATTTTATTTTAAAGATAGGGAACAGTCCTCTATGTCAGGATAAACAGAGATAAGCATGTGTGTTTGTATTTACATATTGCATGTGTATAAACAACAGCACTATAGAATGTAAGGGTATTTGTTTTTTTAGATTTTAGATGTTTTTATTGTTGATATATGTTATTTAAAGCCTGTTGAAAAGTCTGGGAGATTTGCGCTTCACATTTTTTGCTGGGAGTTAGAGAAGATTGATACTGATATCATGTCTGTGTGCTTAATATGCAGTTACAGCCCGGGTCAGTTGGCATAGTGTTGCATTAAGACTGAAACAGCCAACCTACCTCTGTCCAAAGATAAAACCAGCAGACTTCAGGAGGTCTGGTACACATAT
Organism: Plectropomus leopardus; assembly: GCF_008729295.1. NCBI lineage: Eukaryota > Metazoa > Chordata > Actinopteri > Perciformes > Serranidae > Plectropomus > Plectropomus leopardus. Next base: position 19,401,358 of record NC_056474.1, read on the forward strand.
TTTGCTACTTTTGAACGGAGCCAGGTTAGCAGCATAAAGACTTCTAACAGAAGATAAACTAATCAACTACCAGCTTTAACTTCATATTTAATGCACACACAAGAGCGCTAACAACCCTTTGATCTCCCAAAATGTCAAATTAAATTCCTTTAAAGAGAGATTTATCAAAAATCCATGTTTTTCCTCTTACCTGTAATGCTGTTTATCTGTCTAGACTGTTTTGGTGTGCTTTGCCAAGTGCTGGAGAAGTTGGCCATAGCTGTCTGCCTTCTCTAGATGATAATAGAGTTTCATGCATAACTGTAGGAACTATTTTCTCTCTACCTGACTACATCAGTCAACTGTATCACTCCGCAGAGGGCAGTGAGCATCAACTGCTAACTCACCCAGCACCACTGAGGTAGCTAATGTCACAGCTCAGCTGGAGAGGACGGCATTAATGGAATCTCATGCTATCATAGGCACGAGTCTCTCGTCCATGAGTAGATACACACTTCCTTCTGCGCACTAATATGGTTGGAGGGTGTAGTTTGGAAGACAGAAAATAGCTCCGACATGAAACTGCTTACAAGGTCTGTGGACTATCTTGAGTAACTGTGTCATGATTTCTGGAAAGTGACAGTGCCGTTGATTGTTTCAGCTCAAAACTAAAACCATTTAAGTTGATAAATAGCATTACAGGTAAGAGGAAAAATGTGTATTTTTGCTTTGGGGGGAACTGTCCCTGAATTTAGAAACCACACTGAGTTATCACCTAGTCACAGTTGCTGTGTTTTTGTTACAGTTTGTTGTGTGCAAACCCTTAATGCACTTAATCTATCAAACATCTGCAATCCAGCCGCTCCTCTGTGTTAGTGCTCCATCAGGTTTAATCCTGCTGCTCTTTTACCCCTCTCTCTCGCTCTCAGCTTACTGCGGGGAGCCGAGCAGATGGGCATGCACAAGGCCGTCAAACCGCAGTTTGGCGGCGGGATGCGGCGCTTTTCCTGTGAGGAAGACAACATCTATGAGAACATAGAGAGCGAGCTCTGCTTTTTTACATCACAGGTTAGAGGTCAAAACTGAAGGCCATGTGATCTGTATGTAAAGGTTGTTAATGATACACATGTTGTTGCTCTGGGTGTTATCAAAAGTTCTTTTTGTCTGTCCTCCACAGTTATAGATCATGAATTAAATCTTTACATATAGTGACTTATCTCGTCTTTCTTTCCATAACTTTAATGGCTTTCAGGAGCGTCAGGGCATCATAAAGTATTGGCTCGACAATCTGAGAGCCAAACAGGGGGAGGTGCTCCACAACATTCACTTTCTCGAAGGACAGCCAATCAGTATGCTGTGATTTAACTTTTTCAATACTGATTTTCTCTTCTGTATATCGAAATAGCATCAGTAACACCTTCTATACCATGTGAACGTTTGAATATGTGTCCTTCTTAGTTCCAGAGCTGGAGGCTCGGGGTGTGATCCATCAAATGTTTCCTCTCCACGAGCAGAGGATCCTCAACCAGCTGATGACGTCATGGGTCCAGGCAGTATGTGAAAGGCAGCCCCTTGGTGCGACGCTGTTAATACCCAACTCACATTCATTAATACTGTTGAATAGAGTTGTTAATGTATGTGTTTTTGTTCTCAGAGTCTCAGTAAGAGCTGTTTACAATTGTATCTGCTGTGTAGATGATATCTGTGACTACTTTGGAGTGAAGATCGGCATGTATTTTGCCTGGCTGGGTTTCTACACTAACTCCATGCTTTACCCCGCTGTCATTGGCTTTCTGCTCTGGATTCTCGCTGAGGCTGACCAGGTACTTGAAGCCTATTCTATAAAAAAATTGTTATACATCATCTGTTGTTTCAGGCACTTGGAATATTGCTGAATATTACTGTTTCTCAGCACCTTGTATTATAATACAAAAGACTCAAAAGTTATAAAGACAATAAACTCAGGGACAACATGCAGAGTAACATCACCAAACAACACGGAGGCTCTGTGGTCTGAACCAAGATGTCAACCTTTATTACTCCTTTCAACCTTGACAAAGCAGCAGCACATACTCCTTCAGTTTTTACTTTTCACAGTTAAAGCCCTACACATATATACTGCGTTCATTCAAATTCACTCAGAATTTAACTATATCAGCCTTTTATAGAGTAAGAGTCACAACTGTCGCAAATTTACATTGCTGCCAATATGAATAGTTTTGATGCAAAAATATTTCCAGGAAAGTATTAGACATTTTGGTGTCGTGTATTGGTCCCGTTCACAGTGTGCAAAGGCCTCAAGCCCCAGACACACCAAACTGACATCAAAGAACTTGTGGCAACGAAAGCCAACTGTTGCATCGCCTCACGTCGCCGTGTCTCGACCAGAAAGTTGCACATGAAAGCACTGCAAAGATGACTGCCAACAGTCAACCAGCACAAATTTTTTTTCGCTTTATTTGATAGGAAATAAGTCTTTGACCAGCAGACAGCACAAGCATGTAATCATCATTAAAAATAGAAACAGCAAGACCATCTTAACACTTGTTAGCCAGTAAGCACATTAACGACACAATCCAATGTTGAAAGCACAAAGGATATTTAATGTATGTTCGTGAACAACAACACAAACCACCAAGAAATGTTTCTGCTAAAGAGCTCAATAGCAGGGCAGCCTTTAGCTCACCTGCTAGAGTGTGGGCCCCATATGTCAAGGCCTTTGCAGCAGCCGGGGTTTGATTCCAGCCTGTAGAAATCTAAATTTGAGTATGATCAAGCACAAGGAAGCTCAAAGCCAAAAATATTTTCTCAAACACAGGAGTGACTAAATGATGATTCTGTGTGTTTGAACACTTCAGTGGTGAAGCTTCTAGTCTTTGTGCTGAACTCTGTTCAGCATTAAACTGAAACATCAGACTGCACTTTAAAAACTGTTTTCGTGCTTTTCAAGAGTTATAATGTAGTTTGGTTTGTTACTTTCTTTTCTCCCTAAATTCCTAAAATGCAGTTTCCAGCACAGATATTTGCTTGTCATCTGTGAATTTGCTAATAAACTAATTCATTTTTAAAAAAAAAGAATATTAATGGAAATCACCCTTTAACTTTCACAATATTGTGCACTGATAATGATTTGTATTTATATTATTTTATTTTTATGCCAGGAATATTAGGATCTTACTGAGATTTGAACGTCTTTTTGCTGTCTGTCCTCATACATTTTATATTATTTCCTTTGTTTGCTTTGTAAAGATAAGAAGAGAGGTTTACAGCACATAGTAGCTACAAACAAAAACAGCACTGGCACTAGCTTTGGCAACTGAAAACAGCACAGCATAATCATATTCTCAAAGGTTATATAAGTGTCTTTTGATTCTCTCATGCTTGCTCACAGACCAGCCAGGATATCTGCTGTGTGGTTTTTGCCCTCTTCAATGTTGTGTGGGCGACGTTGTTCCTGGAGCGCTGGAAGAGGCGAGAGGCGGAGCTGGCCTACAGGTGGGGCACCCTGGACACCCCCGCAGAGTCCTTGGAGGAGCCCAGGCCACAGTTCAGGGTGAGGATTTTTACTGAAATTTGAGCATGGAGGAGCGTGGATGAAAAAAAGCAGCTGCTGTTTTGTTGTGGTGTACAAAATGTTTCATCCACTTCCTGCTGTGTTCGCTCAGATTTACTCCCAAACACTCACAGTCACTTGGAACAGAACTGAAGACAAAGTTTCCTGCATCAACGTCATACTACATGCAGTGAATTCTTTTATTTCAGTGCAACAACTCCACTGTCCTCAGGTAAAGTTGCAGTGTGTGACAGTCTGGCTGAGTTGTTTATCAGCAAGCATTTGCGCAACTATGCAGTGACGGGAGTATCACACAATACCAGGAAATGTGATCATGTTTACAAGAGGAGTGTGTCTCCATGCTCCACGTGCTCTCAGAGAGGAGGGGGGCAGGCAGCCTCTCTCCCGCTCCCACACCACCTTCTATTGTGTGGAGTGAATAGAGAGTTTGGGGGAGGGGATATGGGTGACCCCTATTAAAAGACATGTGGAAAGTTCCCTCCATGTGCCCGGCTAGCTCAGTCGGTAGAGCATGAGACTCTTAATCTCAGGGTCGTGGGTTCGAGCCCCACGTTGGGCGATAGCTTTTAGGAAGATACTGTTAGCACCAGCAGTACAATAACTAAAAATTTGACTTAATGGCATGAAAAGATGATGTGGTGTAAAGTACACCACAGTCACTGATGTGGGGCACCAGTGATGGTAAGTATCCTACATATCAGGGGTCTTGAACGTGCTCAAGGCCAAGGACCCTGTAACTATAAGAATGACAGAACGGGGACCCCCTAATACAGTCTGTGTATAATTACGTTGCATATTAAATCTGCAGTGGTTAGCACTGATGCTTCACAGCAAGTGAGTTATGGGCTTGAAGCCGCTGGCTGGCTGAGCCCTTTTGTGTGCATGTGTGTGCATGTTACTCCACTGTCCAAAGACATGCAGGTCAGTTAACTGGGAGCTCTAAATTTGGCCGCAGCCCGCAGATGTAAATGTGAGCATGAAGGGTGTCTGTCTCTATGCATCAGCCCTGTGATAGTCTGGCAACCTGTCCAGGGTGTACACCACCTCTCGCCCAATGTCAGCGAGGCTCCAGCCCCTCCGCAACCCTGAGTAGCAAAAGTGGTTACAGATAATGGATGAATACTAAACAAGGCAGATGGAGGCTGACAGGCAGACGGCCATATCAGCCTCAGGCTGCAGTCTTTTACCCTGTTTACTTGTCAGGTAGGTGAGGGAGGAAACTCCACTTTCACATTGCTAAGTTGTTGCAAAAGGCAGAATATGTTTAATTCATGGTAATGTGTATTTTCAGACATATTTTAATTTTTGAAAAGAAAAAAAATCTACATAATATCAAATAATAATTTGGTGGCCCCTTGCAGTAATTTTGTGGGCTCCCTGTTGAAGACCCAAGCTAAAGCTAGATATAGATGGCAACTTTGATTAAGGTAATACCAGTATAAAATAGTGTACACAGCCATCGTGATGTCCCCCTTTGGTTTGTGGACTTTGCTTTTGAAGCCTCAAAGTTGGCATTTTTATTGCCATCTTGAATTTTTGGAGGCAAAAGTGACCATATTTGGACAAGGGAGTGGAGCTAACCTTAGCTGCTGGCTGCTGGCTGATAGCTGATATGGTTAACTGTGATAATGCTAATTTTTGCTAGCAAAAAAAGGGTTAAAACCATTTAAACAAAATATACCTACTAGAGAACTGAATACGTAACTCCTTTGAGGGTGATTTGGGACAATCAAACCATAGGCGCACTTTGAACTTTAAGGTAAGTGGTTCATGAAAAAAAATCTAGAGGAAATGTAATTTGCACAACAGAGTTTTCCATTAAACAATAATTAATCACCAGGATGCCACCAGTCGCATTTTCATATGCTGACAAATATGCTCAGTGAGTGATGGAATATTGCAAGAATTGCCATTGAAATCCAATTTGCACAAACAGCAAAACACAACATTAAACCAGATACAGATCCCAGCTAATAGCATCAGAGCATGAGGTTTGTTTGCCCAGGGCGAGTAGACTATTGAACCAACGCAAACACACTGAAATAGGGCCAACTTCAGCATTACCCTGTGAATCTGAGGTTATGCCATGCTTATGTTACAGAACCAACGTCGTCATGGTAGCGACATGTCAATGGATGGCACACACCTGTCACTAAAACAATTTCCCTTTATTATGCGTAACTTTAAGCTTTAATGAAATTCAAATGGATGAGTTATATTAAACTTCACCCCCCAAACAGTTGTCATAAAGACCTAAACTGTTTTTTGTACCAGGCTGTAATCATGTTTCTTTCTGCTGTTAAGTTGGGCATTTTAACATGGCGATCTTTGGCAACTGGCTTGCTTTTGGAGTCAGCCTCAAGTGGCCATTTGAGGATCTGCAGTTTTTGTCACTTCCTGTTGGATTCATTTTTAAGCCCCGGAGGGTACCGCTCGAGTAAATCACACCAGACAACCTCAAAATATAAATTAATGTTTCATTTGTAATCTCTAATGTTTTCGAGATTACTATAATAACCTGGGATGCACAGCAAAAACAAAATGCAATCAGGCAAGCAAACTGTTATTATGGAGTACGTTTTGCACAAACATTTCCAATCCATTTTCCAGTACAGATGATTGCAATTTTGCACAAAAAAGTCTCTAATGCTCTCCCCGGTTTCTTGTTTTCTCTTCCTCTGGCGTCTCTGCAGGGAGTGAAGCGCTGCAGTCCCATAACGGGCTGCGAGGAGTTCTACTACCCGCCCTGGAAGAGAGCTCTGTTCAGATGGCTGGTCAGCCTGCCCATCTGCCTCCTCTGTCTCTGCTTTGTTTTCCTCGCTATGCTCCTCTGCCTGGAACTGCAGGTTTGAACAGATAACACAGCAATCAAGTTCAATGACGAGAAATCGAGTCGATACAGTCTGTCTGGGGCTGATAAATGGGGATGATATTCCGTAAATGTTTTCCTTGTGAAGTGTTTAATCCTGAAAACGTAAATAATAACACGACAGCTAAACAACAGCAAGACAGAGAGAGTAGAATTACATTTTATCAGAGGTTAAATAAGGCACATTAAAATATCTCTTGACATTTCGTATTCATTTAATAATCTTTTAAAAATAGCTTTGAGAATGGATATGAATGAATAGGATATTAAATATGTATCATGCCTCTAATGCACCTTGCAGGAAGTGGTGATGGAGATTCAGGAGCTACCTGGTATCACAAGATTCATTCCTAAGATACTTTTGGCCATTACTGTGACCATATGTGACGAAGTGTACAAGAAGATCGCCTACTGGCTCAATGACATGGGTAAGGGACACGACATGAACTCCCTGGGCACAAACCATTATCTCTGTGGTGTATAATAAATAAATTATTTTATAAGAAATTAAATTAAAATGGAATATATTTGCCCATGATTGTAATTATGCATGTATGAGTATATTTTTAATGCTACTTGAATACTGATGTGGGGCGCTTTTAGGGAAATCTTTTGCATACTCTACGAGGCAGTTAAAGGGAAGACAATGGCCTTTTTACTGTCATTGACAAATGCTTCTCTTTATTTCTTCATCCAGAGAACTACAGACTTCAGAGTGCCTATGAGAATAATCTCATCATCAAGATGGTTTTTGTAAGTCATGCATCCTGTTTGTGCAAGAAAAGACAATACATTATAATGGTGTGGGTGTTTGACTTCCTGTTCTGGTTGTTTTACAGTTTGAATTCATCAATTCTTACCTTAGCCTTTTCTACATTGGATTCTACCTCAAGGACATGGAGCGACTTAAAGAGGTAACAACAACAACTGCTGGCAGTATCACAAGCAAAATATTGGTATTAAGGTGACAATACGTAACTTTCCTGAGCTGTGGCTACTGGGGCCAAAATTGGCAGTTGACTGTTAAGCCCCCATTGCGGTGACGTCTGTACATCAGGCTTTAAAAATTGGTGCCAATTTACTACTTGAAATTCTTCCTCACTCAAAATGGTTCCTTCATTTTCAGACAGAGGCAGAGAAAAACAGGCTTCTCCATTTTGGTTGAGTTGGTTGGAAACTTTGGCTCCAGCTAACTTCTAATATTTCCAGCTGACTCATTTCTAAACAAGAATTTTGTAAAAAGGGGTCTTAAATACACACTTGATGGCTTCAGACATGTGCTCAAAGACTGAGGCTGCCGCTGCAACTCTAGGGCCAGAGTCAGTATCCTCACCAACTGATGATTCAAATAGAAGATATGCAAATAATGAAATAGCATTGATCTCACAGTGTAGAGTAGAGTTTGCCCTAGCAGCACAAGTACTGATTTGGTTTATTTCAAATATGGAAAAGAAAATAGAGAAAAGATTATTCAAACAAGCAGACAGACAAAAAAAAGTCATATTTACAGATAATTAAAAACATAAAGCAAAAGAAAATGGTCAAACACATGAAGACTTAGCTCACATATTGGAAAAGAATAAGAAGTATAGATTTATGTAATCCCACCCCTTCTCGAAGTCATTGAATTTTAATTAACAGAATCAAACATCAGTGACTTTACATTATTATTTACAGACAAAAGAGGAAACTAGGAAAAAATAGATATTAAATAACCAAATAACAACAACCCGTGTAAACCCCTTCTTCATCCCTGTACCTCATGAAAATTATGTTTTTATGAATTATTTTAATCTAGTTTTATGTTTGAACATTGTTTCAGCTCCACATTAAAACTGTTCCACGGTTTCACTCCATAGATTGATAAACAGAACTTTGTCTGGTGGTACAAACACCAGTAATTTTTAAATAAAATTTTCCCATGAAATTATAACATATATATTATTTTGCCAGACTGTTTGTTTGTCTGTCTGCTATCGATATTGTAAGCGTGATATCTCTGCCTTTAAAGGACAGGACAGATTAAGCGTGAAAAGGGGGGGGGGGGCTGTTTACAAACACTAGCTGAGAAGTCCTGCATAGTCTGCCTTTATTGTTCTGTTGAGTGTCAGATGCTGTGAATGTCCTGGTATCATGTCAGGACGTGACCTGCATTTGTACATTCAGACCGAACACCTTCATCAAATGTGCTTGATAAACACTTCTGAATGTGTTTTCTGTTTTGCACCTCTTACGTTCAGAACAGTAACAGATGATGTTCTACTCCTCACAGATGCTTGCTACTCTGCTGATCTTCCGCCAGTTCCTACAGAACATCAAAGAGGTCCTCCAGCCTTATCTCTACGAGCAAAACAAGCTGGGCGTCTTCACCCCCAAAGTGCTGTGGGAGCTGCTCCAGACCATCGTACTCAAGTACGGACGCCTGGCTCTGGGAAAGGCCCAAGCCTCGATGACAGGCTATTCCTTCCTCGGTCCCCGAGGGATCCCCGTCAGTCACGCTGCTAACGGCAACCCAGAGCCAAAGAGACGAGGGGATCTGAAAGCAGGATTCAGGCTGACGGAAGAAGAGTGGGACATGAATGACAGCAATCTGAAGCAACGTAAAGTCAGCTTCACCGAAAAGGTCGACTACCAGGATGTCACGACAGAAACACTGGCGGTGGATCGCAGCTTCCTTGAGGACAGTCCAACACTGGTTGAGGAAGGGATGGATCCATCCAGCATTTTTGACAGTTGTGATGAGGACAGCGACTGTGAATCACTGACTCAAGTATGTGGTCTGTTTGTTATCATATGTGGTTTTATCATCCCGTTTTGTTTTTTTAAGTTGTGGTTTTAGCCTGTCTGTCTACTCTGCAGATATCTCTATCTCAACCAGTGATTTCGTCTAAAATTTTCCAACCGTTTCCACTTTTTTTAAAAGAAACAGAAATCTCTGATTATGTGTCACTCTTTCGAATACAGTGAAACTTATCCAATGTAGTTTTACATACACACACACACACACAAACACACACACACACACAGACACACACACACACACATTATAAGGCTGCAGCGCTTTGTTCACAGGTTTATTCCTGGCAGTGGGAATACAGTCTAAAGCCAGTTTTTACTGGGTTTACCTGCGTTTGAAAAACCTGCGTGCACACGCACATTTTGAAAGTGTTAGAGAAAGTATTGAGACCAACGAGTGTGCTACTGTGTCCTCTCCACAGGAGTCTGACTCGCTCTGTCAGAGAAGAAAGAATGGCAGTGAGAGCAAAGAGCAGAAAAAGTCATGGATGGATCCACCAGAAGAACCCAAAACTGTCACTCTGACCCAAGCCGAGATCGAGAGCTGTATGCAGACATACGAGGTGGGACTCTTGAAATGGAGCAAAGATTTGATCATTTCACAAACTATCTCTCATTATATAAAATCATCTATAATCAATTTCAAATCAGCGTGCCAATAAAAATACTAACCCGTTTTCATGACCCCAACAGGACACACTTCAGGACTACCAGGAAATGTTCATCCAGTTTGGCTACGTGGTGCTTTTCTCTTCTGCGTTTCCCCTGGCGGCCATGTGTGCTCTTATCAACAACATAATCGAGATCCGCAGCGACGCCCTGAAGCTTTGTACGGGCCTGCAGAGACCCTTCGGACAGAGGGTGGAGAACATTGGACAGTGGCAGGTCAGTGTGTTTTGTCTTTTGAAAATGTCAGAAAAGCCCTCCAGGCTGCGTCACACGTAGTGAGGGCATCTGATGGTCTGTAAACCTCTCTCTCTCTCTCACTCTCCTCTCAACCTCAGACTGCGATGGAGGCCATGGGTTTGATCGCGATTATAGTTAACTGTTACCTGATCGGTCAGTGTGGGCAGCTACAGCGTCTGTTCCCCTGGTTGAGCCCGGAGATGACCATCATCTCCATTGTCTTACTGGAGGTATGCACTGTACTGTGAACCGAAAAAACAGGTTTGTCCATGAAGAGTTTAGTTTTAAGAGACTCCCAAAAGTGACACTTTATTAATATTGTAAAAGAAGTACAGATATGCATGGCCTGCTATTTTTTTTGTTGTGACTTTGTAAAACCTTTAAAATCCTTTTTTTTTTTTTTTTAAATCCAGGTTTATTATTGAACACAAAACCTCTCAAGAGTTTTTGGTATGTGTATGAGGTGTGCTGTTTGATCTGTGAGGATGTGTGTCCACATAGCGTTTTTATTTGACAGAAAAGCGATGACAGGACACTGAGGAGCGCTTCATCTCAGCGCTTCATTAAAACAGTCATCCAGGCACTTTTATGCACTTCACCTGGGGTTTGCTTCTATGACAACAAATCTTGACATTCATTTTAGCTAGCTGTTCTGATAAAAGACGCTGCTGGCTGCAGCGCATTTTCTCCAGGCAGCGCATGCACTCTCTCCTCTACTGAACCACAAAAAGACGCTGCTGCTCAGAAAAAAAAATGCTATGTGGACACAGGCCCTAAAAAAACAGAGTAAGAAACAGATTGTGATTGTGCCTCGTTGTAACTGTGTTGTGCCTGTCCCTTTGTGGTCTTGGTGGTTTACAGCACTTTGCAATCCTCCTAAAGTACATCATCCATGTTGCCATCCCTGATATCCCTGGCTGGGTAGCAGAAGAGATGGCCAAGCTAGAGTACCGACGAAGGGAAGCTTTCAAGGTATAGTTGTGTCATAGCTTGAAAGACCTTCGGCCAATGTGAAGCTTGCTGCTGGTTTCACACAGTATTTGTATATATGTACCCCTTTGTGTCAGTGGGTATTTTGGTGTGGACTGTTCAAAAATGTATACTATTGCAGCTTTTTCTGACTTTAAGAGGAAAGAAATAACGGTGTTTGGCTACGTTTGTCTCTATAGTGCACAGGGTTCCCGCAGATCCTAAAAAGTCTTCAAAGGCATTGAATTCATTAATTTAAATTAAGGCCATAATTTTTATTAAAATGTCTTAATTTGATCCGTCAAGTCTTAATGCTAAAAAAAAAGATTTTTTTTCTGACGTTGCATAGCACAATCTGCAATGATTGGTAATCATCAATAATCAAGTGCTCACAACCAATCACAGCAGCGCATTGTCTGGAGGGAGGGGTGAGGAAATTCACAGCGGAATCAACCAATCAAACGAATTTTAACGTAAAGGACTTCAGCTTTATCTGACTACACCGATTTATATAGTAACTCCACGAATCAAATGTTTAAATATTCAACCTCTTGAATGTCAAAACCTCTTTTCAGCCAGCTAAAGTGCAGTTACAAAGTCAACGTGTCACAAAACCTACATTTGTTTAACCATTTGGATAATTTGTTAGTTGAATCTGGAAGAAATGACATTAAGATTTTAATGTACAAGTTGTTATTCATGACACAAGGATGAGTGTCGCTGCCTCATAAGTTAATGATACCGGTTGACACGGCTTCGATCCCTGTTTGTTTGTTTTTTAATCATTTCTCAAATCTCCACGAAAAGTAACTAAATTAATATCAAATAAATCTATTGTAGTAGAAAGTACAATATTTCTCACTGAATTGTAATGAAGTAGAAATATTAAGTAGTATCAAATGGAAATACTTAAGTAAAGCTACCTCGAATTGTAACTTATTGGCTACATTACCTGAGTAAATGAACTATTTTCCACAACACTGTAGCTAATGTAACTTTACCTGCCTTATATCTAATGTTAGCTAGCTAGAAATCATGTGTTCACTGTTTATTTCTTAACTTTGTCATTTAAATGCTGCTCCACACTGTGAGTAATAAACTATTTCCCTACTTCTTTAATTAAAGAATCTAACTCAGTGGAGTTATCACACTTCTGAAGGAGAATGATGCACACAGATCATAGACTGTATATACAGATACAGATATTACATACAGTCCATGAGACAGATAAACCGAAAGGCCTGCCAGAAACTTTACGCTGCTGTGATTGGTTGACGCCGCCGTGAGCATTTGATGACGTGCTGCAGAGTTCCCTCCCTCCGGACGATCCATCCTGGCTTCAAACAGGATGGGGCAGAAAACAGTCCAGCAGGTGGCAATACTGCAACACTTTTTTAGTGCCAGTCACCATAAAACTCACAGAGGAAGAAGTGGTGGAAGTCTTCTGAAGACAAAAAAGGCAGGAAAAGGAATCTCATTAGTGAATAAAATAACTTGTATTGGTTGTTAATTATCAAACTGTTAAAGCATTGGTATAAATAAGTTGTGGATTCAACTATAACGTCCACAGCAAAGTCTTGAAATTGGTTCGATCACTCCATGTGAAAGCGTCTCCGGTCAGCCGGATGTCACCCTTTACGTGCTCGTCCCTGCTCTGTTACTGCTTTCATTCACAACAGCCATAACAATGCTTTCCCTGACTTGTTACTCGCTCTTGAGGTGTGAAATCGTTGGCACAGATTTCCCTGAATGCAATTCACACATGAATCATGAATCATGAATGACACTGCAGGAAATGCTCCTGAGCATTTCAGGGACAGAATGCATGTGTGAAAGGCTTTAGATGAGTCTTTTCAAGATAAAAAAAAAAGCACATCTATGCAACAGTCAACATATTAAGTGTAAACACAGCTTTTTGTGAAGGGTTTCTGCAGAATAGGATTCTTAAGCATGAAGATGCAAAATGAGGGGCACACAGGCTCAGGTACTCTCAGTAAACGGACCTGAAGGCAGTTGTAATTGCGAGCACTGATCCCTCACGAATAGGTTATTGAAGGAGCAAAGCAAAACACTTTGTAATTGATATTCCTTATCCAGTTCTCTCCTCTCTTTCACTGCCTCCTGCCACCTTTTTTTTCCTACCTGTAACTCTTTCTCTCTCCTCTCCTGTGTCTTTATTTTAACATGTCTCTCCATTTAGAAGCACGAGCAGCAGGCCCAGCAGCACTTCCAACAGCAGCTCAGACGCCGGCGTGAAGAGGAGGAGCTTCAGCGCCAGGCTGAGCTGCAGGCCGAGGCCCGTCAGGAGAGTGACCACAGGGCAGACGCCCAGCACCAGCACCACCACGACAAAGCACCTGGGGGCAAGGCAGGCGACAAGCCCAAGAGACCCAGCTCTCTGCTGGGGAACAACAATGTGATGAAGCTGAAGCAGATCATCCCTCTTCAGGGGAAGTTTTCCTCCGGCACCTCACGCTCACCAGCTCAGTCCCCAACAGGAGGTGAGGCGAAGCTGCCGGGATTTCTGAAGTTCTTGAAATCACCTGAGGTGAAAAAAGAGCCAGCGGTGGCGGCTGGAGCGCCAGCCTCCACAGTGACCTCCTCCGCTCCCCCTAGTGGCCAGGAGAGGTCACAGTCCCCTAACAGGACATTCAGTCCTGGGAAGCTGTTCAGTTTCAGCAAATCAGAGGGGACAGTGGTGTGTGTGAATGGGACACAAGCAGCGCCCCAGCCTGCTAACGCTCAGCCCAACAGGGGTGACTTAAATACAACTCTGGAGGAATTACCCTCCAATGAGTCCGAGAAAGGAGAATCAAGACAATTGACTGATTTAGAAAACTCAAAGAGTTAATAAATGTTCAACCGATGTAATATTATGAATGGAGAGCAATGTACAAATGTTCAGGCAACATTCAGAGACACACCTGTACCGTAGAAGAACACATTAGTCACAAGGACCACATGTAAGGTCAGCGAGCGGTAGACTTTCACTCTTGATGCAACTTACTTCGCACAAGGTATTATACTGTATCCATAAACACTTGATTATCTAACTTCCATGTAAAATATGTACAGTACGTGTAACTACTTGAATGGGGCTTGAGTAACTTTTACTTAAAGGTCTAGTGTGTAGGATTTAGGGGGATATATTGGCAGAAATGTAATATATATGTTTTCATTAGTTTATAATCACCTGATAATAAGGAATCCTTGTGTTTTCGTTACCTTAGAATGAGATATTTTATCAACATAGGTAGTGGGTCCTTGTCTACAGAGTCCACCATGTTGCACCGCCATGTTTTTACAGTAGCCCAGAACAGACAAACCAAACACTGGCTCGAGATAGGGCCATTTGCATTTTTGTGTCAGCCACCGTAGTTGGCAACCCCTCCGCAATGAGCCTAACAGCATTGAAAAAAAACACATTTTTTAATGTAAAATTGATTTATTCATTGTTTTTACTAGTTTTAATCACCTGGTTTGTTTGTTTTTGAGAGGGGGAGACCTCTGCGGACAATTTGGCTCCCTGTAAAAACCCTCCTGAACAATGAACACCGAAGAATTCCCAACAGGGAGTTCATGCTTGGGACCTGGGAGAAGTTTCAGCTGCTTGCATGTTGCAGTCCTCACTGCTGTTTGCCACTAAATCCTACACACTTGCTCCTCCAAGGTTAAAATACTGCATGACTGCCTTGTTTTCGACAGCATCGGAACAGATTATGTCGATGTGAAGGATCTTTTTTCCATACCAGACAATTAACGAGTCCTTTTGTCAAAGCACGAACAGCAGCTTCCCATTCCACATTTGTTTCTCATTCTTATGCCTGTATCCAATGCATGTTGCATCATGTGCATGCATTACACGTCCATCATGTCTTTTTCAGTTGTGAAGCACTTTTCAAAGCCATCGTATTCTTCCGCAATAGGTCAGATTATATTCACTGTGACCATAAAAAAATATTCTATTTTTCTTAACTTTGATTTTCTATGAATTATTTTACTACATAAATTAGTGAATGTACTTCTATGATGCAAATAAATCTCACTTTAATAAACATCCATCAAGAGATAAAGCATTGGCTGATTTTGTTAACCATAAAAAAATATAACTGGGTGGTGGACGTTTGCTTAGTTGATTTATTTCCTGGAAATAAGACAAGAACAGAACATACACACTTCTGTATAAATTTAATTTAGCGTTGATCTCAAAATCAAAACCACGTATTTCTCCTCACACCTGTGGTGCCATTTATCTAATGAATGGAGACTGGCGTGCTCAGTGTGTGTCGAGTTAACTGTAGTAAAACAAGGTGCTCCGTGGTGGGATAAATGCTTCAAAAACCGCGTTTCTGCACAGCGTTTTTTCCTGCCTTTCTACATTTTCCTACTTATTTTTGCCTCCGATAAAAGAGTGCTTGTGACCGCTTCAAAAGACCACTCCACCACTTCTCGGTAAGCTCTTTTGTCCCCGTTTTTTGTGGTATTTATCAATCAAGACTTTTGGATGTAAATTGCAGAGTGTTGGAGATATCGGCTGTGGCACATTTAAATAACTCAACGGCAATGTCTCTTTACAGAAGTCATGATCCGGTTACTCAAGATAATCCACAGACCTTGTTTTGAGAAGTTTTATGTAGGAACTATTTTCTTTCTACCAAACTACACCCGCCAGCTGTGTCACTGCACGGGAGGAGGCATGAGTCTACTGCTAGCTCACCTAGCACCGCTGAGCTAGCTGACGTCGAGGAGGCGGCCATTGATGTTTATGTCACGTGCTGTCACAAACAAACGCCTCTTATCCGTGAGTTTATGCACACCGTTGCAGGTGTAGCTTGGTAGAAATAAAGTAGTTCCTTCATGAATCTGCTCACACCAAGGTTTGTGGATTACCGTAAAGCTTGCTTTAACTACTGAACTCAACAGGTTTATTTTTGGGACAGGCTTTTAATTCCTCGTTTTGCATCTCCCTTGTTTACTCTGATGCTGCTATTTGTCTTTGGTGCGCAGTTTCTGTACAGTAAACTAAATGATTAAATTGTGAATAATCTTACCAATCATGTGAGTAATATGTACATAATGACACAGGTTTTAAACATATGTTCTGGTATTTGTATATGTGATCTAAGTAGCTACGGTTATCGTCAGCGGTTAGTCAACAACCCGGTTTTATGGTATCTTGATTAACCGGCTGTTTATTTCTGGAAAGAAACGTTGCTGTTGAGTTTATAAATATGTATTTTTTTGGCACTTTTACCACAAGCTGAGTGCAATTTAGTTCCATTATATTGAAGAAAAGGCAGATATCTCTGCGGTGATATCTCTAATACTCTGCAACTCGCACCAAAACAATCTAGATTGATAAATAGCACTAATGCACTAGAATAAAAAGGTCTCTGAATAGCAATACTGATGAGAAAAATGTTTTAATTTTGGAGTGCATTTTCCCTTTGAAGTTCTACTACAGCATTTCTCAAACTTTAAATGTTATCCATAGGGAAATTTCTTCAGATCCAACCAAAACAATCTTGCCGTTCACTGTGAATTATAGTCTTTACTGTATGTCATTGTGTAATCTATACAAGAACGAGATGTAAAATTGACAATACATTTATACAACTCAAAAGCAAAGCATTTAACAATAGACATGTTATCAATTTAATCAGGTGATGGAGTATAAACTGTATGACAAAAATAAAATTAGCACACTCTTCTATGAAGAGCCAGGAAAATAAAACTACACATCTCTGCTTTAAAGTCAAACTGGAGAAAATTAATTTGTCTTCTACTTTCATAAGCAGCCAAACTGCACATATACTCAGTAATCACTGAACAGCAACATGCAACAAAAGGAAAACTGCACATTACTCAACCATCAGTTGTGCCAAACATTATTGAAAATGTTGCATCAGATCAGATCAACATCAGATGACTCTATAGATGTGCAAAAAGAGAGGTTTCTAAAGGTGCAAAGCAGATAAAGCAAATAGCTTTTGTTTGTACTGACTAAACTCTGGCTTGTATCCATCCAGCGTGCAAGAATAAATTGGCTTAACAAAATGAAATACTGCATGGCTATACCGGGGAAGACAAAATCAGAGTGAATCGCTGTCTTGTTACCTGATAAAAGGGTCAGAACAAGCACAATATACATACTGTACAAATATACAAGACCTGTGAGGCATGACGCAGAGCTTCACCGACTTTATGAGCAGCAAAGAAAGACCATTTACTTAGTCCTGCTGTCAAAAGAAAATTTCCTCAATTTCTCGCAAATAAGCAACCTTTTTACGGAAATGTGATTGACAGCAGTCCTTACAAGTAGTCTACACAGCGTTACGGCCACATTGTGAATTTAAGAATACCTGTAGGTAACATCTGTTCCATAAGATATTCTGCTACCCTTGCATTTACAAAGACACATGCTGCTCATAAAATGGTGATCTAAAACTTAGAGTATGGCTACAAAATAATTAAGTCGCACTGTACAAAAACACTTTACATCTTTTAGTATTACTGTATTGGCTTGAACGTGTCTTTATTGACACACTAATGACCATTCAACTCAACAGTGGTTCATTTCTTCACCTGAATCAACAATGTAAACCAAGGGATCTCTCTAAGACATAGTGAAAACACACCTCCATTTAAGGCAATAAATCATTAAACAAAGAACATTTCTTTCAGCCCTCGTCGTATTCTTCAACAATAACAAACCCTGAATAGATGGTTAAATCAAAGCAAAGACGCAGTTTTATTTCCACATACTGTAATGACAGTAATCGCATAACAATGGGCTAAAAGAACATTTTAAGGATCATTGTCATTACGTGATTCCAAACCAAAAATTCCTAATGAGTAGGAGCCACAAAAGATGGCATGCAACTTGACCACTTACAGTAATTACTTAAATTAAAACGTGCATATCTCAGAGATGTGTGTGAATAACTGCAGCTCAAAGCTGTGTGAGTGTAGGTAAAGGAAAAACAGGGGCTGAGGAATAAGGAGGTAGATGTATGTTATTTTCAAACTAGACTGAACAAGACTGAAATCTGAGGCAGAGGTGTTTTGGAAGTAAAAAATACTGGGTGAAAGTATTAAATCGAGGAAACAAGTATTTGGTTAGGAGGAAATCTGGAGTTATTAAGACCAACTTTTTTGTGGGGGGTTAATGTCATGCCGACTGTGGTCTGAAACGTATGGATCCTTGTGTGCTTCAGTGTCAAGGCCGATATTCTGCATCTGTGTGCACATTGTGTTTGTACAGGTCAGTGTCTGCTGGGTGTGCATCGACTGCACAGCAATTCACGAATCCTCATTCAGCTCCCGACTGTCTGTTCTGGCAATTTTCCGCGGAGGCGCCGTGTTCTCCCCCTCTCCTTGATCCTGCTCTCGCTTTTTTGCTGAATTCTGATGAAGTAAGCAAGACACGCATTTAACAAACCACCACAAAACAGATATCTACTGTTCCAAACGATCTCTTTGATTACATTAACCGCCTTTAAAAACCTTTACCTTTTTGTCCCACTGTTGATGCAGATATCGCAATAGGATGTTTGTCTTCTCTGTGACAATGACTGAGGAGAAAACACAGACACTGATTGTGACATGAGCTTTAAAGATGCAGATAAGAGAAATTGCAATTAATCAGCTGTTCCCACTGAGAGTATTGATTTAATAACAAGTTGAGTAATGATTACACTCATCATAGAAGTGTAGGTGATTTTCACAATTGGAAGCCTCAAAAAGGAGATAAACACTAAGCAAAATAAATACATAAATACATAATTGGGATGTGTTCATGGGGAATATTATTTTCTAAGACACAACAACATTATTTCATCTCTTGTGAAATAAAGTAAGCAGTAGTTCCCCCTGCTCTGTAAACATTTAACAAGTCAATGCACTTACTCTGCTCCGATGGATATTCCCTGGTTGGAAGATACACTGATGGTCGGCGGTTCTAAAACAATATTGAGATCCATGTTAATCTATAAATTAGCTCAGGAAAAAAAACAGTACTATCATGACGGATTTTCTTGGATTAAAACGAATAGTTCACCCACAAATTGGCCATTTGCAAGTCAGTCATGTGGTGTTACCTTGAATTTGTGGAGATAACTTTCTTCTACAGAAATTGGTGAACATAATGACTTGTTGATTGATGGAGGACACATTTAACAACAGAGCATCAAAACGTCCGCTTACAAAGTCTTACCCAGCTCATGCAGTATAACCTGAGTCTCCTTTATCCGTTTGTACACTTACTACTTACCAAACACATGCATTTTTGCTAAAACCTTACGACTGAGCTGAAAGTGACACTTATCTTTGATAAGTAAGACTTGGACTACACTGCACAAGTTTTGTGAGTTTTGTAAACGGATGTTAAAGTATAGTTTTGTTGTATCACTAAACTGATATATTCGCTGTTTTCCTTGGAGGCATGTGAAAGCCATGTTTTCTTCGGGGATTCAAGGTAACACGGCATGACTAATTGATGTAAAAAAAAATGGTCATTTGGTGGGCGAGGTAGCTCTCAACAGACCTACATCACATCGACGTGTTTTCTTATCTGAGCATTTTGAGAACAAATAAGATAACTTACTGATGCTTTACATACAGAGTCTGCATGGAACCTGCTGAAGTTATTTTTGTTGTAGACAGGCAATCCCTTCAGGAAATCTGACTGTGAGCAGAACAGAAAAAACATGAACAAAAACATCAGTCAAGGCCACAACCACAGTCACAACTGAGTAATAAAGGACTACTCCTTACGGTATCCACTGCGTTTAACTATAACGTGGTGCTTTTGAAGTACAGACCTACAGACTCTGTTAAGGGTCTCATTTATCACATAAACCTGTTTTTTTTTTTTTTTTTTTTTTTTTAGTACAGCAACTATTTTATTGCTCTGTTCTTGACCTATTACTCTTTGAAACCTGGATTGATATCAGTTTCCTTTCACAAGCATTTAAAACATTTGAAACCTGAGAAAATGGGTTTGATTTCTTTCAAAAACATGGAAAAAAAAGGAAATGAGCAACTTGGCAAGACGCATCCTGCAAATTGCAAGGAATTAGTAAAGGGCAACAAGAAATGACCTGAAACAAGAGGCAATGAGAGATAATTATTCGACACTTATCAAAACACAGGGGAAAATCTAAAGAAAACTAAAAAAATATTAGTGATTAGTTAATTAATAACGTTATGTTATTATGGTTAGATATTTAAAATGATATAACAGAGATACATCTCATTTTAGCACTTTCTTTGAGGTTATTACCGTGTTTATTTTTTTACTTTGGCTAATTTTCAGGAAGTTTCTCGTACCCTATGCAAATTTCTTGCTAATTTTTGGGTCATTTCATTAAAATTGCTCCTTGCAGTCTTTGCATGTTCTTAAAAGGACAATTTGTTTATGATTCAAAGGGTTAACATGATGTGCCTTTGCAGCCTTTTAACGTCACTGATCGCGAGCCAATAATATACACTATTTCATTTGCAGTTGCACTTTATTCTAGTAATATATTTTATTTAATTGTGCTCTAAGCCCACGTGTTATTTACATTGTGTGAAACAAAACTGAAGATATCGTAATTTATCTTTTGTTTGGATCCTGAACTAATGACAAAGGAAAAATGTGGATCCCGTTGCTGGACCAGGTGGGAACCACTGTGGTAGTACTTACAGTACGTCCCATTTGCGACCATTTAAACATAATGTCTTTCGGAGCCGATAGTAACAAACTGTCTAACAATTAAAACTAAATAATTAAGCAGACAACCAGCGGGGATCTTACCTTCTCCATTTCTGCCAGTCACGCTCTCCGTTGGTTAACTAGCAGGTGGGAAAACGAGCAACTGCTACTGTTTAGTCAGCTAGCTAACGCTAGCTACTAAGCCTTGTTGTCTTTGTCGTAGCCGTAGATACCGGTTTGTTTACCCGTTCGACAGCTTCTTACGACCGCTATTAAACATAAACTACGTATGACTTCGATATGATCGCATCACGCCACTTAAATCGGCTAGCAACTTCCAATCATGTACGGGTAATAACACAACAACTGAACATGAACGTCCTTTGTAAGCTAACTCGCTACTAGTTCATAACTCCATTTTTGTTGTTCGTCTGTTCGGGGGCGGTTACCTTTCAAGACTCAACGCACCTGATTGGTTAAACCATGGTCGATGCGTGAAGAAAGGGAAAAAGCTGTGCCCTGATTGGCTAGAAAGTGATTATGTAACAGACCAATCCCCCAATAAGAGGGAGTTGTGGCATGAAAACAACACAAGTACTTTCCAGCATGTCTTCTTACATGTACATTTTGTATTTATCATGGGATTTGTGCATCTATCAGCTGCTGTTGCTTCTCGCGGTTCTTGGTTGAGGGGATGGGCGGACGTCGGGAAAATATAGATTTTGTAAAAGATCTGAACAGCATCCAAGAAACCTTTACTGCAGAACTCTAAATGATTGACATTAAAACTATTACTAAATGTCATAACTAATTAACAATGAGGTAATTCATCGTATTTTCTCAAAATGTCCGTTAATATGTGTTTTAAAGGCCCTATAATGTGAAAAGAAGGTGACTTTTAAATGAGCTGTCAAGATTGCTGTGAATTTGTGATGTCACAACTATAGACCAAATCACAATGTTTATTTACAATATCTTGAGGGTATAAAGCTGCTGCGTCACCTGCATATAATCACAGCACTGAGCAAACTGCCTCCATTGTTTAGTTTTAAGCCATCTACAAAAAACACTATCAGTTTAACTATATGCTGTATTTAGAATATTTTCACCACTTTACCTTGTCATAAGACAGCCCTTACCGACAGGGATTTGAAAGAACACCAAACATGTTAAAATAAGCGTTTCAGGAAGAGAATAAACACAGGTATATTCAGGCTGACTTTAAAGCATGTGATCATGCTCTAATAGCAACCCAAAATACAAGATAAACCTGAAAATCAGCATAATCTGGGACCTTTAAATGTTTTTATACAATACAGATATTGGTGTTTGGACATTATTAGGGTGTAGGTGCAAGAAGTAGCAGTTAGTACTGAAAACTCAGTTCATACCAAAAACTACCTTCAATCTTATGCTTAACCAGCAACTGTAAAATATGAGTTTAATCTGTAGATCCACTGTATATGAATCAATACCTTGTCAATTACTATAATGGAAAATTCAGGTTAAGTGAGAATCCAAATGCGACTATTTTCCTGATTGCGTTTTATCTTGGCATATAACATTATCAATTTGTGCCTTATTTTTCTCTTCTTGTCTGATCTGTACTTCTCACAACTTCTAATTTTCAACAATCTCTTGGTCACCAATAGCATACTGGGTTTGGGGCTAGTTTTTAAAATCACAAATGCAAATACATGTCGATTCTGTAGGGGTGGATTTTATTTCCAAGTCAACCAGATGACACCAATCTTTAAAGACACATTTTGTCTTTGAATCAAATTACTTCACACAGGTAAAAATAATTCATACATCCATTAACATTTAATGATTATGAACAAAAGTTTATGGATCAGAAATAACTGCATGAAACTAACAGGCTTCTTTTTACCCAAGGCAAATGCAACATGTTAGCTGAAGGCTAGTTTTCATCCTCCCGCTCGTTGTTAATGCAATGGGAAAGCCAAACCCGGCCGACACCCAGTATCACCAGTTAACCCAATACAATAGGTCTTTGCTGAACACCCTGAGCTATGCAAGCATTTCTGAACCAATGTCTGTTTTCTTGCAGGTTTCTAACAGGGTCCTTCAGTGAGAGAGTGATTTCCGTCCCTTCAACATGCGCCGTAGAATCACCTCAATGCCGCCTCGGGAGCTCAGCCTCTTGATCCAGCCGTGGGTCCTCTTACGTTTGATGTTCTTGGGCTGATACTCTGTGCCTCTCTTCTTTGTCCGCACCTGCTGGTACTGCCATGGAAGCTGTCGAAACACTCCCGAACCCTCAGCTTGTGATAAAAGGGGCCCACATCTGGAAATCTGAGGTCCTGCAGCAGCTCTGGGCACAATCCAGTTGCTGAATAATCTCTGGTGAGTGTTGCCAGTTACTGTGAGGTTCCCTGCAGGGATGCTGTTGACAGATTATAGATTAAAAATGTTATTTACAAATGTTAGTTTTAAAAGGAGCAGTGTGTAAGATTAAGAGGGATTTAATGGCATCTAGTAATGATGATTGAACATTGCTACCATGTGAAACTAACAAGTTTTCTGCGGAGGTCTCTTTCTCTCCATAACAAACAAACCCAGTGATTTACACCAGGAAAAACATAAAATAAAGCAGTTTCATGTTAACAATCAGACGCTTCGGCCTGTCTGGGATGTGCTCGCCTTTATCTAGAGTAACTTAACGTGTACTCTCCTGTTTTCTGATCCAGACGATAAGGATTTTTTACCATGAGCCAAATTAACTCCAGAGGTCTCCTCCAAAACAAACTGACCCAGTGATTTAAACAGGCTGAATAAAGTTGTTTAAAATCATTGTTTCTCCTATGTTGCTTATTGTGGAGAGGCTGCTTACTACGATGGCCGATGCAAAAATGCAAACCCATAGTTTGTCCTTTGTGGGCAACTGCAGAAACATGGCTGCACAACATGGCATAACAACATGGCAGATACCATGGACAAGGACCTGCTGCAAATGCAGATATGAATGGCTCATTCTAAGGTAACGAAAACACAACTATTTTTATTTTGGGGTCATTTGAATACAGGAAGCATATCAACTATATTACATTCAATTTCTGCTAAATTATCCCACGAAATCTTACACACTGGACCTTTAATATCAACATTATGCCACAATTACAACAAGTTGTACTACATTTATGGTAGAGGATGTCATGCCTTGGTGTCCACTAACGACACAATGATGATTTATGTGTACAGATTAAAAACACATTTTAATTACAGTAATATGGTAACACTTAGGCTACAGCAAATTCTGCCTACAGCTGTAACTGTACTGTCGGTCATAATAGGTACTTATAAACTTTGGTTTGATTATTTATCTTAAAGCTATAATATAAACAGACATCACCGAGCAATCATTTCCCATCTGTCCATCGTGCAGGTAGCAGCTAACGTTAGCCACGCTGCTAAGCTAGCTCTCCTGTGTTAGCACTGTAAACAAACATTACTGACTTTGCCGTTTGTCCAGCGTTAAATTACGTGAACTCTGTTACCTGGTGAAATTCGTTATTCCACGCAGTCGGGAGAAGGACGAGCGTATAAAGTTCATTTTTTAGATATTTATATAGTTGACACAGACATGAGAACAGTGAATGTCACAGGTCTGCCGGCCTGCCTACATGAAGCAAAATGATTGGCTCAGACTTTTCAGCCAATTAAAACGCTTGTTGCTGCGTAAGCCCTGCATTTGTGCCCTAAGTACCGCTTTTCAGGTTAAAATTGCAAGCGTTTCACCTACCGATACATTACCACATTTCAGCAGTTAAAGTATTAAATGGCGAAGATAGCAGTGCCGGTCACGGTTTGAGATCCGTGTCTGCCAGCCGTGATACAAAGGTAAGCAATGAGATTCAAATGCAGCGTTTGAAAAGCTCTGCCTGAAAGACTGTGCACAGGGTATATTGTATCAAATATTTCCAGTTACGCCTCAGCTGCTGAAGCGCCTTTCTTAATATACTTAAAATTCTCATTTTTTAAACACTGTTACTGTTCTTAGTACGTGCAGTCATCACATACTAGTACAGAACAACAGTTCACTTAACTTGCAAGTGTCACTCAAAAATGTCAAATTAATCTGTGCACCACTGCTAACTAAACATCAGTTTTTTCAAAGAGTAGCCAACATTTTTTCCCCAGTGTATACCTGTACTGTATGTACCATTTGCAGCTGAACCTTACTGTAACCAGAACTAAATGAAAGCTTTGATAGCATTATACATTACAGCAAATGTATCAATACAACAAATTAAATTGATTTAGGGACAATGTAGAAAGAAAGAAAAACAAGTCCTTTCCACCATGTCAGCGGCCATTCAAACACTCCTGTGTGTCACAGCATGTCATAGGCCAACTTAACATCTGGTCAGTGTCCTTGTATTAATTTTCTGTGGGAAAAAAACCTTTTTGCATGGTGATACCACCCCCCTCATGCTTCTGCTGAGACGTCTTCACATATGCTTGAAAGGTTATATTTGGATACATTATTTTTGATGTGAGGATTTATTCAATGAGCATGTGAAGAGACAGTTAGTATTTGCATCACTGGGTATGTTGAATATATCTGTACAAATACAGATTAATTCTATATTTTGTTTATTAACTTGTATCCCCATTAACCACTACCAAGGTACAGCTTCAACTACTCTTCCTGGGGTCCACACAAGTTAACATTATAACATAATGTACAACAACTATTCAATTAAATACACAAGGCAAAAGAGAAAAAACGACAAACAATAAAAAAGGCAAACTACAAGAATGACAAATCAACAACAATGAAACTGAAAATGTCAGTAATTACAACAATGACCACAAGAAAGCGATAGTATATCTCCAAAGTAAATAAAACATTTGATACAGCTAAATACTAATAGTACTAACAGCACATATAGTGACTGACAAAATAAAATGATCTCATGAGTTCCTCATTAATAATCATACGATAATAGTAAGAAATATGAGAGAATGAGGTGTAAGAAAATATAGTGTTTTGACAATATAATCGAAGATCATTCTCGACTTGGTAGGTACAATACAAGATTTATACAGTCATAATGATGATTATTATTAAAAACATTGAACATAGGCTTAGACCAGATAAATCACAGTAGGCCTATGTAATAAAAAAGATAAAATTAATAAAAGATGGATAAGCTCTAGACAAACAACAAAATTACTGTGAACATAAAACTTTATGTAAAAGTAGTTTTTGAGGTGTGATTTAAAAGAAGATACTGAGTTTGCCAACTTAAGTTCCTCATAGGGAGTTGCATCGCTGCTGTGTTTATTATACTAGTTGTCATTTGAGTGCCATTTAGTCTCAAAAATGAAAAAAAAAAATGCTCTTGCAATGCGCTGTTTTAAAAGGGCAAAAATTTCTATAGGCTGTCTGGCATGTTAATTGGCCTAATTGATTTTTGAACCCTTTAATTAAAACACCAGCGTGTGTCATGCATAAACATAAAGCATTGTTTGTTATTTACATCGGCTGTCACACAGTAACAGATAGTACACAGTTGTTCCCCTGCAGGCTCTCCGCCCCATAAACGTCACAACTGGCAATTCAGTGACAGGCACCGGGCTGTCCCACTGTCCCACTAGTACCAATATGTTGATGCGAGATCAAGGGTAACAGAGGGACCCAGCACATCTTAATCTAATTGGTTAAATGTCACTTCTGCCTTCAGTGACGCAGCAACTGCAATAACACGATTTTTAGGTGTCAGGTTATGATGATGCAGTGAAGGTGATAATGCGGGAATACACATTTAGGCCCGATCGTCTGTTTCGATAATTAGCCGGACAATCATTTTATAATTTCTGTCACTCTCAATAACCGCAAGCACGTGCACGCACACACGCACGCATCTTGCTATTCTGTCAGCCCTGGCAACAAGGAAACAAGCCTCTCCCATTGGCCTCCTCTCGGTGTTGAGCTGTCTTCTATTCGCCCTCCTCACTGCCACTCAGCAGCGAAAATGCCCGAAGACTGCTGCTGCTGCTGCGGATACAAGGGCAGCAGGGCTGGGTAGGGTCTGGCCTGAGTGCGCAGTGGATGCTGAGAGGAGGAGAAAAAACATTGTTATCGTTATGGGTATCTTATTGAGATGCAACTGCCACACGTTGATGGATGCATGCGTTATCATCAAGCCAAACCCCTCCGTGCACTGTGATAGAAGTCTAATGAGGCCAATAAGAAGCTTTTACTATTTTGCAGCATCTCTAGCGTAGACAAATTGTTGCACCAAATGCAACGTTTTCTCAGATCAGTTTCGTCGGCCCTCATCTGTCGGTGAAGATTGCCAATCACCCTCAATCATCAGTAATCCTGCAGGTAAGGAGTCGATTTTTATTGCATTATGTTGTCTAATTAGCTAGTGTTTGTTGTGCACCAGTCAGCATGTAGTCATCGATTCACAGCTGCACAATGATTGCATGCATTTTTTGTGTGACAGGGCAAAAATAATAGATCTATCAATAATACATGCGCAGGGATTATGGCCCTATGCACCAGATTACTACGGATTTTTAACCTTTACTATTTGTTATGCGAGGCCAGTAATTAGGCCTCTGCGTAGATGCCTTTTATTATGTTATGAAACATGATACTTTATGATGCACTTCAAATTATTGAAGTACTATTGCAGTTTATGGTTTCAAATTTTGGAAACATGAGCTTGCAGAACCAGCTAAACTATAGAAAATATGTGCATTCGGTCCTATTTAAATAGAAAATAGTTGATAATGGTGTCATTTTTGTTGCAAATGTAGGCTACGCATTTCATGTGCAGATAACACGTCAGACTGCGCCGCACTGTATCGTTTGATGTGGAAACAGCAGCACACTATGTACCAAAATGTGTGTTACTACAAGACTTGGCAGACATGTCAACCTACATATTCTGCATTGCAGACAAAAAATCATCATGGATGAGTAACCTTCAGCCTGTTTGATAGTGTGGATGCACAGGTCCACTTGCTCCCCTCAGCCATATTCAAATCCTGGTTGACCGCGTTGATGGATTGTAGGTCAGGAGGAGAATCCCTGATTTTACATCACTGGGCTGTTGGCCAGCCCTGATGTAGTTAGCTTTGTGATTATGATGTTGTGGCATCTTAACAAGAGGGTTATTCAAACTGTTTTAGAAGTGCTCAAGACTTTCACCTTTACCTCATCATATATCATTTATAGTTGATGTGGCTGAACTGACTGAAATATAACTAAATGACAGACAGGCTTCACAGTGGGGGAACCATCATAAATCGATATATAGATAGATGGCTGGATGATAATAAGGACACGCTGCAAAAGTAATACCTCGATGCTGCGTGTGGATGTTTGTGCAAAGACAAGCGTCTTCTCGGTCAACGTTCATTTGGCTCCAGGGTGTAACTGGATAGCTAATGATGCACTGACCTTCAGACTATCCTGTCACCACCAATAACACCACACAGACACAGGCACACGTGAACCCTGCTGTGCAGATTTACACTACACTCTGCATTTTCTCCTCACTGCAGTGCCAAACATCTGAAGGACAGGGCATTAAATGTCTGTTTCATTAATTTGCTTTAGTATAGTCCTGAAGGGACAGTTCACCCCAAAATCAAAAAACCTCTTGCCTGTAGGTCTGTTTATCAGTCTAGATTGTTTGGTGTGAGTTGCTCAATAGCAGTGTCTCTTTCCAAAAATCATGGCCCGGTTACCCGAGATAATCCACAACCTTTTTGAGCATTTTCACTCCAAAACAATTAATCTAGATTGATAAATAGCACTACAGGTAGGAGGAAAAATTTCTAGTTTTGATTTTGGGGGGAACTTTCTCTTCAACCTTGCTTTTTTAACCAAGAAATGATTGCATATGTAGATTACATTAGATTTAACTTTATTGTAAGAGCCACTTAATCAAATATTTTATTTATCGTCATGGCACAGAGTACAGGTACTGAGAAAACAAAATGCAGTAGAATCTAACCAGAGGTGCAAAAAGATGTGAAGTGCTGATTAATGAACAGTAAGATATAGAATTGATATAGAGGGTTAGGATTACATTATGAAACATGTACAGCATTTGCAGTGAGCAGAGCAGGTAACAGTTTAAGTTAAAAAAAAACATAGTGTAGGTGTAAGTAATAGTAAGAATTATACACAGAATAAACTTTGCTAAAGATCTGACAGATGTACTGTTTATTGTAAATTGATAGATGGATGTTGAATAGAATCTGCATGTGGAGGGGATTAGAGGTGATGAAATATGGGTTGTTTGAATATATGAATTTTATAAAAAATCTCAAGAAAATCTTTACTAACATGACCATGCATTCATGATGAAGAAATCTCTCTTATTTGTCTGCACAGCTGCAGGTCCTTCAAATGTTTTAGAATTGTTTATTTTCAGTTGTATAAATTTTAGGCCTTCAGAGTCATTTGATTGTCCTAAGTTTGAATTTGTTAGGTTTTATTGCCACAAACAATTTATGTAATTTCACTGACCAATCTTTTTCTTTTTGTCAAAATGAGTCAAGCTTTTCTGCATAAACATCCACACCTTTGATGTAACAAATCTTTAAACCTACCCCTGAACATAGTACTGTCTTTTCACTTTTTACTTCAACTTACCTTAACCATATTCCATCATTAAAACCTACATCTGCATGGGACCACATATAGCTTACCTACCTTGATATTTACATCTATGGATAAAAAAATTGATTTGGCCAAAAATCATTATTTAATTTTGTTAAGAAATTATCTGAGAGATTTGGAAAATCATTAGATTTAAGTATCTGACACCTGTAGACACCCTAAATTTATACTATTAAAGCAAATTTATCTAAATTATCCTTTGATTTTATTTAGTCTCTCAAGATGTTTAGATGCTATGCATTCTTATTAATTATATTAATAACGAAGCATGATTGAAGCCGTGATCTAAACGTGTCACATAATATAAGCAGTCATATAAAATCTGCCCTTTAGGGAGTACTGTGCATACTGTGCTCTGTTTCTGTAACCAGGAAGCAATAAAGCCATGTACCATGTTGGTGTGACTCTTCCCACTCTGTTTCCTAGAGATAACCAGCCTGTGCTTGCACAGAAACTGAGGACTCGTGATGCTTTATTTGCACAGCTGCCAAAATGCAGTTTCGCTGCGGCTGGACCTGTGCAGGAAAGAATCAGCCTAGCCAGGAAAAGCTGCTGTCATACAATTATGAGACATACAGTTTGCAGGCATGTACACAGTCATGCCATATGACTGATGGTTCCTATTTATATATTCGTATCCTGGTTCTCATCATGTGAAAAGTAGGGGTTATTAATAGTCTAGGTTGGCATGTGAATGGCCGGTCGTCAGCGACATTGAAACTGTAGAAGGCTACAGCACAAGTTTTGTTTTTGTTGTCTGTTTTTGAACTTGGAATCTCTGAATGTGGAGCTGCTTTGTCACTGAGGTGAGTGCGTTTGTCAAGCTTTACAAAGGCTGTGGGAGTTGCATTTATAATGGCTATAATATTTTAAATTTGCATTGTAGTTTTGTGCCATCTGAACAGAAAGCGTCTTGGCTCTTGCTGTGTTTCATTTCACTTAGTGCTGACTGCAGTCTGATGAAAGGATACAGAGGAGTGTTTCACCGTAGCTGCGTTGCTAGGAAACAGCTTGGGTTCAATTTTATAGGAACCAAGCTGGGACCCAGTTTCTCCCTGTTGAGCTGTTGACATTCGCCAACGCTGCAACAGGAAACAAACTTGAAAACATGTTTTCAGTGAGAAAAAATGTGTTGTGAGAAGCTAGAGAACAAGCCTCACAAACATGACCTATTTTTCCATTTTGTACTTTGAAAAAATAAAATAGAATTCAAATGAAACATCTGAGTGATGATGTGCTTTGTTGTCTCTATGTGATGTGTCTGCAGGGAAGCACAATGCTGACCAGTATCACTGAAGGGATACTGTGCTGCCTGACTGGGAAGGCTGCCAGTCTGGTCTTGCCCCTGGAGTCGTCAGAACCCTCTGATGGTTTTGAGTTTGTGGAGGTGAAACCTGGGAGGGTTCTGCGAGTTCGGCACATCGTCCCAGAGCGCCAACCCGTAGTGACGGAAGAGCAAGTTGGAGAAAAAGAGAAGACGGATGTCGATGATGATGATTGTTCTCTTGAGGATCATAACGAGAGCAGTACGGGCAGCAGTGTCCACTGCAAGAGGAAGATCACAGTCTACCGCAACGGACAGCTGGTGATTGAGAACCTTGGTGATGTTTTGCACTCTGAGATTCTGCAGTGTCAGGATGGAGATCTGGAGCCTTGCAGCACTGTAGAAGTGGAGCTGGCTGACTACAAAGAAATGCCCTCTTCTCCAGACCCCAACCCTGCTCCTCCACCAGTTCCTCCACCCCTTGGGGAACAGAAACCTGCTCCACCACCTCGCCGCCGCCGTCGTAAGCCCAAGCGCACTGTGCAAATCGACTCCAGGAGGGTTATCTCGAGCTGCAAGGGGACGCACTCGGATGTAGCGCTGTTCTTCGTGCATGGTGTTGGAGGTTCTCTGGACATTTGGGGCAGCCAGCTGGACTTCTTTTCTCGGCTGGGTTACGAGGTCATCGCGCCTGACCTGGCGGGCCATGGAGCCAGCACTGCTCCTCAGATTGCAGCAGCTTATACTTTTTACGCCCTTGCAGAGGACCTTCGTGCAATCTTTAAGAGATATGCCCGTAAACGAAACATTCTCATCGGCCATTCATATGGGTGAGGATTTGTGACATACTTTTGTTATGAATAACTCACAATATTGATTTATATATCTGATATTGATTAACAAGCTGTTGTTAACGTGCTGTACCCATCTCATTATATATCTTACAGTGTGTCATTTTGCACCTTTCTGGCCCACGAATATCCTGATCTGGTCCACAAGGTGGTAATGATCAATGGAGGGGGTCCCACAGCTCTGGAGCCCAGCCTTTGTTCCATCTTCCAGTTGCCATCTTGTGTCCTGCACTGTCTGTCACCTTGCCTGGCCTGGAGCTTCCTCAAGTAAGATTTGAACAGTGCCAAAAATGACTCAAAAAGCAGTGACACACCACAGTTACTTCTCTCATGGCAGACAAAAAAAGCATTGCTTAATGATGTCAAAATAGAAAAAACACATAAAAATGTCTCCCTCTCTTCTACTAACAGAGCTGGATTTGCCCGTCAGGGTGCCAAAGAAAAGCAGCTGTTGAAGCAGGGCAATGCCTTCAATGTGTCTCCGTTTGTCCTTCGAGCCATGATGAGCGGTCAGTACTGGCCTGAAGGGGACGAGGTCTACCATGCCGAGCTCACTGTGCCCATCCTTCTGGTTCATGGCATGTGTGACAAGTTTGTGCCCATGGATGAGGACCAGCGCATGGCAGAGGTAAAGTACATCTTCCTACTGTGTGTGAATGATTTATTATGTGATGTTTAAAGCTTTTATAAAAATCACTGCATCCACAAAGTGTGATGGGAGACAGGTAGTCTATGAAGAAAATCATGTTCCTCCTACCTCTATTGCCTCTAATGGCATTTGCTAGAATCTACTACAGCACAGCGAAAACAACCAATCAGAGCAGAGCAGTCTCTAACACAAATGTCAATCATGTCAATCACTGCTCATGAACTGGCAAACTAGGCTTTGCTGTTTAAATATGAATCAAAATTCTGTAACTGCATCGCCAATTTCTCACCTGAATTGTTTTCAGACACATTTTAGTGTACTGTCTAGCTGTAAAATGGGAAAGTTTGTTATCCGGCTGGCATGTTGGTAATATTCGGGGTACGCACCAGGGACTGCCCACCGACTCTGAGCAACACTTGCAAGTTGGGGAAGTGCTTGGTCTGTTTTCTAGTGGGAAAAATATTGTGGTCGGATTGCAATCTTTCTCATTTTACTGTCAAACAATACACTAAAATATGTTTCCAGGGCGGGAAATAGGCAGTGCAGTAACAGAATCTTGGTTCATATTTGAGAGCAGTTCATGAGCAGTGATTGACGTGCTGTCTCTGTGTTATGGACTCCTCAGCTCTGATTTGTTTTTTTCGGCCATTAGAGCACTACAAGGAGGCTGATGAAATGAATGTTTTTTTCACATATCATCTTACTGGATGTGGTGACAGTTTCAGCTAAAATGACAAAAAGTTATTTTTATAAACATGAAAAACTGTATATCATGTTTGCACTATTGTGTTAACAAGTGTAATGTTTTGCATTCATTTTGGCTTCCTTTCTAGATCCTTTTGTTTGCATTCCTAAAAGTCATTGAGGAGGGAAGTCACATGGTCATGATGGAGTGCCCCGACACGGTCAACACCCTCCTCCACGAGTTTTTTCTATGGGAGCCTGACATGTCCAGAAAAGACAGCAGCAAGACAGACACAGCTCTCAGTGACACTTTCCACACACTGAAAATCAATAAGCCTGTGGACAAATAACCAAGGAGGACTTTAGTTTTATTATGGAACCAAGGAGAAGGCCTTTTTCGGCATGTGTTCTTTAAGGCTGCTCCCAGGCTGAGAGCTGTTATTAATAGGGCCACATCTTAAGGATGCAGACGGCCAGTGGTGCTCCAAGATAAAGCAGGACTTAGGCCTGGTGCCGACCTGAGGACGATGGATTGGACATAAAGATGAGAGGATGAGAGGAGTGGATGAAAATACACAGTCAGTGTGTGCTTCGCTTTTTGATACCAGTTTGTGCTCCATCGCGTCACGTTTGCAAAACGACACAACACCTGGAGGATTTTTGTCCATTCGCGATTTGTGTATGAAATGTATCGGGCGAAGAACCAACTACAACAAGATGCAAAACACATAAAATCCATGAAATGGTGTGTGAATTGCCTCAATTATATCTGAAATATTCCGTACAGAACTGCAGAGCTTCTGTTCTGGTTTTACAAAATGGTTATTTACTTAACGTTGGGCCCATCTGACATCTGCTTTCAGCGGGAAACAAGCAGAATGATATAAACTGAGTAATTGCAGATCTGTTTGCCAGAATGATGGTGAAGGATGGTTTATTATACTGAAGTGGACTGGATACTAGTAGAACATGGGTTAAAGACATTAAGTAAATAGTAATGTACACGCAAAATGTAATTAATAACTGCACAACATGCATACATAAACTTCATAATGAAAGAAGGAGAAACTGAAAAGTATTTTCACCTTCAATCCAGCCACCTATTACTGTAACCACATCCTTACAATGTGCAGTTTACACCATCTCTAACATGAAGACTCACAGTCACAGCTTTTATCATTAAAATTGGCTCATCCATTTCAAAATTACAGAAATGTATTTTCCATATATTGAACTGTAATATCAAATCTAAATCCAAAAAGCTATGTGTGTCTATGTCAAGCACAATGTAACCAATACATCAGTTCATAGTTGCATGAAAATTAATATTCAATGAGAGATTTCTGTGAACAGATGTAAACAAACATGGATGCCAAAAGGTTCTCCGCCTTTATTCTAGCAGCCATTTTTTCTGCAGTAGTATACGTATAATATCCTAAGGATACAAACTACCAAGGCCCTGCATGAGTTCAGAATATGAAAAGGTATGAGAGTTGTGTCAGACAATATGTTCTTATATTGAAAAATCCCCTGTGCACTTCTCTTTAAACGAATGAGTGTTCTTTTTAACGTGCAAGTATTATTTTTGCCTTTATTTTGAAATAACAGCAACTGCCATAACAAACTGTGGTTGTATTGACCGCTTTAAGCTGCTGAGTGTGATCCTTTACTACTCTCCAGTCCATCCTATTTATCTAATAGTGTCAGACCGAAAGAATGAACTCAATATTAAGGTCACTGAAAGACATTCATTCATGGGTGCTGCTTTGTCTCACACTGGGACAGTAAGGTGCGGGTAAAAGCACAGTCTAATATGCTCCGTGACAGTGCGTATCTGTTGACTGGATACTGTTTTGAGAAGCTTGAGGTGTAAACTAGTGGATTTGAGACTGGGTGTCCAAAATCAAATCTGAGTCGGTCAAAGGAGGGACATTTGTACTGACCATGCTGGTCTGTTATATATGCATTTTGACAGGATGCTGATGCAACATGGCTGGTCTTATGCAACTGGAACAAAATGGAGAAAAATAGAGTGGGAATAAACTGACTTGGCACTGACATCTCAAAAATCTTATATATTCCCTATGGACTTTCCAAAAACCAACAAGTGCTGCTGATGCAATGTACTGTATTGTCTCCTTTGGTGTAAAAGGTCAGTAAAACTGTATGGACTACAGGGTGCACATGTACTTCCTCTTATGCTAAAAGTGTGCATATACAAATTGTCAGTGCTCATATGTGCTATATCTTTTTGTGGTTAACAAAATGTGTTAATGTTATTGTTGCATTTATCCATGGAAATCATAATATATGCACTGCCTGAATGTAGATGCATATAACATTATATAGCCTATCGAAACTGTTGGATTCAGTGTATGAATGTGCCTTTCCTGGCATGAAATAAAAACCAATGTTCACAGTCTACAGGTGGCTTTGCTTGTTTGTTTGACATATAGACTTTTTTTGCTCAATGAGTGTTGGATAATAATTTTGCTAATTTCATTTAAAAAAGCAGGGTGGAGGGTACAATCATCCAAAAAAACTTTTACAGGTGCTGGATCAAAAAAATCAAACTAAGGCAAGAATCAGACAAGAGATCCGCACACTGTATCAAAAGGTCCCAGTAACTGCAACTGTGCAATGTTTCGATCTTTGTTAGACACTGTCAACTTACTTTCATCGATGCAATTTAAACACACAAAAAATGCAGGAATGTCTGAAAAAAAGGTAGGTGGATGAGATTAAATGTGATTATTATGTTAATAATAATAAATAATAATAATAAATGCAGTCAGTGCAATGCAATCAGTATTATCAGATTATCTTTAAAACGATTTTTTTTCAATAAATGCTTATCCTCATTGCATTTTGCCTAATTTAATCAATTCCCCAAAAATCCATGCGAACATTTTTTTTTTTTTTTTTTTTTTTTTTTTTTTTTTAAATCAAAGGTAGCCTTAGTTTGATTTTTTTGATCCAGCACCTGTAAAAGTTTTTTTGGGTCAATACAAAGATAAATTTGGAACTGCGTGGACATCTTTTTGTTGCACCGCGTTATTTTCTAAACATTAAAAAAATCACTCTTCCCATCTCTACATAATTTAGGCTATTTATTTTTTAAATTAATGTATGTATATAAAATGTATTATTATTAGTGTTATTATTAGCAGTAGTAGTAGTAGTAGTAGTAGTAGTAGTAGTAGTACTATATTTATGTATTTATTTTAAAGCTTTAATCATTTCGGTCAGCATCAGAAATATTAAAAATAAGTAGTGAACTGATTACCTTGTGACCAGTAAGAATTGATGGTTGAGTAGAGACATTAATATCATATTAATCTAACATGTTAGAAAGATCTATTCTGAACTGTCTGGACATCTTTTTGTTGAAGTGTTTTCTTGTTTTCTTTTGTTGTTTTCTTGATGCATATATTTAAAAACAACAACAAACGCTCTTCACTTATATGATAAAAATCCAAAGTAGACAATATATCGGCTGATTAATTTAACATTTACAGTCATTACAAAAACACCAGATTCAAACTCGTGTTTTTATCCAGCACATGACGAGCCATCAGCGCCGCCCTCTGATTGGCTGAGCGTGTCCCATGCGTGTTGTGGTAAACAAAATCCGAGTTGCGTGTGCATGCGTAGAAGTGGTAATGGAGGATAGTGGTCTATTCACAGGGGGCTTAGTTAGCAAGCTGTATTATTTCTCTCATGTTCACAACTGCTGTTTCCATTGATTACG
Source organism: Plectropomus leopardus (assembly GCF_008729295.1). NCBI lineage: Eukaryota > Metazoa > Chordata > Actinopteri > Perciformes > Serranidae > Plectropomus > Plectropomus leopardus. Next base: position 19,438,018 of record NC_056474.1, read on the forward strand.
AGGTATTTACAACGCTTAGGAGTAACATCTGAATCAACTGAGAGGAGGTGGTAAGTTACGTTTGGTGCATGTCGAGTTACGGCCGTCCCTGAGTGTTAGCTTCTTAACTCACAATGCTAATCTGATGGCTAAAGTAGCCGGAACTGCTCTACAGCTAATGTCGATGCTAGGGGTCGGGTGTAGTCTAATTCCTGGAATAACGCTAGATATAACTGACTTGGCGAATGAAAGTTTCATCTTTGTTTTGTCTTCGGATCTTTACTCAAACAATTGTTGAACGTCGCTCTTATGTAGAAGTTAGCTATTTTTTTTTAAAAAAAATAACCTACAAAGCTTCACGAGGACGTTAACGACAGCTCTGTCCAAGTTTGCTAACGGCCGGTGTTGTAACGTTACGAACGGGCTTGATCGGCTGCAACGCAGTCCCGGGGTTGTCTGTAATCCAGGAAATAGTCCCATCCCATCACGGTGTTAACAAGATTTAGCTAGCTAACGTTAGCTGTCTTGTGATATTACTTCCTCTCTTGACATCATGAAAGCAAGAGGTTAAGTTCACTTCAAGAAGTAGCCGTTAATTTGCACGTAAATGTATTTGTGTAATCGAAACCAAACGGGATTTTAATGCATGTGAAATGATTCATGCTAACAGACTAGCTAATGCTATGCTATGTGTCATTACACATTCGTTATAAGAATTAGCTCACGTTCTTTTAGCAGATTAGCACATGAGCTAATGTTAGCTGGTTGGGCTACCTCAGTGGGGCCGAATTAAAGAGACGCGGGTTTAACCAATCAGGGGCGGTTATAGCTTTTCCAGCCCTGTGCAGACAGTCCCCCGCTATAGTGAGGAGACCTATACAAACACGTTACATACTACTGTGGCATTTTAAACTTATTTTGTGAGTTTTGTTACAATGGATAATGATTTATTAACATGATTTCAGCCCCCACAATGTCATACTGTGGAACAACAGAGCCATATTGAGAAAAGGAAAATCCATGTTCATGAAAGAATGTATTGATTAGTATATATGGCCAAATGTGCACTTGAGAGATGAAAATGGAAACATACATGAACTGAGTGAATTTAACAGAAAGTATGATATGCTGTGCAAGAAATTTCTCAATGGTAATGCAAAACATTAATCCGGCACTTATTTAGCTCATCAAAAGCAACATAGACAACACACCAACACCTAAGTTACATCAATTAAGAGTATGTGGATTTGTTATAATAATACATGTCTAATAAAACATCTGATAAAAAAAAGATGTACCCTGGTTTAAGAAGGTGGACTTCATAAAGGACAACATAAAACATTATGGAAAGAAAGAAATTATTGGTATAAGATTCAAAGATACAAAGTGTTTATTGTCACAGTATGGAAACATGTTTCCCTGTACAATAAGGACAACATTTCAAAATTCCCAATTCCTCAGAAACTTGAATGAACAACAAAAATTTCAGTTTTAGTTAAAGTGGTGTACCAACACAAGTTGAACATGAAAAAAGTCACTCTCTACTTAATGGAGTAGCAGCAATACAATAAAACCTGAATATCTGCAGCGAATCATGCTCCCCATTTACTATGTGACAGGAGGCAAAATCAAAGCATCGAGTGGGACTCATGCTCAAAATTACCGATCTTGATCAATCAAAGGATGCATTGATCAGGCACTATACCGATCCCTCCAACCGGTGGCTAGAGTGTAACCACTCAGGGCAGGTGTGACCAGTCAGCTTACAAAAGTGCTATTTTTTGTCATTTTTTGCCTCAGATTATTATTATGAGCTTCTTTCATCATTATTAAAAGAATACTAACAATAAATGAAACATTTTCCTCTACCCTCTGCTGTTCTGTTCTGCATCCAAGTTTTGCTAAACTCATTCTGAAATGTCAGACTTTTTCACATTGTGAAAGTCAGCCAGATATTCAGCCTTGACATTGAAATTGAATACCCTTATGCGCTTTAGCACAACCTGCAGTCCTTTCTTCTACTCTTAATACCTCTTGTTACCTCTTGTTAGATTTAAGAACGAGACTTCTCTTTAGTGAGACTTGGACAAAACACAGACTGTAACAAGCAAAGGTACGAAAACACGTTTTATTTCTCTGTTGGGTCCTTTCCGTAATGTAAGACACTAAAAATAACAATCTGAGACTGTCAGTGGCAAAAGCAAGCCCTTTTAGTGGATGTAATTTAAAAGGGGTGCACCTGTCTTGCAGCTGCTGGCTGCCGCTCTCTCACGCAATACTGGACCAATTTATGAAAAAAAAACCAACTTGTTATTCACATGAGGGTCAAACATAGGGTCCAGGTTTAAAAGGCTAAATATATCAACTCAATATATTACATTATTGAATAACTGTTTCCCTATTTACAATCTGCAGGAGCTACCATTGAGTTTCGGGATGGCGTCAGACGTGGCTTCCCAAAATCATGGTTCAAAGGGGATCATGACTTTTTACCCCACTGCTGAGGAATTCAAAAACTTCAGCCGCTACATTGCATATGTCGAGTCCCAGGGAGCACATAAAGCAGGCCTGGCTAAAGTAAGTACTGACACTCTGCCATCTTTATGGGATCATATTTAATAGCATTCAAAAATGTTGAGCAAATTTAGAACTATCAATGGTGCAATCATCAGTGAAACACGTCAGACTGCTATCAGACAATATGATCACTTCATGTCTTTTTTTTCCCTTAAATATTTAGTCAAGACCATCTCTTGTTGAACTTCGGTCACTTCATGTGTTGAACACATATTCACAGCAGCGTGTCATATAAATAAATGCATTTACACGTCCAGAGCTTTGCTGGTGAATCATTTTGATATGAAACAGTGTGAAGAAAACCGATGAACTCACTGCCCTCTTTCCTCCTCCTAGATTGTCCCACCAAAGGAATGGAAGCCCAGGAGCTCTTATGACGATATAGATGATTTGGTGATCCCTGCACCCATTCAGCAGGTGGTGACGGGCCAGTCGGGCCTTTTCACACAATACAACATTCAGAAGAAGTCCATGACCGTGAGAGAGTTTCGCAAGATTGCCAACAGTGACAAGTGAGAAGTTCAGATATAAAAACATTACAGTCATTTTTTTCTTCAGTTATTAGAAAGTCTGTCAGATCTGAAATCGAATACTGTAAGGTGAATTAACCTCTTGATGGTGAAAATTGATATACAGTGTTGGTACTAATTACAATTGTTAATGCCTTTTTATAGGTTCTGTAGTCCACATTACGATGATTTTGAGGAGCTGGAAAGGAAGTACTGGAAGAATGTGACATTTAACCCTCCCATATATGGTGCAGATGTTAATGGATCTCTATACGACCCTGTGAGTTGACATTTCTTGCTTGTCGCTATAAGAAATCGTCCTCAATTTCACCCGATTTTCCGATTGCTGTCTGTATATCTGGTAGTGGTGTTTATCACTGCTTCAAATCTCATTTTTTGATTTTTGTATCATCTGCTCTACTCTTTCAGGGAGTCAAGGAATGGAACATTTGCCATTTGGACACCATTTTGGATACTGTTGAACGTGACAGCGGCATCACTATTGAGGGAGTTAATACACCGTACTTATATTTTGGCATGTGGAAGACCACCTTTGCATGGCACACTGAGGACATGGACCTCTACAGTATCAATTACTTGCACTTTGGAGAGCCCAAGTCATGGTAAGGACATGTTCTTTTCTTGATCAAATGCACATTCTTGTGTAATTGTTATTCTGAAACTGTTATGATATTGATTCCCCACTCCTGAATGAAACACAGAGGATTCACAGCTATAAATATGTGCTGTTAGATCTGAATGTTAATACACAATCTTTTTTTCCACATGGAAATGGGTGTCATTTACAAAAATAAGGGCCCTCTCACACAGAAAAGTTGACTAGTGACATTGTGCCATTGATGGAGCAGGTGGTCCTGTCCCAGAATTAACTTATCGTCAGGTCTTGTTATGTATGGACAATGAGTCTGGAAAAGAAATGTTCTGTTTCCAAACTATTGAGTGTATTTTTTCCCCCAAAAATATTAGATTCAGAATTTCTAAAAACAAATTGATCATACAAGCAAAATGTTTTTTATGGATTTTGGAGCAGGCAGCCAGCACAGCAAAAAAGTTTACTGTGTGTGTGAGAGAGAGAGAGCCAGAACAAGTTTAATTTTGTCAAAAGCAAGGCTAGAAGCGTGGCGTCCGACTGTATGCACACTCCATAGCAAAGCTGCCTCAGCACCTGTATGTCACGGCCCGTGAACCAGCTCCACCCTAAGCGCCTTCAAACTGAACCGACTCCAGACATAGCAACCAAATTAGTTTGAATGGAAATGTGGCATTATCCTTTGATTGCATCCCAGATAACCAATATTAAGCTTGTCTAAACATTTATGAATGATGCTGTGTAAACAGCCATCTTTGCTTCACAAGAAAAATCTTCATGGCTTTGTTTGTTGTTTCTATCTGTGAAGCCTTGAAAATTAAAATATCTAACTCAAACTCCTAAAAAAAATAAAGGGGGACAATAATATTATGTATTCAAAATGGTAATGGGAAATAGTATAGATAGCACTGTCAGTTTAATTGACTCTTTGAGCAGAAATGTTTGAGAGTGGAACATTGTTCAGCTGTCTGTGTAGGAGTGTGGACTGATGGCCACAATAGGTCGAAGCAAGTTTTCTGAGGTTTTACTCAGATCTTAAATAAGGTCTGAAATGATTTACAAAGGAGTCTATACATTGGAGTTTGAAACCTTGAAATGGAAAAAATGTAGATCCAGAAAAATCTTTTGGATAGTTGGGAAATTTCAACTCTGTTTTTTAAATGTAGTAATGCTACGTAACCTGACAACACACTGCATAGTACATAAATAAATGCATAATTTCATCTTACTGTGACTAAGACGACTTATTTGATTATGTGCAGGTACTGTGTTCCTCCAGAGCATGGGAAAAGACTGGAGCGTTTGGCTAAAGGTAAAAGACAACTAAATATTTTCTGTTGGTGTATAAAGTATACGACTGTTGACTATCATGGACTGTAATATTTGTGTGTTCTCTCTTCCAGGGTTCTTTCCTGGTAGTTCCCAAAATTGTGAGGCTTTTTTGAGGCACAAGATGACTCTCATCTCTCCCTCTATACTGAAAAAGTATGGCATTCCGTTTGAAAAGGTATGAGCAGGCTGTTTGTTTGTTTCTTTTCTTCATACCCACTGAACAAGCCAAATACGTAATCTGCAGTTATAAATTATTTTATTTCCTCTTCTTTAGATTACTCAGGAGGCTGGTGAGTTCATGGTAACTTTCCCCTATGCCTACCACGCTGGTTTCAACCACGGTTTTAACTGTGCAGAATCCACCAACTTTGCCACAGAGAGATGGATTGAATATGGCAAGCAAGCAGTTTTGGTGAGTCTGCCAAATGACAGCATAGAAAACCGTACTTGACCTAATTTAAATGAAAATGTATTTTTGCTAGGAAGAATTTAAACATTCATATAATCAACTCTCACTGTATAGATGTCCATGCAACAATATCACCTGTAACATTTGCCATTTGAATCACAGGTTTTGTTTTTGCTCTTCTTCCCTTTAGTGCTCGTGCCGTAAAGACATGGTGAAAATTTCCATGGATGTATTTGTGAGGAAATTCCAGCCAGAGCGCTATGAGCAGTGGCTGGCAGGGCGAGATGTGGCACCCATTGACCACACACGCCCCACCCCAGAGGCGAGGGAGTTCCTGGGAGAGTCCTTCAATGACATCACCAGCAGCAGTAACAGTAACTCCATGGAGAACTGTGGGGAGGACGGAGAGCGCAAGAGGTGGGCCATTTACTACAAAAATAAAATTGTCTTGTGTTTCTCTGTTTTTGTTGAATAAGTTTATATGATACAATACATGCCTAGGTACTTAGTTACTCTTCTTACTGTAGAATATACAGGGCCAGTAATTATTAGATTAAGGATACAGTTACAGTAAAGCAGTAATAATTATTTTAGACAAAACAAATCACTAATTGTTATTTATTAATAGTTATAATTAACAGGATATGCTAACACACTTTCCCAGGAATACCCTACACCACACTGAGCTACTTAGACATGACTGAAGCCGAATGCTCTTCAGCACAGCCTCAGCCTTCACTGTTGGCCATCGAAAAGCTTTTTAGCAGCAGTTTTAGTGCCTTGCTAAAGGGCACTCAGTCAATCACTGTGGTCATTTATAAAGCTGTGGCTTTTGTATTGTATTGAATTCTAGTCTCAAACAAATATTTCACCCCAAAATGACCATATGTTTATCAGTTACTTTACTATTGTGTTCATTTTGTTTTTCTCACATACATTTGCTTGAATAAAGAATCAAAAACAGAAAACTTCTTAAGCAAATGCAGTCATGGGGTCCGCTTTTAAAACGGCAAAACTAGATCAAAACATCAGTTAAAAAACTTTCCACGATTTGTGCAATATAAACCAAGACTCATCTATCCAGTTGCAAGCTTAGTACATCCCAATCCAACAGCCCCTTCAGATGGGAAACTATGCTTTCTTCAAAGCCAGACTCCGCATTCATATTTAAAGTGTAATACTCAAGTAGTTATTGGGGAGGGGGGGCTTGAAAAACAAATGTCTCCTGTTTCAATTCTCTGCCTTTGTTTCTGTTTGGTCCTCAGCACCACACAGAGGATAGAGACCAAGAGACACAGAGTGTGTCTGGAGGTGCCTGAAGAGGTTGTTCCCAAGGATGAAGATGAAGAAGACATGGAGCAGTATGGGAAGCGTCCCAGGCTGAGCCTCATACCTCCACGTCATACATCACAGGATGGCAAGAGAACCAAAGGTATTATCACCTGTGCATTGTGTTTCCTTTATGGCACCTAAACCTTTAATAATAGGTTAATAGGTTATAGGCTAATAACAGTAGCTTTATGGTGATGAAAAGTGCATTTTCCATCCTCGCTTCCTAAACGGAGACCTCTGATTTGATTTACAGGCCCACCAAAGTTGGTTGTAACACCAACCAAGCTCACTTTATTGGATCCATTTCACAGGAGCTTGACCCAAAGTAACAATGATGTGAGCCGTCCCCCACATTATACAAAGACTCGCGCACCTGCAATCTCATCTCAGTCCCAGCACAGAAATGGACATCTGTCAGTTTCAGCGACACCAACGTGGACGGGAGCCGTCGCTCAGCCTGCCCGCAAAATGGGGGTAGCCAGCCTGCTCTTCCACAGGACTCTGAGTCCAAAAGACACTCTCCAAGTGCACAGCTACACTCTAGAAAAGCAGCAGCAGCCTCACACACAGCTGCAAGTCCACAGCTACGCCAGAGAGCATCAACCCCGTCATCTCCAGCTCAAAACCTGTACGCCATCACACACACAGGTTCAGTCCTTGCCTCAGGCACCAAGCTGTGAAATAAGGGAGCCACAGCCAGAATCCAAGATTGTTTTTACCGAAGCAGCACCGAATCAATCAGAAGCGCCGAGTCTTGTTGAGCATGACCAAAAGGAGGAAAAACCTGAAATAGCAATGTCTGTAGAGCCTCAAGCTGAGCTGGAGAAACTTGAGCCCACCAGCGAGTTTGATCCCTCTGAAACTCCAATACAGCTCGACGAGATTGAGTCTCCTAAGAACAACAAGCGAAAGGTCTGGGTCTGTTTTTTGTTTTTTCTTACTGAAGTATTTTTTATCAGAACATGCAATGACACGCTGTTTTCTCCCTGCACATTGCGGCAAATGCATGTTTGAGTGCAGATTATACTCTATGCTGCATGCATTGTCTTTTCTATTAACTCATAGGGATAGTTCAGATTTTTTGAAGTGGGATTGTATGATGTACTTATCCAAAATAAGTGTTTTTCCTACAATAGATGTTGGTCGACAAGCTCTCAGTTTAGACAAGCAGACGATGGTGCCACCACAGAAGATAAGCAATGCAATGCTGTGGACAGGGGCAACAGCAAAACATGATTTATTCACTTTAACAACAGCCAACCTAAAAAATCAATAACAGTTTAACTGGACGCTATATTTAGAATATTTGCACTATATTTGCTTTATCTTGCTGTCAGACAGCCCTTTCCTTTGGCGCTACATTTTCTCAACCTCAAAACTTCCATTTGCCTACTTATCTCTCTCTTAGCCCTAGCTCTGAAAATATTCTCAATATTGTGTCCATTTTTATCAAGGAAGCACTTTTTTAGGTGGCTGAAATAAGTTTTGGAGCTGCCCCTGTCGACAGCAGTACATTGCTTGGCTCTGTTGGCTTAAACACACTCCTGTCTGTGTCTCCAAAATGGGGTCGCACTGACCACCATCCACTGTAGGTAATACACTCCCTATGGATAAGTGCCTCATGCAACCCCACTTCAAAAAATCCAAATTATCTTACTAATACCAACTTATCCAAAACCACTTGTAGTCACTCTTACATTTAAAGCTCCTAAAGTTGTTTTTGCTTATTAACTCTATTGTGCATGTAGGTGCTAATGGGGAAAAAAAGCAATGAGACTTTTTGGTGGCTCTGTACTGGTGCATTTTCCTTGCATGGCGTTTGCATACTAATCTCTTCATGCTCGGCATTATTACTAATTCTACTAACACATCTCGGTGGTGTGGCAGAATGCACTATCTGTGGCATAATTTCCAAAGTCGGCCCTGAATGTCCAATGTCACTCATGCTGTTCAAACTACAGAGTAAACAATGCCCACTTGAGGATAGTGCCATTATCATCCAGAATGACTCCCTTCCTGTCATGAAACCAGTCCACGATGAGAAGGTGGTGATCGCTCTTAATCATCATGTAAGTACTTACCAGCTCTGATCAAATTCCCAAAGGGATCTATGGACCTGGTGCTTATCTGGAAATGTATGCATACCAGTACAGAGCTCCCAACATGTCTCATAATTGGGAATCTTCACGTTATTGGATATTATGTTCATTGCCACAGATACAGTATAATTCGTGTTTTGAATTTTTGTCTTGCTATACATGTCCTTTTCCAGCAGGTGTCAGAAGAGCAGTCATACTGCAAGTCTGTTGTGAAGAAGCAGCAGGCACAGCTCTGTAATCTGCCGCGTCATCACCCTCTAATTAGAGAGGTGCACAGTGACGATGGTACGCAGTCATTCAGACCATCTGCATAATGTAGTGTGTGTTGTGTGGTGCCAACATATATCTTATAATGGTTAAAATCTCTTTTCTTATCTCTCCACCCCTTTTTTTCTAAAATCCAATGCTTCCACCTCCATCTTCTTCTTTCATACGACAATCCTATCCGTAGATATGTACTTTGATATGGAGTTTGAGCGAGAAGAGAAAGAGGAGTGGGCCAAGCCGCTAACCCAGCTGTGGCAGTGTCGGCCATATAACCCTCAGGCAGAGAGAGAGTACAACAAGCGCATGGGCCAGCAGCCCCCCTACTGCTCCATCTGCCTGCTCTTCCACACCTACCATCAGGTGACAACTGCTATATTACATGGACAGCCATTGTTATTAGCATTAAATGAATAATCATCATGACAAACCAACTCTGAAGCAGATGAAAGTAAAGGTATTTCAGAGAAAATACTGTGATGGACTGAGTGGTGAATTGGTTTGTGAATATTGATGGCCATTAGAACTGGGACCAGAAAATACTTTTTGAATGATATCAAAGCTCAAGTTAAACATGGAATTTTTTTTTTAAGTATGTTGTCTATGTATGTTGTATAATATCTATTGTAGAGTAAGCATTTTTGCCAAAGTAGAGACATTTAACCCCAAAATCAAAAAATGCATATTATTCCACTGACCTGTAGCTGACAAGCTACTGAAGAGTCAAATGTTAATATATAGAAAACTAATATATAACTCTAAATATATGTTTTGTATATGCTGGATGTGTAACTGGTCGACCTATTACTAAAGGGACAATTCAACCCAAATTCAAAAATACATATTTTTCCTCTAACCTGAAGCATTATTTATCAGTCTAGATTGTGTTGGTGTTAGCTGCCGAGTTATTGATAGGACAGATTAAGCATGGAAGGGGGAGAAAGAGGGTTTCATGTAGGAACTATTTCTCGCTACTGAATTACACCCTTCATATCACTGCACAGAAGGAAGTGCACACCTGCTGCCAGCTCTCCTAGCACCACTGAAGTAGTTAATGTTGCAGCTCAACCAAGAAGGATGCCATTAATGTTTGCATCTTGTGCTGTCATGAGCACCAGCCTCTCATCTATGAGTAGATGTACACTTCCTTCTGTGCAAGTGCCATCTAGTTTTGTTATATTGAAGAGATGACATCTCTATGACATCTAATATGATATCCAACACTGAAACTCGCACTAAAACAGCCCAAATATATAAATCACATTACAGGTAAGAGATAAAATATGTATTATTTTATTAAGGAGTGAACTGTCCTGTTTTTAAGTGGTACAAATAACTCATTGGCCACTGTAACATTTAAGTCATGTTAAGTCATCAACGTAGTTGTTGATGCTTTAACATTAACAGACATAACAGATTTGAATGTGTCTCAGCTTTTCTAAGTAAGGATGGATCCATCAGATAACCATATGACGAGCCTTTGCACTTTTTTTTTCTCCTCCAGTCTGAGTCCAGTACTGGCAGCTCCAGTGTGATGTTGGTGAACCGTCCAGGGGGCCGCCAGTGGTCAAAGCCACTCATCCCTGAAATGTGTTTCAACACCCAGTCTAGCAAGGCGAATGAAAATGGGGAGGGACAGCTGTCTAACCCTCATGTAGCAGAGGACGGCACCAGCCGGCTGGTCAGCTGTACTCAGTGCTGCGTCCGTGTACACACAAGTAAGCCCCTTTTCTTCGATGAACAGGTATCCATTCAAGTGTGTATTGGCAGGAACACTTCGGGGGGTTTAAATTAAACATGTCAGACTGAACATTCATATTGTTTTTTACTCTTTAAGAAACCACCGCTCAGCGGTTATTCTTAAAACCACTGTTACACACAGTTAGGTCAAAAACAGCCACCAAGACCATCAGTGGATGATGGATGAAGATGCAGATACACCTGTGCTACACTAAATTATTCAGCCAGCAGCACCAAGAGCTCTTACACAGCATTTACACACAGAGGCTTTCTGATATGAATTATTTTGTTGAATGGAGTGCTAATGGTTCAGCCATTTTATTATTTTATTATTTTTGCTGTTTTTTGTTTTCCATTCTTTTTTTTAGGTGTTGCTTGGGTTGGTTGTTTTATAGTCTTCACATTTGTTCCATTCTGAAATATGAAAATATTTGGACACACATCCACCAATATGTTGTGGGTGCTGGCTATCAAGCTAGGGCTGTTGCAATAACTACTATATTGAAATACAGTGCTATTGAAAAAGCAACCACACGGGATGGGAAGCAACTGCCACTTCCGCTGTCTTTACTTTTTTAACACTCTGCTTCAAATGCCAGCAGCCTGACGAGGTGCTGTGTGTCTATTCTGTGCTGAGCGTTGCGCTATTGCCCCTTTTTTCTGATTGGCGATCTGACATTTGTACTTTAAGTGGATATTCTGTATCATATCCAGAATACCAGCTGCAGCCAAACGTTGAAAAAGCGCTGCACCCCATAGTAAGTTCAGTGAACTTCTGTGTTTTGCAATTAACAATAAATAGCTATTAATTAGTTTTAAAACTGTGTCATCTCTATCTAAAAATAGCTGTTCAATAAAGCTTATTTAAATAATTTAAAAAACAACACACACACACAAAATGGCAGTAGTGCTGCATATCTCGGTGTTATGCCACCCTTAATCACCACAGGGGAAATTCCTCCACTGTCACAGCCCTAAATTAAGCACTTGAAAAAGTAAAGTCTGCACTCAGTGCTCTCCTGCTCTCATTTCCAGTTCCTCTTTTATTTTATATTTGCATGCCACAATGTTTTGGCCTCAGATGGTCTTTGTTATCTATGATTTGAATGTTTACACAGATAACATTCATGTTCTCATACAATAATAACTTGTATGCGGAATACAACTACAGCATGCAGCCTATGTATTTTTTTAAGAAAGGTTTTTGACTATTTCCTGAAAAATAGCAATATATGATGAATAACTGTGCTGTTAGATGAGGCACGTGAGAGGTGAATGTGTGACATGTTCTTTTCTGTTTCTTTTTAGGTTGCTATGGCGTATCTGGGGATGAGGCAGAGCTTGATGACTGGCTGTGTGCCCGCTGTGAAGCTGATGCCATCACCGAGGTTAGTCCATTTGGCTACCTGTGGCAGATTATTTCGTATCCGTGTCACCCATCATACTGATAACAGACCTAAAAAAACAGAAATAGGCTTGTCGAAACCTGTTAACAGGTCGCCATGTATAATAGAACATTTAGTGACTGTTCAATAACACCAACAAGGCGATGTCACTGTGAGGAGGTCCAGCACCACCAATTCTGATCAACAGTAAGCACAGTGAGAGAATCTAGATGATTTATTTGACCTTTCGGAAATTCATTGTGTGCTATACAGCAATTGTCAGATAAACAAACTATAACGACTACAACAACACCAATGCGTTGTGTCTGCAGGTGATTGTTTTTCCGATTAAACGTGCTAAATAGTGAAAACAGTGTTGGTCCAGGAACAGCTCAGTATAAAAACCTCATGGTGGGACATGATGTGACATTAAAAGTTTAATACTGAAGAAACAGCTGTACTCACAGCTCACGTCCTCAGACGGCAGACCAGTGCCCATGCTTGACAGTTACTGTCCACAATATGTAATAACCACAGAAAAGAAATGAATAGAAAGGACATCAAACTGTTTATATTGCAGTTGTTGTCAGTTGTTATGGTGACAGCCCACACCTCAGACTCATTTTTGGCCTGTTTTTAAGGCCTTTGCATACGCAGTTGGTTTTGTTTGGGTGTGTCAGATGTCCATTGATAAGCAGCTCACTGTTACTTCAGAGGCAGCTACAGTAACATCACATCATGGGTCATGAAACATGCAAATGATGGCAGGCAAAAAAGAGAAAGGAAGTAATAGTAATATTTTAATAGAAACAGATTGTTTATTTTTAAAACCTGCTAGTCCTCTGCTCATTTAGTCGTGACCGTGAAAACTCTCTTTGCTGGTTCTCTACAAAGGCTGTAATGGCAAAGGTACATAGAAATAGCTGTCGCTCTGAACATCCTGCTGTTGGTTTGAATGGAAATGTCCATTCTACTCTCATTGTATTTCTATGTAATAACACAAGTTTAACTTTACTATTGGGAGTATCACCATGTCTTTGTTTCACTGCAGCTCTATAATTCCTCTTAAGTGGATTCAACAAAAATACACGTGCATATATGTATAAACCACAGCAGCACCTCAAAGTTATCTTTGATACAGCTGAAAACCACAAAAGCTTTTGGCACAATAAATAAGCTTTGCTTTCTGCGAAACCACTTCCTTTGTTCTGACACAGTGAGAGTGTTCCCTTCCTTTGTGTATTAATGTTCAGGGAATTTGTTTGTAAGATTTACCTGTAAATTTCCGTTGCTTTCAGCTCAGAACAATAGATTGTTGAGAAGCATGCTGAGAATGTGACCTGAATTTGGCACAAACACCTTTGACCACCAGTGGGCAATGCTTCCCTCTGTAATTCATTGTGACACCCCTGTGGCTTCACACTGTTTCAGTTATGAGGAGGATGAAGGCTTCTCTTTTTTTCTTACTTATGTATATTAATAATTCCTTTATTTTATAGAAATATTGAAACACAGAATCCTGTGTGGACTCTCTCAAAGGCATTTTAGCCATTCCTGAAATTATCTGCTCAGCTTAGATCTACAGTGGGGTTCTGGATGCCCCCGTCAGGTTATTTTCCCTGAGTCAGTTGACTTTATTTAGAGGGTATACTGTAATATTTTCTGTTTTTTTTTTTATTTTTTATCATGGCTTGTGTAATATCTTACGAGAGAGGTGTGTCAGACTAGATCTGTTGTGGCAGGAAGGTCTGAATCATCCATGAACAACATGAAAGTTTTCTGTGAACAGCAGCACTTTAGAGGTGAGGTGAACTTTGATGATACAGAGGAAAAGGGACTTTTTTTTTTTTTATCAGATACGCTCTGTTCACTTCAATCTCTGCCAGTGTCCTTCTAACTGAACCTGTCAGCTTCTGTTTATTAATGAGTGCCACTCTGGCTCTGCAGTGTCGTATTTGAGAAGGTTTTAAAAAAGTACAGTTGGGTGTTTCTGACAGCTGCCATACTGGGTACACAGTGGATTTGGGAGAAACAAAGGATTAGCAACAGATTGAGATTTATATAGGTGATACCTGTCCATGTTATCCAGCAAAGGAGAAGAAGTTATTCCCACTTTAACCTATAAATAATACTCAGTAGAACCTCATAACATCAGTTTTTGGATGAGATAAACATCAGTTTTTGGATGAGATAAAGATAAACCCGTCAGTTGCTGTTAGTTTTCAAATAAATAACATGTTGTGTGTTTCTTCCTGCAGGACTGCTGTCTGTGTTCCCTGAGGGGGGGCGCTCTGCAGAGAGCCAACAATGACAAGTGAGTAATACCAACACAATATTACTGCCACAATAGAGTTTTATTTTATGGCCCAGAAGCTGCTTTATAGAAACTACTCAACTGTGAAGTTGTATCATATATGTAAAGTGGTCATGGTAACCTGAGCTAGGACCTTATTACATAAACTGAAATTTAGGGATTTTTGGTATTACAACAACTTTTTGGTATTCTCAAAAAGAGAAACTGGAAGGATTCAAGATTCTAGATAGCCAGTTAGCACATTAACAACATAACCTGATGATAAAATAACAAATGATATTTACCATGCTCCAGCGAAATATATCACAAACAATTCTGAACCGTTTCTGCTAAAGAGCTCATTGGCTACAAAAAGGATCTTACCTAATATATCACATTTGTTTTCATCTCACTTGCTCTTGACTTAAACGGTTCACTTGTCTCACTTCTGTTTCCCCTCTCATGACCTTAACTGACTGAGTCATTTCACACACCAATTGGCTCTGCCTTATCCTACGCCAGTTCAGCATGCTGAATCAGCCAGTAAAAAATGATGAGGACTGACGAGTTAAGATAAGACCAGTAGTGCAAACATGTTTCTGTAATGACGCCCCGGTCCCTAATTAAGAACATTCAAACAGAGAGTAAGGTGGTTATTGGTCCGAATTTCCAGTTACACCCACCAGCACAGCATGAGGGCACCACTGAACATGTAGTGTTTTCTAGCATGTTAAAATGTGTCTTCTTAAAGATCATGGGATCTTTGATAAGCAGACGATATTAAACCCTCTTCAGCTTACCCAGTGAGCTGAAGAGTTTTTTTTTTTTTGTTTGTTTGTTTTTTAAAGAAAATATGATCCTGCTCCTTTTAATTAGAATGTGTTCATGGCTACAGTCATAAACTTGAGAAGGCAAAAAAAAAAATGTGCTGAAGAAGGATTTGTGATGTTAACAAAACAGCTCAGGTACAGTAAGTCAGACTGGTTGGTGCACAACAGACCCATGTCAACCACTCACTGTCCTTTGACCACAGTAAGTCTGCTCCTTTCTTCAGTCTGTTACTGCTGAAAGTCATCTGGTAGACCAAGCCCCTCCAGCTAAATGCACTTTTAAAATGCAGACATGAACACACAGACACACAGCAGATGTAAGTGCGTATGGTTGTTGCACACCCTCAGCCTGTGGTTACACTTTATCACTCAGTGTAGAGCACAGCAAGTGAATGTCAGTGTAAATGGCAGGAAACGCCTACAGACAGCAGCAATGGTTTGCCGTTCAACAAATATTTCAGCTTACGACAGTGCGGAAGTTTTGGTCTTGCTGTTTTTTGTAGACTTATCCACTATATCACCCATTTAGCAAACGGTATCCTCTTTTATGAATGGGTTTCTACAGAACGGACCATAATAAACATTATTTTTAATGTGCTGGATGTCAAATAGTTGGTGTTCAC
Organism: Plectropomus leopardus; assembly: GCF_008729295.1. Lineage (NCBI taxonomy): Eukaryota > Metazoa > Chordata > Actinopteri > Perciformes > Serranidae > Plectropomus > Plectropomus leopardus. Next base: position 19,454,000 of record NC_056474.1, read on the forward strand.
ATAACCAGTTAGTAAACACGTGAATTTCAATACAACATGAAATCCCCTGGAAAAAGTAAAACTATGTATATTCTTTTTAATCCACAGTTATTGGTTATTTTAAACCACAGTGTTTGGTTTCTGCTCCTTTTAAAAGCATTTAGAAAAAAAATCTAAATTTAAGGTCTTCTTAGTAGCTTTTTTGGAGCCTTTAACTGCATCTCATTGACTACATTTACCTGCACTTCATTTCCCCCCTTTATACCAAAAAAGACAGTATTCCCTGCTAAGCTGATTACATGGCTGATGACAATGAGTACATGCAGCCTTGCATACTCTGATTAACATGTCATTTATCACACCAAAATGTGGAATATTGGAAAGACTTCTTTCCGTCAGAATAGTATTTCTTTCAAAGTTTTCCACCCAGTGGCAGAATTCTCTGACTGTGCGCACACATTTGCATTTATCTAAAAACCTTTTGATATCCATGTCTTTTATAATGTCTACAAGGAGATGCATTTCCTTCCAACCAGAAATGTGGGCTTTCCATTTGGACTTATGTCTCTGCCACAGCAAACTGTTGGCTAGTTGGTTTGTGTACATGACAACGCACAGAGCTGACTGTAAACAGGGAAGAGGCTGTGTGTCGCAAAGCATCCCACGTTAAAAACTCCATTTGAGATGCACATTCTGAATGGGCTGCACACATGTCCAAGAAATGCTCCTAAAACCTGAATAATATCGGTACATCTCACGTCTTCATCAGAAAATGCCGCGTCTGGAGAAAGGCTCAATTCGAAAAATCCAAACCGAAAATTATATTAATTAATTCAATTACATTAGATTGAGAATATTATCATATTCTGAAAATTAGTGGATTATTAGTGTGCATGTAAAACTAATTTGCTCAGATATCACAGAGATGGTCGTCTCCATACATATATACCTCATATTAATCTGTCACGGTGATGTCACTGTGAAAATCGAGCAAACACAAACCACCAAGGATGAGGAACTGTGTGAGATGCAGTTGAAAGCTCTAGAAAAAGCAAGTGTGTGAACATTATTATTTTTTTTGTCAAACTACTCTTTTCAAAATAAAGAATCATATCTCATGCTCACATTAAAACCTTGTTTGTTCAAATAACAGTTCCATATGTGGATATTTTTGTTTCACTTATTAATTTTTAATTGATCACAAGATTCATCAGTAATTTCATCCTTAAATTAATGTATTTATATCTGTTTATTTTCCGGTCCCATATTGTATGTTTTGTTCCTTTATTTATAAAAGCACATTTAGCAGTAGTTGTCATATTTTTCTTGGGGATATATTTATATAGTAATAACATGATAAGATAATGTTGCCTAGTTAAATGTGAAAGCTCATTGCTCTGACATTTCTAGTAACAACCCTGGACATTGAGTTGTTTGTCCTATGTCTGCTTCATGTTTGTCTTTGACGCAGGTGGGTGCATGTGCTGTGTGCCATCACTGTGCTGGAAGCTCGCTTTGTCAACGTCACTGAGCGAGGCCCCATCGACCTCTCTGCAATCCCACTGCCCCGGTTCAAACTGGTAAGACTCACTCGGGTCACAGCGTGCTGCTGTACGTGTTGTTCTCACCACAGTGATTCAGATTAGGAGACATGTTTCGTAGCTGTAGGCATTAAGGCTTAAATATTTGTTGATTTAATGTGTCAGAATCCGGAAATCAAACCGTAGTTTCCCTTCCTCTTTGCTGTGACTAACTTTTGTTGGTTTTTATCTCACTCTTACCATGATGCCAATCTACTTATTCATAGCGTTATGAGTCAGGTCTATTTTTTAACTGCCAAGTACATTTGACCCACAAACAGATTGGATCCTTGGTAAACGGAGTTGTACGCTGATGGCATCTGCTTGTGGTTCCAACAGAGGACGCACATTTCACCACAGTGAAACTGCTGTGGCTCTGTTTCACTTCTCACTCTGGTCCCCGGATGTTTTTGAATAATAAACGCTGTTTCAACTGCGTAACAGAGCTGTGACGGAGTGACCACATCTGAATAAGAAGGAGGAAGTCACCTTAATACACAACACTTAGGGGTTTTTCTTCAAAAATAATGAGCAAAACTGACAGTAAATGCTTCAGTGTTTTTTATGAGTCACGTAGTCATACATAGAAAACCTGCTGAACTTCACAATAGTTGGCCTTGTCTCTATTGTTATAGCTCTTGATCTCAAAGGAGTTTTCTCAATAGATCTACTTCTAAATAGGTGCATATGATGTCAGAACCCCATTAGATTATCCAAAGGAAGTTGTGTAATTTCCTTCGCCACATATCGACGTTCCAGTTCATGTCTGGGTCTGCCTGCATTTTAATCCCTTTTATGACTTAAAAAAATCTTTCGCCCTCTCATCCTCTCCACTTGGCTTGTTTCCTTTCTCCTCCTTTCCTTCCCCTGTACTTCCTTTACTTTACCCCGCCACTCGCAACTTTTCCTCTTGACCCAAACTGCCCCCCCCCCCCGCGCCCCTGTCTTTGTCACTCTGGTAGAAGTGTGCGTACTGCAGGAAACGGATGAAGAGGGAGGTGAACGGCTGCTGTGTGCAGTGCTCCCATGGGCGCTGCTCAACAGCGTTTCATCCCACCTGCGCTCAGGCAGTTGGTATCCTGATGCATCCAGACGACTGGCCGTTCATAGTCTTCATCACCTGCCACAGACACAAAGCACCCATCATACCTGAGGTAACCCAGCGGAAACAAAGTCAGGCTATTAGTAATGATTTAGGTGAAAAAAGGCCACTTAATTTCTACAAAAGTTATTTTGCAAAGCTATGTCTAGTTTTTTTTTTACTCACTATGTGTTATGCTGGATTTGTGAAAAAGTCTGTTGTTCTCTCAAGCCTCGATGGTAAAATGAAGACTTCAAAAACAAAATTCCTGATGAATTGGAGTAAACGGGACCACATTTAATAACGGCACAACTATATAAAAAAAGAAAATCAGTTTACATACTTTAAGTTACATACTCAGTACAAACATTTTTCCTAACATCTTACTGTAAAAAGTATTTCTTATACTTGAGCAATTCTGGCAAGTGGAAACAAAAAGCCAGTCACATGATACACACCCACTTGTTGCTCCACGTCTGATCTCACTGCTCCGTTTGGATTAGGTTGTTCAGCTGAGAGGAGGCTGATAATTCAGTAGGGAATGACTATTTAATACAAATACTGCCTCTGTTTGTAGAACTGATCTGTTAAAAAAAATAAGATGAAAAAGACATGTTTACTCTAACTTCATTCAAGAGAGTGCTCTTTTTCTGCCATGAAATCTTTTTTGGGAGCCCATGTGTTTCGATTGCCTTTGGATGCTCCTATGTTACTCTGTTACACAAATGGCATCAATGTTGAAAAAAACATAGTTTTTCCCAGTTCCTCCTTTTAAAGAAAGCGTCCTTCCATGGAATCAGAGTTCAGTGATTCCTCAGGAGGAAGTAAGGATGGGAATTTACATACTCAGTTATTTGTATAAAATTCTTATCGAGGTACTTGCAAAAAAAAAAATACAAGTATTGTGTCCTGAAAAAAAAACGCCAAGCAAAAAAATAAGGTAGAGGTTAGGGTCAGCCTTTCTTTCTGCACTGCAGAGACTGTACAGATGAGCAGTGACACACACGTTTGATGTTATATAGCTTGCACTGCAAATTAATTAGTTTGTTGAAATACTTCCAAAAATGACTTTAAGTTCCGATCTTCCTTCTGCCTGTAAAGTTAGATTTGAGTCTGACCGAAAATGTTGATTTTTATCATTTTGGGTATATAGATCTGAGGATGTATTCATAGATAGCAGTTACATTAAGATGGCTGTTCAAAAAAATAACAACTTTCGAGATGGAACAGGGTCAATTTATGCAAATATTTATTTTATCTTATTTTTTTACAAAGCAAAAAAAAAAAAAATCAGGAAGAAAATTTCAGCAGGAATGTGGCATAAATAATCAGGCCTAAGCAGGGATTCATACCTAGCTTCATATAATTTGGTGTCTGGCTGAGTGTGACTGCGTAACATGCTCTCTGGATCAGATTTCAGAAACTTCTAAAATGTTTCTGCGACCTCAAGTATGTCAGAGGTTTTGCTGATTATGCAACAAGGTTGTAACATAAACAATGTTCTCCAGCTGTTTGTGTTCATGACAGTTAAATCATTTACACTGTCATACTGACACTGGTTTACACTACTCCCCTGTTAAGGACTTTGTTATTTGTTTTTGTGCATTTCTGAATTTAAAATATAATGTACAGTTGATTAGTTATTAGTAATTAGTTGATTCTCATTCCCAGGTCATCAAATACAGACGACCACCAACCCAAAGCAAATAGGACTCAACAATCATCTGTTTTTCTCCAGAATTAAATACTACTCCATAAGTGGAACATAAATCTTTCCCCCTTCCATAAGATGGATAAATGCACATAACGTGGTGCTAAGATCTCTCTGTGTTACTGTAGATTATTTACAGAGAGGGTTTTTATAGACTAATTGGCCTAGCATCTTAACTTCAAGCAGAGGTTTAGTCAGCCATGCTGCTCAGTAATAGTTATGACTTTTAAAAAAAACTCACACAGCCACAGGGATTCTTACTTTTATGCATGTTCGTGCTGCTTTGATTCACTAATTTGAGCAGACAGACATCTGTTTGTTCCCGTCAAGAGACGTACAGCGACCAAATTAATGTTCACTCAGTGCAAATGAACTTGATGTGAAGGTTTCTTTTTGCGATCTTAAGCTGTGTGTATAAAGTCTGTCGTTGTTTGCTTAAGTCCTCAGCTGTGATGTTTATGTTTTATTGTACCAAAAAGCAGGGAGCAGTATAATTTCATGTGTAAACATTACTGACCAAATATTGTTCAGTCACAACAGTAATTGAAGCTGTGTTATCTGTTATAGAGTAGTGCTGTTTTTTTTGCGCTACAAACACTTATCTTTAGTGTGGCTGTTAGCGCTGGCAAGTGATAAGCTTTCAAGATTAACGCTCAGCTTCTGTCTCAGCGCAACAAGGCCTCCATGCGTGAGCTGACAGTCGGGCAGAAGGTGATCTGTAAATCCAGAAACTGCCGTTACTACCACAGCGAAGTGGTGGAACTGACCACGGCTACCTTCTACGAGGTGGTTTTCGACGACGGGTCCTACAGCGACAACCTCTTCCCAGAAGATATCCAGGTTAATAGAATTGCTTTTAACCATTATTAACTCTGACCTGTTAAAAAAACGTTAATGGATGAAGTTAGTGAGACTGAGGCGGCAGATATAAGCTGATGTGATTTAAGTTTCCTCAACAAATGCACAGCCTGATTGCAGTGTTTGCTCTTTCAGAACCGTGACTGCGTACGGCTGGGTCCACCCGCCGAAGGTGACGCTGTTCAAGTGCGATGGACAGATGGGTTGATATATGGAGCCAAGTTTATGGCGTCGCACTCCATCCCCATGTACCTGGTAAGCCCCCACCCTCTTTCTTATCTGTGTCTCTCGTTTCTGTCTCACCGGCACTGACATGCATAGATTGTATCCAGGAGGCTTACTCAGTTTGTTCACACCACATGAGAGGACTGTGTTTCTCAGCCTCAAAATGTGGGTGGTCTTATGTGGTGAAAAGTAAAAATGTTGGGGCTCATTAAAAATGGATAAACTTGCTGCTTGCTCATCAATATGTGATATCTTACAGTGAAGTGCTTTCTTCTGGTTGGCTTTATTATGCAGTTAATGTTTGGTGGTCAGTTAGAGAGAAATGATGACATGACACCACTGCCAGCATATTATTATTTTACGGTTGGTAGTTTTCAACTTGGACCCTATTTGCCCATATTTCTGTGGCTAATGGAAACAAACATTTTGACACTGGTCCAGTATTAAGCGAGAGGGCAAAACAGGCATTAGTGAACCTCATGGAGCATGTTTGCACTGTCACTAAGAGCACTTGTTTTTGTTTCTGAGAGGCTCAGGTTAATATTTCAAGTGTCTGGTAACTTCTGAAAAAAATCCCTTCCATGCATAAATGAAACCTTTATTGCCCCAAGGGGAATTTGCTTTGCAAAAATGAGTATAGAAGAGTATTAAAACACATCAACAACAACACATAGCTTAAAAACATGTAAAAAAAAATAAAAAAAAATAAATAATAAAATAATAAAATCATAAAACACTGCAGGGGATAAATGATGTTATGCCTCTTTTAGTCGGCATCCAGGGCACGCTGTACCTGAGCCCTGAAGGCAAGAGTGCATATTTAGACCAAAGGGGGTGCAGTGGATCTGCTATGATCTCATGAGCTAAATACACAAAGATAGACCTTTTTGTGAAATCCGTTTTGTTTAACCAGAAACATCTCCAAAATTGCTAAACACACCAAACTCCATGTAAATAAGCAGTAATTTTATCATCATAAAACACACTTCAGTCAAAGTTGACAGAAACCCAACTGACTCTGCTTTGGTTCAAATAAACCCTTAACTCACCCAGTTAGATGTGTAAATGTGCTTGCTCCATACATGCTAAAATTACCATTTATTTAAATGGAATCTGTCGTGTTTGGCTAAGGTGATTTTGGAGTTAAACAAATTGGATTTTGCTCTTAACAAAAAGTTCTAACTCTGTTGGGATCTGTTCCATGATGTGTATACTTAAAGCACTTAAAATAACAGTCTGGCCCTGTCAGTGGTAAAACAAGCACTCTTATTTGACGTACATTGCCAGAGTGAACATGACCTGAGTGATTACTTTGCAGCCTGTCTCACTCAGTACTTGAACAATTTAAAATTGTCTCCATTAGTCACTTAGACACAAAGAACATGGTGTAATAGAGTCCAGGCTGGAAAAAAACTAAGTTACCTTTTACTAATTCCATAAGGCATTTACTGCAGCATGTGAGTACAGTGGTGACATGGCTGTATGATGCTGTAACGCTGCACAGCATTCATGAACATACATGTTTGTGAAAGGAATTTCTGTGCGCATGTATATTAGAGGTTTCACTGTGCGTGCGTGCGTGCGTGTTCAGGTGGAGTTTGAGGACGGATCACAAATCAGTGTCAAGCGGGAAGACATTTACACTCTAGACGAGGATCTGCCCAAGAGAGTCAAGTCACGACTGGTAACGTATAATCCTGCGTTTTAACAGAGTCTCTGAACCTGTTTTGCATAGAAAACGTGTCATGATGAGTGTGAGGTGTGATTTTTAACACATGTTCTTCATTTAAGATCTAGCACCTCCGTGCACTGATTTCTGTTTCTGATGTTTGCTCCTCAGTCGGTGGCGTCAGACATGCGTTTCGAGCTCTTCTCACAGGACGACGTCAAGCAGAACTCCAAAAGGCAGCGGGTCATCAACTCTCGATACAGAGAAGACTACATCGAGCCCGTCATTTACCGAGCCATCATGGAGTGATGTCCATTTTATGTTTCCTCTCTCCTCCTGCTTTCCACCTTTCCTCTTTCACCTCACCAAATCACCACAGAGAGATTCAGCTTCAGATCTTTGTTTCTCGATCTGGCCACTGCTGATAGGAACGACCAACCACTCCTTCCACCTCCTTTTCTTCCTCCACGGGCTGTCAGGCTACGTATTTATAAACTACGGCTGGGACTTTAAATGACTCTTGTGTGCATTGAACTATGTTCTTTGACCTGCGTTTCCCATCACTCTCTGTAGATTATGTTTTCTTCCTCCATTTCATTATTTTTCTCTTTTTTTTCTCAGGAAGAAGCCATCAATGAATTATTAAATACAGAAAAGGTTGGACTATCTAACTGGGGCAAGATTTATTTTTTATTTTTCTACCACCATATCTAGCAGCTGTCAAGAAACCGTTTCACATTACACAATGGACATTTTTTCTACCAGTTTCTTCTATAAATGACGTTTTGCTCTTGACTGGCGGATTTATATTGTTTTCATAACTATTTATCATAATATTTTGCAGTGAAGAAACATTTTTGGGAATGAGGTTTGAAAGGAAGCATTAATCAGTTTTTCACTCATGAAGTGAGGCAGAACTTGGAGACGATCAGGTGTTGATCGCAGAAACAAATTCATAAAGTACTGCGTGAAGTTGTAACCCCAAAGACATGAAACAATATCTCAAGGTCACCTTTTGACACATCTTTAGATTCTACTTATCACTCCACGCATCGTATTATGTGCATCATAATTATTTCCCGTCATAGGTTATTCAACGTGCGTCTACTGTGAAGATAGAAGAAAACTAGACATGTTTGAAAGGCCCGAGCCTTACATTTCAAAGGGCCAAGCGTACATTAGTTTTTCTAAAGCTTATGGTTTATTATAACAATTGTAATTAATTAATGTTATTACACTTTATTTATGCGAGTGCATTGAGTTTGAAAACAAAACTATTTTTGTCATGTCCTTTTCACAATCTGTAGAAAACCCAAGATGTATTTATATTTATTAAATAGATAGGTTTTCAGACATCCTGTTTAAATTTTGAGACTCGCTTGTCCTGTGTGGCGTTTGGAGGGTGTGAATGCCGATCTGGCTCTCTAAGCAAAAAGCACTTATTTTTTACCTCCTGCCACAGGACATTTACCATTTTGTTGACACATGGCCTCCACTCAGATTAGATTTTTTTGTGTGTGTTTCTGATAAAAGCTAGCTCTAGAGGTGAACATTGTAACCAGGTTCTAGTTTGATCCCAAATAAACAGCAGTAAGAGGATAATATTGAGACTTTAGCAAGTTTTCTTTCATGTTGGTCCTTTTGTTTCTGCTTTTAAAATTGTGAATTTGTGTGGAGAGAAGTGTGTTCTCGGGAGGATGTGACGTGCAGACACCTTTTTAGCTGAACTCATTTCGTGGCTTCTGTCCCCTGCTGTATAAACGGAAGTTTCAATAAGCTCAGAAATCGTCTCGCTTGAGTTAAATCTTCAACAGTCTGTATTATAACGGCTGCAAAAAACAAACTATCGTGAGGTTTTGTTTGATAATTTGCTTGTGAAATATCCAAACAACCCATTCTTCTCATCCTCTTCCAAAAATGTATCAAAATTACATCTGCCATATATATCAAAATGAACAATATAACAGCAGTTTTGTTGCCTTCCCTATTTTGCTCCAGCTTTGGCAGTTACAATGCTGCAATGGAAATGGAGTAATATTTTTAGTGATGAAGGTGTGCTGTCATGTTTTTGTTTTTTTGTTTTTTTAAATATTTTTATTGATTTTTAATTTTCACAAGAGAAGAGTGGATACATAATATGGTCCAGGGGAAACAGAACAAATAAAAAATAATAAAAGCACAATAACAGCAACAACAACCAAACCCAGCAGCTCAGATCTATATAATTAGGGTTACAGTAAAAACAAAAAAAGATAAAAAAATAAATACAGTATGAGCATTCAAGAAAATCCCTGCAACATTATCATAAGAGACACCAGGCTCTACATACTTCAGATAGGGTTCCCAAACTTTATGGAATTGGTCTGTTTTGATGTTAAACGACGATTTGGGAGGCCCAGTATGAGAGACACAGGGTCCATCTCCAGTTTTAGACCAAATATCTTCTCCATTTCAGATAGTACATTAGACCAATACATTTGCAGTTTTCGACATGACCAAAAACAGTGTGCAGAGTGTGCTGTCATGTTGATTTGAGCACATTCGAAATGTCTTGTTGACCAATTAGATTGCTTTGCTGGAAGTACTTGTTGTATAATCAGGCTTTCACCATCTGAAGGGAGGAGCACACAAGTCTTCATTTGTAGAGCAGCCAATAGGAACACCCTCTCTCTAAAAGTGACCTGTGATTGGCCAGAGTCTCTCGTCTCTGGGTAGATTTCCTAAAGACAGAACCAGAGTCAAAAAGAGGTGCAGAGGTCTAGTTTTCTACCAGACAGATTCCATTATGCTCAGAGTTAATTATGTATTTTTGGCCCAGTGATGCCAAAATTGAACTTCCTGCCCCAGCTTTATTTCAGGCAGTCTCTATCAGAGGCAGCACAGTTTTGGAGCTTGCTGTCACCTGCATTTTTCTCCTCTCTCATGTTTTTGAACAAGTGGTGTTGGATGTCTCGGCCAAAGGGCCTGCAGCTGTGCCAAAGCAGGACGAGTCTTGTGAGGTGAAAAACCGCTGCTGGAATTCGATTAGATGGATGGCTCCTGGCTCTCTGCAACACTGCATACAACCTCGATCAGCCCCAGGTTATCAGACGTGTCAGATATGTTAAAGCTGTGTTTGAGTCATACAGAAATGTGTGATTTGAGACAGTAACTTGGTAGTTATCTGACATGCGCTGGCTTGTAATCTCCAATATTTGTGTACACTAGTACTTGGGAAGTTGCTCCTTCATTCAAACAGGTTTTTAATGTTTACAGTGCAGGAACCTGGAAGGTGGCCAATGAAACCAGTTTCAAAATTGCATTCAACTAAAGCACAAGATGGCCTAGCTGCAGACACACATACGCAGTAAGACCTCTGTAGAGAGATAGCACATAACAAGAAAACACGTCCTCTCACCAGCAAAAGTTGGTCTTCTTTGTGTTTTATTTCCTGTGAATTAATAAACTGGTTCAAAGACATATATAAAGTTTTAAAAGTTAATAGAGGTTCTATATAATATTCTAAATTGCACACTTTGCAAGTGATACATGTTAAAAAGAGATGTTAAATTGGATCTGAAAAGTTTGTAATTAGTTTGGATTTTAAAAGTTAGTATAAAGTTATTTAAGTCTTCACCAGTTCAAATGTTTGCAATGCTTCAGTCAAATTAAGTCATAAATGTTTATTAACATTGTTAACAGACTATGCCTAACTTGAAAACCCCAATTGTATATATTTAAATACAGGTAGAATAAAACACACAATAAACCAATAAAACAGTTGATGGAAGTGATGGAATATACAAGTACATTTACGTAAAGTATTGTAATTTAGTCTTCATATTAAATACCATGTAGTTTTGTGTTAAACTGCTCAATGACCTCGTCTTTCTCCTCTGCCGTCCTTCGTCAGCAGCACAGTTAATACATCCATGATGCTAAACATTTGCCTTAAAATGTGCAGTTGTTGGGAGCAGGCAAGGGTTGTTTTAACTGAGAATTGATCCCATGGGCCAAATTTAAAAAAAAAAAAAAAAAAAGTAAAACAAGTATTGCAAAATGGAAAAGGGGCTTTTATCTGGTCAAAGGCCAAAGGTCTGTGGTCGTGCCTGTTGTCTCTTGCCTTACATATACACCAGCAGCTGACTATTTATGGACATAGGCTTGTGAGTTTGGTTCATTTATGCTTTGTGTGCCCAGAGGAAGTGGACAGTTCTCTGAAAATTGTATTTATGGAATCAAGTTACCGTCTTGAATTTCGGGAAATTTCATTGAATTACCTCTGGGGAATTTTAGCACTGACTGAGCTTCAATTTAAGGAAATACCCCAAGAGTGTCTTTTCAGTTCTCTTGATGTAAACTCCATTAGTGTAACCTTAAAATTCTGCTAAAGGTTTGATAAAAATGTGTAGACAGGTGGCATGTGGTCTTTCACTAGTGGGCTGCAATTGAGAAACAAGTATAGACATCCTGCCATCTTTACTGTCACGAACTTCCTCAAAACTACAAATAATGAGAAAGATTGATGCTTCAGAGCAGTTATTTCCTGCTTTGGTTTCATGCCTTCGTTGGCAGGCATTTTCTGGTTTTGCTATTCTTGGTTGTCTTAGATTTTGTCATGGTTTAGTTAGTTTAGTGTAGTTTAGTTATCCTAATTTGTATAAAAACAAAATGTGCATATCTTTCGAGATATTCCCTGGCAGTGTTTGTTTTCTGACCTTTGGTGTGAAAAAAACTAAGAGTGTACGGAACACTTGTGTATGCTATGGAAGTTCATTATAGCCAGGATAATAAAATAAATAGATAAAAAGTTATTCCTGATAAAGAACAAAATAATTACAGTGTGTAAAAAAAAACACAAAATAGCAACTTGACTTAATTTTGACCTACATTAGCCACATGGCTCTAGGGATAGCAATGTTGGTTGGTCTATTGGTGGGTTGGGCCGTGTTGTTGGATTGCCTTTAAATGTGCACACATGTATTTTCCTGATAAATACCACCGACTTTGGTGACCTCCTGACTTTTCCTCTACATTCCTCGAGGTTCAGATTTGTGGTCAAAACTGAACTATTTTAGCAGCTATTGGATGGATTGTCATAAAATTTATTACATTTGCATCTATTCTGGGATTAATTGTGAGGGTAAACAAGTAAACAACTTTTCATCTAGTGACATTTCATCCAGTGAGCATGTTAACACGTAATACTAAGACGGTGAACATTAGAACTACTAAACATCAGCATGTTAGCACTGACATTGTGAGGGTGCTGAAAGAAACAGTTTAAGATGGTTAAACTGGTTGGCCAGCTTTTTTGACCAGCTTAGGGTATGTTTTTGCATCATTTTTGATGGTTTAGCTGGTCCTACCAGTTTGTGATGGTCATTCTAGCTGGTTTATCAGTTGAACTTCCTATAAAATCGAAACCAAATCCATGTCCTTGAGTATGGAGAAATAAGTGTTATGAGGGGGAGGTATGAAGAGCGAAAGGCATAAATCAGTCTTCTGTCACGTGTCATAAGTAAAGATAAATGTGCACGGCTTGATAGGCTGCTACACCAGCATGCCAAACGGTCAAAGACCAGCAAGAACTGCGTCATTACCATCTAAGACCATGTTCAACCAGCTAAAGCCGGCTACAGCCAGTTCCAGCATCAGCTGAAAAATACAGAAGTTATGCTTTGAATTTCAAGTTAAGTAGCAGTAGTAGTACTTATAAAATTATTAAGGAAATTTTTTGACTTACTAAGTCTAACGTCTAACTTTTCACCTTTTTTTTTTTTGTTTTTGCAGAAACGATCTTCCGTAGTAAATAGGTTTTAATCTGGTTCAACTGGATTTAGTCAATGTACGTAATGATCATTCAATGAACCGAGCAGGCTTTGAGAAAAGAAGACAGACAGGTGGCAGGAAAGAACAAACCTATGTTGTTGTGGTGCTGGATGGATCACATTCATGCACACACATGCACAAAGAATGCCATTAAACCACCTGCAGCCAGACGCCTTTCGGAGCGTCACTGCTGGCTCTGTGCCCTTTCCCTCCCATCCTACGCGTCTGCACAAGACCATAACATCTGCTGACTGATGGTGACGGTGCCAGCTCGAGCTGCTTTGTTTCTCTTCCACCCCTCTGAGCCTCGTCCAGGTGTAGGGAAGTCAATGTACAAAGCTGGAAATGCTATAAAAAGTAATGTGAAGAATGTAAATGTAGAATTTTTTGTAAAGACCTTTAGATATGGAACAAACTTTCCACATCTTTTAGGGAATGTACTGGCGTGAAATTCAATGACTGGCAATGGCACAGCTGAGCACACCTCTTTAGAGGTTGTATAACAGCTTCTCGCATTGCAAATTACATTCGAACCCGATCCTCTTTTCCATTCAGGTTTGTACGATTAAATTACACAGTTTTTTTAAATTCATTCTTAAATACAGGTTGTGTCAGTTCTTGTTAATTATCTTTAGATCTGAATATTTGCTGCTTTGTGTGAAAGCACACGTGGTCTGAGGGTGGAGATTTGACAAGACATTCTGCGCTGCTGTCAAAAAAATATTGCAGAGAAACTAATCACTCTCTTCTCTTTTTTTCAGTTTATCGCAGAGCTTTCCATCTTAAACAAGGATTGACTTCGCAAAATATCTTCAGTTCCCCATTGACATGTAAGTCATTTGTGAGCTTTCAGTGTTCTGTTTTCATGCTTTTTCACAGAGTACTGGATTTCTCATTTGAGATACAAAACCAAAATCCATGACTCAACACTAAATGCTGAAATATGTAATTATAGCTGCTTCGCTTTGCTGTTATTTTCTATCACCAGCGGCTTTTTTTTTTTAATGAGTCCGTGGAGCTAAAATTAAATGAAAGAGCTACTGTGTGGTTTAGTTCTACTCAACAAGAATGATGCATGCGCTTCAGCGGATCATCACAAAGAACAAAGCGATGTTTATGTTGGGTAATAGAAAGGGTGTATCCTGACTAAACAGACCAGTGTCATGTGAATTCATCAAGGAGTTGTGCCACTTTTCCTGGCATAAGCTGTTGAACCTGACTAATACGGAAGCTGGGCTCAGATAACAGTGCAGTCAGCCATTGTGTAAATAAAACCAAACTGCTCCAACCAGAAAATAGGAGGCATCTCAAATGTAAGTATCCAAAAAAACTTTTGTTGAACTATGTTTCAGCTCAGAGAAATGCAGGTTTGTGTTAAGACTGTCATTGTCGTCGTCTAATATGTTACTATTTACTAAAATGTTAATGTACCACATTATTATGTTCTCTATTCACCTCCCATATTTACCTCTTCTTTTACTCTCTGATTACTCCTCATTTGCCTCGGGCCATTTGCACCGTTGATTTTCTGCCTTTGTAACAATAGATCGAGTGATGGACATCTAGATATTCAGAAATTTATTATGTCTGTAGTTCTCCTCATCCCTGTAAAGCCTTTTTGCATCTTTACGCTCACAGTTCTGACAAGCCGCAACTTCCCTGTTTTGCTTTACTTGCTCCGCTCTGATAAACAGCACGCAGGTTTATCAGAGCGGAGCAAAATAAGCAACTAGACCAAAATAGAGCGGAAATATAGATTTGATATTGGACTGACATTCCTCAGGCAGCCATGCAGAAACACAATTTTTAAATGAATATTTTGTAACTGCTCGATGTGTTAAAGGGTCCATTTTTAATTAAAAGGATTTTTCACCCCAAAAATCTAAAATATACGTTTTTTCTTTTACCTGTAGCGTTGATTCTCAGTCTAGATAGTTTTGGTGTGAGTTGTTGAGCGTTAAAGATATCGGCCATAGAGGTGTCTGCCTTCTCTTCAATATAATGGAACTAGACGGCACTCAGCTTGAGGTGCTCAAAGTGCCAAAAAACTGTCTGAAAACTCAACAGCAATGTCTCAATCATGACCCGGTTAGTAAAGATAACCCACAGACATTGCTGTGAGCAGTTTCATGTAGAAACTACTTTCTTTCTACTGAACAACACCTGCCAACTGTATTAGATTGACGTATGACGTGTGCATTTGTTCATGGACGAGAGGCTCTCGCCTGTGACAGCGTGAGACGTAAACATTAGTGGCATCCTCTAACGTTAGCTAGCTCACTGGCGCTATGGAGCAGGCAGTAGATGCAAGCTTCCCTCTGCACGGTAATGCTGTTGGCAGGTGTAGTTTGGTAGAAAGAAAATAGTTCCCAAATGAAACTGCTCACAACAAGTATAAAAAAAGATAAATGTAGCTAATGTGATGTCACCGATTGGTTCGCGGACTCTCATTTAGAAGCCTCGAGTTCAGCATTTTGCATTTGTCATCTTTGGGTTTTTTTGTTCTGGCAACAGAGATTACGAAGTATGGATGAGGGGGTGGAGCTGTGGAGGAGCTGACCTCGCAGACAGCCCGAAACTCAAAGCAACCATATTATTAATTATGCAGATCTTTAAGCCTTAAGAAATGTAAACGGGTAAATAATATAAAAATTCAACCCCCGTACAGATGTCATGAGCAATAGAGACCAAAACGGTTTTTGCACCAGGTTTTAAACTTATTTTTTATGCTGAAAAAATTTGGCATTTTAACATCAAGGGCTATAGGGATTTACTAGTTTTTGAAGCCGGCCTCAAGTGGCCACATGAGCCTACAGTTTTTGGCACTTTTGCTTTTGCTTTGGTTTTTAGCTTCTGAGGTTGCTGCTTGATCACAACAAGGTCTGTGCATTATCTTGAGTAACTGGGTCATGATTTCTGGAAAGAGACATTGCAGTTGAGTTTTTATTGTATTGTATTGTATTGTATTTTGGGGCTTTGAGCACCACAAGCCGAATGCCATTTAGTTACATCATATTCAAGACAGCGCAGATGTCTCCAAGGCTGATAGCTCCAACACTCTGCAACTCACACCAAAACAATCTAGATCGATAAATAGCGCTACAGGTGAGAGAGAAAATCTGTATTTTTGATTTAGGATTGAACCGTCCCTCTAACATGTTCACCATATCAACTCAAAAAGTAATAATGTGTCAGTGTCAAGTTTACAACTTGTTTCTGCTGCCCCCAAAGTGGCTGAATCAATGAATACAGGCATTAACAGCATACAAGCACATGACTCGCATATTGTTTTCACGCCAGCGCTCTATCTCTCAGCATGCCTCCATATCTAAACTCTCACACCATCTCTCACCCCTCTCTGTGACCCAGCAGCTGTGGCTCCCTCAAGTCCCTCTGTTAGTGGGGTATTATTGTCTGCAACTGCCTCAGACCGGTCACATGGTAGTCAAGTGACAGGGCTCAGGTTACTTTGTGCTATTGATGTCTGATTTCCAGACGCAAGCGTTAACCAATAGTGTACTGAGCTTGTTTCCTCAAAACAGCAGAAGTGAAAACAGAGGTATCTTTATTTGCACTCAGCAAAAGCTTGAGGAGTCACCAGTCCAGTACCAGTTTGAAAAGCAAAAAACCAAGAACTCAGATTTTTTTCACACTTTACAGCATGAAGTAACACTGTATTTGATAAATAGTAGTATGTTGGATGTATTTTAAATACCCTCAGAACTCCAAAACCCTCTGTCAGGTTTGAAAGGCATATGTTCTTTAAAAAGTGCCCAAATTACTCTATTTTTCATCATCAGATTTTCACATTTCCGCAGCCCTTCAACAAGAAATAAGCACTTTGTTTTGGTGATAACTATCTCTGCCCTGCTGTTTGCTCACTGTTTTGGCTCCAACACTGCCTACATTTGGTGTGACTATTTAAAAATATGGTTATTTATGGATGAGGGAGGGTTATGCCTCTTCCCCAGCACTCAGGGAGGCTCAAGGAAAAAAGATTTGTGCCTTTGGTGAGGGTAATAATATAATAAAGACAAAATTCACACCCCAGCCACCCCACTCCTCTGATAAATAAAGTACAATCCCTAAACAACATGGCTTTAGAGGCATACTAATGTAACTGTCATTTAAGGACATCTGCCCTGTCGCTGGCAGAATAACATGTTGGCGTGGTACATTTTAGCTAACCACAGATGCATCATTTGTATATCTCAAACATATCATATTACCATGTCTAAAGCGATGTAGTTCAGATTACATGTTATGAGCTGAGTTTCTCACCTGTAGGGGGATCAGATGGTGTATGGCGTGACACCTAGTCGGAACAGCTGCCAAGCCGCTGTTCAAGGCCAACAAACAATAACAGCAGGTGTTTTTATGGACACAGTGGTGACATTATCTTTTCCCAGTCAAGTGGTTTTGTGCCTTCTCCTAATGTTAACCACAGCTTTGTCACAACATAACATTTCTTTGCCTCTAAGTTTCAAAATATCCACTACATATGAAGCAGGGAAAAAAAGATTTAAAATGTACACATGTAAAATATCCATTTTTTTTCTTTGCAGAAAAACACAATGCCAACATTTATTCTGGTGACTGGGTTTGGACATTTCCAAGTCTTAATATACAACCCCAATTCCAAATAGTTTTGGAATAACATTTAACTTTGAAAGTGAAATATCTTGTCTCTGTGCTGTATTCAATTGAATATAAATCAGAAAAGATTTTCAAATCATTGTATTCTGTTTTTTATATCTGTTGTATACAGCGTCACAGTTATTTTTTTTTAAATCAGGGTTGTATTAGGCAGTTATCATAACTTCTGTACACTGTATGATTTGTTTCGTTTTACTATGATCTAACCATATTTAACTAGGTAGCTATCTTAAAGGGCTGTGTTAAGCATACTAAACACATACTCTGACACAAAAAAACTGAAAATTGGAAACGTGTGGGGAACAGGGGATAAATTATTAAATGTGCGGGAAAACCAAGGAGAAAAAAAAATCTGAAAGATAAATAAAGGTGTAAAATACATCCAGTTTTAATGACTTTAATTTAATTTGATTTTTTAACTCAACGAAGGTTAAAGGTTTTATGAAGGTTAAAAACTTTCTGTTTCTCTTTATATATTTTTCATGAAGTAACTTATTGTGTAACACTGATATATGTATTTTATTTTTGACTTGGCCTTATTCAGCCTCCCGCCTGAAGACTGTGGTTTAATATATTTTTTTTAACTGATATTTATCTGACGTATTTGACAGGAAGGTGCTGTCACATAAATATAGCTGTTATGTGGGTGTTGCTGTAATGAACATGTTATGTTGTGCTGTGACGAGATTAAGCTCTCTTTCTTTACAACAAATAACTCCCTAAATTTCTTCCGCTGGTGTCCGACAGACCACATTTGAAGGAGTAAATACTTTTTAATATCTGTGATGCTGCCCCATAAGCTCGTACTATAGTTGCAGCTGCTGGGTGGAGATACTGTATTGAAACTGAACCAGTCTTCCCAAATCACACAGACGCCTTTTACCACATAAGTACAGAGAGTGTTTTGTGCTGATGGCACAGCATTGTCAGGGGTTGTTTTGCTAGAAAAACAGGAAACGTTATCCTTCCTCAGTGAAACTAGTTTAAAGGGAAGATACAGTTTAGCTGGTAATATACATTAAAGAAGCAGTTCAGCCCAAAAGCATAAAATGCATGTTTTTCCTCCTTACCTGTAGTCCTGTTTATCAGTGTAGATTGTTTTGGTGTAAGTTGTTGATTATTGGAGATATCGGGCGTAGAGATGTTTGCCTTCGCTCCAATATAAAAGAACTGGATGGCACTCGGCTTGTGGTGCTCAAAGGTCCAAAAAACTGCATCTGAAAAACTCAACAGCAATGCCTCTTTGCAGAAATCATGACCCAGTTACTCAGGATAATGTACAGACCTTGTTGTGAGCAGTTTCATATAGGAACTATTTTCTTTATCATATATATCACTGCACAGAGGGGAGTGTGCATCTACTGTTAGCTAGAATGACTCAGCTAGCTGTGGTTGCAGTTCACCATTCGTGCAAAAGTACAGTTGGCAGGTGTAGTTCAGTAGACGAAAATAGAAGAAAATGAGACAGTTAACAAGAAATTAACCAAAATTGAAAGAAATATCAGAAAACTAGCAACAAAAGAAAAGACAAATGGTTAAAAAACAACAAGGAAATGACCTGAAAAATGTGCTATAGATGTATATACAAAAAAGTAAATATATATTTCTGTATTTTCTGTAGTTTTAAAAAATCTAATGATTCTCTCTCTATATCTCTCTCTTAACTCTGTCAGCTCTGTCAGACTTCCTGTCAGCTTTTCCTAATTTATTACAATTTGTGGGACATCTCTTGCCAAGTTGCTCTTCGCCTTTTTAGCCCTGTTTTTAAAAGAAACGAAAGCACTTTGCTTGAATTTTAAAGGTTTAAATGCTTGGGAAAGGCATTTGAACAAAGCATGTCACGCCAGGTTTCAAACAGTTAATGGAGTTGTGGTAAACTGTCAAAGGTCTTGATCCTCAGCATCATTCAGCTTCTAACAGTCCATGCTCTGTGCTTATATGAGCTACTGTAGCGCGTTCTTATTTCCTCCAGGAGATCTAAAATATCTCTGATTCTGATATTATTTCATTTATTAGGATTTAGGTGTGTTGTCTTTGCTTGTGCAAGCTACTTTCAGTCACATTAATCATTACCATGTCACAGAAAATGGACTTTACTACCAAAAAGACCCTCATGAGTTGGAAGGTCAGACATAAGTCACTTGTCCATTAACAGGGGCACACAGTGTTTCACACCTAACTATTTAAGGCTGTTGAGAGCAGAGCTTGACTCGAGGCGAAGAGACCACTGTCATGGTTACATAGCCCTACACTCTGCACACAGGTGAACTGCAGGTCAGAGCAAAAAAGGATTACTGTCAACCTCAGTGAGTAAACATATGACTCATTGCCTTCATTCCTTCCCAGACTGATAATGGTTGCTTTTTGTGTGGCTTAAATTGCATTAAGCCTGCTTTGACAAAAAATCCACAAAGCAGATGGAATTAAAAACCTAAGTCCCTTAATTTATCCCTAATTTATCTTGTAATTTGAGAGGGCATGCTGCCTCACTCCCTTGATTTTTAAATTTCCATAAAAACAAACTAAACCAGTAAGGTCTCTATGTGGCTTTAAGGGACTGTTATTTTTAAGAGGGGAGGGGGTGGTGCAAAATATGGGAGGCATGCCAAACCATTTTTTGAAAACACCGGGGAGGGACTTGGCTCAAGGGAGAGACATACCATCTTTAAATTAGGGCTGCAAAATGATTAATTTTTAAAATCAAGATTAATCATGTTTTCAGTTCCATTATTTTGCATTTTAAAACAGTTTTGAAGTCCATATTGACAAGGTGAAGTATTCTTACCCAATTGTCCTGATAAGGAATCAAATGATGGCAAAAAATTGCATGGGACTAGCAAAAAGTGGACATGTCTAAACAGGAGACTGATTGGTACCCACAGAACCTGTTTTCATTCAGATATCTTGAGGTCAGAGGTCAAGGGACTCTGCTGTTTGTCAGGCTTTTTCCATTGCCAAAATTTAGCCTAAGTTTGGAGCTTTTTTCAGCCCCCTTCCTGAGAAGCTAGCAATTAACACGATCAAAAACAAACAAAACATGTTATGTATGGACTTTAATTCCTCACGATTAATGCGTTAATGCTAACAGACCTGCTTTAAATGGTTTTATTTTGTTTTTATTTCAAATACCCTCAGAACCCCAAAATCTGTAAGTGGGTTTAAAAGCATGTTTTATTTAAGAATCAAAATAACACCATTCATTATGGCCAGAAACTGTGAAATATGTCTATTTATGATAAGGGGTTGTCATGTCCTCTAGTCACTCAGGGAGGCCCAAGAAAAAATATTGTACCTCCAGGGAGGGTCATGATGAAAAAAAAAACAAAACCAAAAACAAAACAAAACAAACAAAAAAAAAGGTGTCACGCCTCAGCCACCCCACTATTCTCATTTAAAAAAGTATAGTCCCTAAGTGATTCAGATTATAAAATACGAAATACGTTATAGAAATGAGAAATCTGGTAGTACGTATGAAATGATGTGCGATGTTGAACGGCTGCTGGCAGAGACCATAACCCGGCTTCAGGCTAATCACTGGTCTTCTATCTGCAGTGTAAGCACCGTACTTGTGACAACCTGCCTGCTGCCTTTCCTGCTTACAAGCCCCGACCCCCCACACACATAAACAAGCTCGCCGGCATTTTTGCAGCTGCTTTGCTGACCTCCTGCAGTCCTACTGAGACTCAAACATCAAGTATGTGCGCACACACACACACACACACACACACACACACACACACAAGGATGTGAAAGAACGTGTGTTTTGCATGAGTGTCAGAGACAGAGAGTCTAGATGTGTAAAGGTGTGAAAGTGTGAGTTGATAAGTGCATTGACACATAGAGAGAAGTACGGGTGACGACAAGTTTTGTGCTGTTTCCCACACTGACTTAGAAGCTCAGTTTGACTGCTGTTTGTTGCATCACATGTTGTTTCCTATAAAATATTTTTAAAATGTACTAGATATTGCAGGTATTTTCTTCTGTGTTTTCTCATTCGTCTTTATTTCTGGCCTTACTGTTACCCATCATTTTTTATTTTTCCTACAATTCTCCCTGCATGTGATGCTGATATCAAAGCTAATGAAGGAATGATAATATGCATCCTGTCTGATGGAAATGTTTATACTCCTCATTTCCTATTCAAACTACATGTACTGTGCTGCTTTTGAGATAATACAGCACTGTTTCTGTTTCTTACCACTGGGACTTCCTGTTGTTGCCACCTCATTAAGCAGCAGACGGCAGCCTATAGGTTTCCCCCAGGCTCTACTTTGGCCCTTTATTATCACATGATGGATCGAGCCCGTAATCTTCTGAGCAATCTTGTGTCTGCAAACACGCAATCTGTCCCAACAGTTCTGGCAGACTGGAGACACGTTGTGTGACACTATTTCTACACAAATAAATTGCCATATTTTCCACTTTGTAAAGATCACTGTTGTTTGATGAAAAGATTTTTTTAATGCAGCCATTACAAACTGATGTAGAAACCCACGTTGGTCAGCATGTGGTCTGCATGATCCAGATCTATGACCTTATCCTTGCTGCTGTTCTTTGTGTGTTGTGGCGTTATAGCTTGAAGGGATATTAAATACCATTTTGCAAATGTCACGCTGATGAGCATTGTGCTACTTTGCTGCAACAAGCACGCTATTCTTATGCCTGATGCTTAGTTTTATAAGACAATCTGCCTCGTGCAACCGCAGTCTTACGTTATCCTCATTGACTCATTTGTATGTTAAGAGAAAAAAACAAGTAAAGTCAAAGGTTCTGAACCATCTAATTCAACTCTTACCCAATTGTGCTGAATGATGAATCCCATTTGATCATGAGTAACCTGTTAGCAGAGGTAATGCTTCCCGAAAGCTACATGAGAACAATTTGTGCCGTGTGCCAATTCCACACTATAAAACTACGAGTAAATGTCCTGCACTGAAAGTGTTACTTAAAGCTTTAGTGTGTACAAATTAGAGGCATTTAATAGCAGAAATGGGACATAATATTTCTAACTATGTTTTCATAGTTTATAATTGTTGTGATATCTTTACCTCGGAGTGAGCTGTCTGTATCCACATAGAGAGCAGGCCCTCGTCCATGGAGTCTGCCATGTTGTTTCTACAGTAGCCCAGAACAGACAAACCAAATATCGGCCCCAGATATGGACCTTTGTGTTTTTCCATGGGCCACAGTAGTTCTTCTGCATGCTTGGCACACAGGAGAAGCTTCAGTTCTGTGAAAAAAATAAAAAAAAATAAAAATACTCCTGCTGAAAATTTTAAATCAATTTTACAATTCAAAAATAATAAAAATAAATAAACACAACAACAATGCACTGTAGTAAACAACATTGTCTAGTCTAGATATTAAGTCATAACAAATTTTCAAAAGTTCCCAGGCAAACTGAGAAACAAACATTACGTCTCCATGTTGGAAATATTTCATGTGAAGACACGTCATATCAAATTTCTACTTTTGCCTCTTTTCTCTCTCTCCTGTCTTTCTTTCTGTCTCTCTCTACATCTGATTTCCCAGATGTGCTGTGAAATAATACTACGTAACCAGAAGGCAGTGATTTTTTAACTGTACTTTTAAAGTGTTACAGGCCAAACAGATTTTCTTGTCATTGGTTAACAAATCTCAGCAGACAGTCTGTACTGTTTGTGTTTAATTGGCATCACCTGTGGCTCCATTTTCTGTTATTCAAATCCTTCCTGTTATTGGTTAACTAATGTTTGCAGAGAGCACTAAAAGGACAGAGACCCCGTAAAATCCTGTCTTCGGCTTTCGTCTCTCTTTTGGAAATACAGATTATGTGAGATTTTGATCATTTCTGTCATTCAGCGGTACCTGCACTCTGTTTGATACTAATACTGTGGATTAAGGATTTGACAGCCACAGCTGAGAAGGTAATGTGTACTTCTGCCTTTGGGGAAATTTAAGGTCATAAACCACAGAGACTTATTTCATGATTTAGAAGAATTTTTGTAAAATATTTAAGGTCCAGTGTATAGGATTTAGGGGGGTATATTAGCGGAAATAAAATACAATTTCATAAGTATGTTCTCTTTAGTGTATAATGACCTGAAAATGAGAATGAGCGTTTTTAGATGACCCTTTATATCTACATAGGGAGTAGGTCCTCTTTCACAGAAACACCGCTTTAAATCAGAGTCCATTTCTTTTAGAAAGGGTTAGAACTTTGTGTGTAATTCTGTTTCAGATAAAAAAAACCTACTGAATGTTTGAATCTTTGGTTGTTGGCGGAAAGCTGAACACAAATTGCATTGCAAGTATATACATGTCCTACAAGACAACAAAAGACAACACATAAATAAACACAGACACACAAACATGTAATCGATAAGCAGTCCCACTTTTCCTCTACTACGTTCCTGTTAGCAGGTGCTGAGCTGGCGACAAAACAAACACCATCAGAAAAATACAGATTCATAACATTTATGCTTTGTGTGTTTTTACTGGTTTACTTTGTCCATGTATTTTGGAGAGGGACCTCTGTGATTAACCTCCTGAGCAATGAACACTGAAGGAATCCTCACTGGGAGTTCACGCTTGGCACAATAGAAAAGTTTCAGCTTGTTGCAATTTGCTTTCCTCACCGCTAGATGTCACAAAAGTGTACACACAAGGTGGTTGTATAACACAGATTTGCACAAAATTTACACAATGCTTTCGAAATGTTGATTGAGTGATGTTATGCAACTTCTCTGGGATAATATTCCAAGATAGTCCACAGTTTCACGGAGTAATTGTGGATTCAAAACCTCTGAATGATTGGGTCAACTTTTGAAGAGTTATGTGATGCAGTAACTTGCTGTATCATGCAGGAGGGAGCCAGTTCCTACTGCCAAGTTCATAGCCATAGCATCATTTGACCTTCAAAAGTGAAAAAAAAAATGTTTGCATTGCAGTTACCATCTCATGCGAGCATAAAAACTTTTTTTCAATAAATATAAATTTATTCAAAATTGACATGTTTCCATTAGGTGTATCTTATATTCCCAGTTTCAATTTGTGCAATTTGAGTGCAATGGAAAACTCGCCTACTGCTCCTTTAAACAACAGTAATAGAAAGTGTTACACAAAGTCATATGTAAAAGGTGGTATCTGGGTTAAAGGAAGACAACCAAAAGCCACATCCTCACCCTAGAGGCACCACTCAGCTGCCTGCTCATGTAGACAGTCTTACACTATCAGACATGATCAAAAAGAGAAGGGTAAAAACATTTTTAAGGCCCAGACAATGCGTGCTAGTCATCTTTAAAAGTATTCCCTCATGGAGACATAATGTTTGTTTCTCTGTTTGCATGGGAATGTTTTTCAATGTTATCTGTCTCCTAAGATACAGTATCTGCAGGAGCATAGATAGAGACTTAAAACAAAAACAGGAATTATTGTGAGCCAAGAACGAAATCATGACCTTGGCCTAGTGGGGCTTAAAATAAGCTCCCAGGTGCACAACGGGGAAGAAAGTGACCGTAAGCTGTACAGTCCGAAAGAAAGCCATGTACATTATGTTAAATGTGTCCAGTAATTTAGTATTTCACACGTTGCAAATATATAATATTTTGTCACACTGGAAGGCTTTCCTTGGATGCTGAATGTGCAAGGTCCGACACTTGCTTTCATACACTTTTATTTAATAAAACTCAAGGCTTTTTTGCAGGAGTTGTAGCAATGGGATAACGTTTTAAAATCTGATTAATAATGCTCAACTTTTGACATACATTAACTACTGCATTATCATTAAAGAAATGACATTATGGGAAATGCAGTTATTTGGTTTCTTGCCAAGAGTTAGACATGAGGATCGATACCACTTTCAGGTATAGAGCTGGAGCCAGCAGGCAGTGACCTGAGCATAGCAGCTGCAGCTCATAACTCACAGAAAAACATCCTGTCAGTGTTACATTTGATATTGATAAAATGACCAAACTGTGTTATTTATTGTGCGCTTTAGAGGAGCTGGTAGACTTCTGACTGTAGCTTCATATTCAATGTATGCAAGAGTGTTATTAATCTTCCCATATCGCTCTAAGAAAGAAAACGAGTCGCTCTCCAAAATGTCAGACCATGGCTTTTAAAATTTTCCCATGAAGGATAGAGTATCTATAAACAACACAGAAACCTAGATGAAAGCTAAATACAGCTGTCTTAATCTGTTGATTCATTATTGAATAACCCGACCCTGCTTTCTTGTGTTTACTTTAATTGTAGTCTTGAATAGACACATTGCTTGTGTTTAATGAAGTCATGCATGGAAGAGAGATTGGGTCTAATTGTTTGAACGGGAGAGAACAGATAAACTATGAGGAAAATAAACAGAGAGGGAGGAAAGAATGTGAATGAGGTCTCTGTCAGGGCGGGCCTTTTTAAGTGTCGAAACTCTTGACTTGAAAGGTGAATATACTGCTCATCTCGCTGACTGCCCGTTTTTTTTCTTTTTTAAGATAATTTTTTGGGAGTTTTTGCCTTTAATGATGGAAAAGCTGCAGATTAATACAAAAGGTGGGTGAGAGAGATGGGGAATGATGTGCAGCACAGGACTGTGGGTTGGTGTCAAACCTCGGCTGCAAAAGACTATATGGGGAACAAACTCTACCAGGTCACCTCAGGTCACCCGAGCTTTGGCTATTTTATAGAATGCGAATCATTAGTCTAGAAAAAGCAAAACACACTTGCTGTAGTGTCCTACTGCCTTGTGTATGAGATACCTGAAACCAGGACCCTCAAGTTCACTGCACGTTCATGCAAATGCATGTGTATGTGCTTTCAGGGGACAGTTATTTCGGCGCTCTGAACACCTAACAAGTGCAACTTTTTCAGCAGGTGAAAAGTCACGTTTTGTCTTCCAATATTTACCAAAACATAGTTAATCTGAGAGCTGTATAACAACGCTACATCACATAAGACCACCCAGCTAGCAGGGAACGTTAATTGATTAACGTTATTACAAGTTGCAATACTTTTTAAAGAAAAAAATTCAATGTAATGTTCAGAGAATGTTTTACGGACATTTATGATTATAAATAATGTCCCCTATAAGGTAAAATGCTGACTAAGCCGTAATGTTATAACTGCAACATTCTGAGAATGTTTTGGGGATGTTGAGAGGTTTTTTTTTTTTAATGAAAATTTAATGTTATGTGATATGTTAACAAAAAAAGCAACATTTTTTGATGCTACCCTAAAATGTAAACATAATGTTATGTTTCAGTTTGATGGTAGTTTCAGTGCATGCCATGCTAGGCTAACCTGGCTCTAGTTTCATATTTAGTGTACAGACATGAGAGTGATGTCAATCTCCTCTTTTAACTTTTGGCAAGAAAACAAATGTTTCCCCAAATGTCAAACTGTTGCTTTAAGCACTGCACAGCGGCAGTGTGAGATCAGTTTCTGTGTCTAAATTAGCTTAATTTGCAGTTACATCCCTGACTTAATAGTCGTTTCCATTACAGTGGCATAACAACAATCCAAGTTTCTGGCCATGTTGATCACCATGAGCACATTAAAAGTTACTATGTTGATGGAAAAAGCAGAGCTAGAAACAAATGTTAGGCAAATGAGACCATGGCCTAAATTATTACAACACTAAAGGGGACTTTTGTTCCCTCTGACTGATGCAAATTTATCTTTACAGGGTTTTTTCTCGTAGTGTAGACGAGATGATGCATAGTAAATATAGAGAATAAATGGGAAGTGGAAGTGTTGTTCATTCAGACTCCAGTCTGCCCCTGCATCTATGGGATCTATCAGCATCCCATTAGCACTTGTTTATTTCCTGCTGCCTGGCCGCAAGAGCAAAAGCCGTGCGATGGAGCAGATACTTCATCTATGATTCAGACGACAACAATCAATTATTTATTTTGCCACAGTAAAGTCTGGCTCTACTTGTGTAGGAGTTTCACTCAGACAGATGACAAGACCAAACATTAAAAAGTCTGTTTAGAGATATTGTCAGTTATTCTGTTCAGCAGTGAGTATGCTATTTTTGACGTACTGTACTGGGAT
Organism: Plectropomus leopardus; assembly: GCF_008729295.1. Classification (NCBI taxonomy): domain Eukaryota; kingdom Metazoa; phylum Chordata; class Actinopteri; order Perciformes; family Serranidae; genus Plectropomus; species Plectropomus leopardus. Next base: position 19,481,599 of record NC_056474.1, read on the forward strand.
AAAAATACACTTGTTAATGGTACGGCTCATTGGAAGGTCCCTGCATGCTAAATTTGATGCTGTGATGTAGCTTAGCAGAGGTTAAAGACAAGAATCAAGCTTAAGTTCCATTAAAGAGGGATTCATTACTTAGCGATTGTGGATCATCAGGGTTAGAGGTGACAGTACGCAGATTTTATCACAAGGGGGTTAAAATCTCTGTTGAGCTTCTTTCCAGCAACTGAACTTTTGCACAGCTGTTATCTCTGTATTATTACTTACATGTAATCTGCACAGAAATAACTGCAGTAAACTGGATTCAAAAAAGCTACAATTAAAGCAGGGGTGAGCAGTAACCTAGAAAAGACAAAAAACCCTGGAAGATTTGATCGTGCACCATCCTCCAGCAGCTTGTCCCTCATTGTCCTAACCACCCAATCATAAGCAGACCACGGGCATGTGCACATGCTTCATACATTGTGCCAGTGTTTCCAAATATTGCTTTATTTAATCTTATTTCATTGCAGAGATTCACGCGGCACATTCTCTGTCCCTTTTTTTCCTTCCTCTCTCGCTCTGTTTATTGCATCACTAATGAGACAAGAATTAGCTGGCCAGCCACCCCACAGACCCTCCGCCTCGATCCGCTTTGTCAATGACTGCTTGCCAAGGAGGACAGCAGGCAGTAGCTTGGGTGCCTGACTTTTTGTCAGAAGCTGTAGCAGCTTGAAATTGGCCCATGCTACGTGTGTCACAGCAAAATGCTGGCCAGCAGCAGCACTGGGTCTAACCTGTGTAACGGCAGCAACAGAAAGTTTGCTGGGAGTCCGTCCAGCCTCCTGAAGCTGGGGTTTGCTCTGGCTGGTCCTGAGTTGCTGGGACCACTCACTGGGCTTCAGTCCCTGAAACTGCTGCTGGCAAGGTGGTCTGTAGCCACCAGTGTAGCACCCAGTGCCAGACATCGCATGTTCCAGGCGGTTAAAGCAGTGACGTGTACGGGGCCCTTAGAGTCTTTTTTTGAAAAGGCCATCCTCCTTTTTGGGGGAGTTGCTTTTCAGTTTTGGCAGCTATTACCAATGCTGGAATAGCAACTTTCTCGGCAGGATTCTCCACCATTAAATCTGGTGACAAGCATGTGCATCTGCCTTTTATAGAACAGCCAATAGGAATGCCCTCTTTCAGAAGTGACCTGTGATTGGCCAAAGTTTCTCGTCACTGGGTAGATTTTTTTTAAATCCTGAAAGCAGAGCCAAGAGGAGGTGCACAAATCTTTCAGTCTACTTGGATTACATTATGCTGAAAGATTATCATGGGATTTTTGCCCAGTGATGCCAAAATGAAACTGTCTACCCCAGCTTTAATATATGCACATGAAAGGCATTACATTTTCCTAAAGATTGTTTCTCTTGTTTCCATCACCCACTGATCTATTGTACCTTTAAGCTCCTGGAGGCTTAAGTTGGGAGCTTGTGCAAAGCAGAAACCGTCTGGGTACACTGGAGGAAGATGAAATACTGATTCCAATGATGGACCTGATGGTATCACTGCTAGAGGCACTGATTCCACAACCCACACTGGATGAAGGATTTCATTTTCGTTGGAACATGTTTTCTGTTATCATGACAGACTTGCCGCTCAAGTCTGCACTGGTTTGTCAGTTCAATAATAGAGCATCTGAGGAATGAGGCATGATGGTGGAAAAGCAGGAAAGCCACACTTCTTAAATGATCAAGTCAAGCCCAAAAGGATCAAGCTTGGATGTGGTTTCATCTTGCGATTTGGATGTACAGTGAGGCAAATACATTACGATCTGTGGACATGTAAAACAAACACAGCTCTTCCCTTCAGGAACACAGCTCTTTACTGGTAGACAAACAAATAAGATAAATAAACTTCCCAGACATAAAGAATGGAAAATTTCAGCTCCTTGCATTGTTTTCTGTGGCCAGTCCCTCTTGTAAGTGTGATGTAAATGAATGATCTTTGGCCAAAGGCCATGAAGTGCTGCCAACTTACCAGGAGTCTCAGGCCAGCTTTAAAAAAAAAAAAAATCCTCGGCCACTTCAATAGGCTTGTGTGTATGTGTATATATCTCAGCATGTGCTTGTGTATGTATTTTATTCTCCTGGCTCCTGCTAATCTCCTGACCCCAGATGGAGAACAGTGGGCGAGCGGATTGTGTTTCCTGCTTGATTCAATATTAATAGATCGGTATGCTACTACCACACTCTTTGCAGGGCAAAAATGGAAGACTGCACCCCACCACCTCTCCAAACCCCCGCCCTCTCTTACCTTGGCTCTCAGCCCAACAACTGCTTATGTAGGATACGAGGCCTTGTGAATGTCAGGGCACAAATAAGACGCACAATCTGAGAGGAAAACTGAATTAGCAGAGTAACCCGAGCAGGTGTGAAGGACAGGACTATGGATCTGCTGCCAAACAACAATCTGCTGTGAGCAGCCACATGATAGGTCCCAACTGGGATTGAGGATGACATACAAGGTCTGCCGGATCCATGTTTATGAAGCATTTTAGCAGAGCAGTGTATGAATTATTCACCTATTCAAACCAGCACTTCATTTCTGAAAAGCTTGATGAACATACTGTCCGTTCACATTTGTCAGTGTGTGGCCATTTTACTGCGTCACAGCGAGATTGACAGTTAACAGTGACGACTGCTTTAAATAACTGAATCAATGTACATGAGATGTACGTGTGCGCACAGGAACATGAGCTGACCACTCGTATTACATGCTCAGTTAGTTATTAACTGCAGACAACTACCAAAATGTCTTGTTACATATATAAATACATATGTACATAATGCGGTGACAGTGGATTTTGGTTTTAGTTGGTCCCGCTAAATACATTTTCTGGAGTGTATTTCCTGAAACAAGAATTGTTGTATTTGTTACATTGGAGTAAAATCTTTATATCTGCACAGGAAGCAGGTCCTCGTCCATGAAGTCCGTCATGTTGCACCGCCATGTTTCTAAAGTGGTCCTGAGTGGACAAACCAAACACTGGCTCTATATTGGGTCAATAGCGTTTTTGCGTTGGCCACTGTAGTTAGCAGCCCCTCTGTGATGAGCAGCGTTGGAAAAACGGATTTCTAAAAAAGTAAAACAGCTTTATTTAGTGTTTTTATTGGTTTAAATGTAAATAATACAACACCTCTTCAATCATCTCTGGTTTTTTTTACGTTTTCGCTACTCATTCACCAAAAAAAAGAAAAAAACGCAGAAAGTTACAGATTAATGTGACTGACAGTTCTATCTTAATTTTTCAAATTTTGTACAGATTTTGCAATAATATTGTGAATTCTTTCTGCCACAACAATTATGCAAGGAAACCTGATACTGCTCTTGTTAAGATCATGTTTAAAAACATCTATCATCCAGCATCTAAAGTGCAAGACTCATGTAGAGAGCAAATATTGTACTTCAATAATCCAGAAAGTGGCTGTGAGTACATGAGTGGTTCCTTTTACTTACTTGTTATACATGAAAGTGTTTGCTTTCTATATGCCGCTGTGCACGGGTGCATTCATGCCTGAGCCTGGCCGATAAGTGGTTATCTAGTATGAATGACGAGCCCTCAGTGACTATGGCTCCAGTAGGAGTGTAGTGCTGTTCCAACATGATCTTAGACCATTCATACCATTCTACTTAATACACTATTGATTTTATACCTTTCATACCTACAAAATATTCATTTGATTAATTTACAGTGGCAGTCCAACCAATCCCACTGAGAACCTTTACTCATTCATACTTTACAAGGACAGTTCACCCCAGAATAATAGCTATATTATTTCCCTTTACTACCAGTGCCATAGTTCCATTATATGGTAGAGAAGGCAGAAATCTCTAAAGCTGATATCTCCAACACTCTGGGACTCACACCAAAATAATCTAGATTAATAAATAGCACTACAGTCAGTCAGTCATTTTCTGTAACCGCTTGTCCTCGTAAGGGTCGCAGCTGTCATTGGGCGGAAGGCGGGGTACACCCTGGACAGGTCGCCAGACCATCGCAGGGCCGACACATATAGACAAACAACCACACGCACTCACAGTCACACCTAAGGGCAATTTAGAGTCACCAATTAACCTGAGCTGCATGTCTTTGGACTGCGGGAGGAAGCCGGAGACCCCGGAGAGAACCCACACAGACACAAGGAGAACATGCAAACTCCGCACAGAAGGGCTACGCCTGGACCGAACCCTTAAAATAGAAATTTAATTCAAAATCTAAATGGGTGACCCACCCCTCCCCCCCTCCTTTTTTTCTCTTACTGACACTGCAGTCAGTATTCAGCAATGATTCTGTTTGACCACCCGGGGACATCATGGTGACTGAAACCACAGAAACCGCCTCCTTGGATACAAGTAATTTATATACACTCAACATGAGTCCAAATAACAGGTTGTGACAAACAGCCTATGGCTTGTGGATAGGAACACTGTCATCCTGGAGGGTATCAGAATGACTCATGGAGCAAAGGGGCTCACACTTGTGTAAGTAATTACTATTTGTAGTCCCCTTTCGGATAATTATAGCTCAAGATTTCAGGAAAAACACTCTAAAGTTGTGCAGAGCCACCAAAGACAGTCACTGGATGTTGGTGTTTTCTATATTTTGACTAAAGAATGACCGTCAATAATATTAAAGATCTGTAGGATAATTAGTTATACTTTTACACTAATAACCTGTCTTCAACAAATCAACCATGACTGTAAGATAAAGCCAATCTCTCTCCTGTGCAAGCATCAAACAATAGTGTTAAACTGGTATAATCATGTAAAAAGGAAGTCATGTTTGTTTGTTTGTTTTTTAGTTCAGTAATTAATTCAATCATTAACATAACCAAACTATTCATTAAAAAAAGATCATTTAGCTCTTCTGCCATGCTCTCACTGTTCTTTAGATAAAAATAAATATGGCATGTTTTACATCTAACCTTGGTGAAAGAAGCTTTCTTGTTTTAACCAGCGAATATGTTCATTTTGAAAAGCGTTGTATTTTATTTATGTATCTGCCTCTAGTGGTTCCATCATGATAAGATCATATCCAATTAGGTGGAAAAACATATGCGCATATATTGGAATTGGCCAGAAGTCATTAGAAAGAATATTGGAAAATACTGGCATATCGGATATCGGCAAACATCAATACTGTGCATTCTTAGACAAAAATACCTAAAATGTTTGTAATATTTAGGGTGGCAAAAGATGGCATAACTCAGGATTTTATGGCACCTCATAACCTAGAATCATGCTGGTTTCACTTCCGAAAAATGTCCCACTTTGGCTATTTTGTCCCATTTTCGCTGAATGCATTAAGTACTCATTCAGAACCTTCCTTATTGTGACAGTCATCATATGGTGGTGTTTTTTAGATTATATACTGACTGTCAATGCTATCGAAGGTATGTTAGATATTTATTAATTAGGGGTCGACAGATTATCAGTCTGGTCAATTATTGGGGTCGATATTTGGCATTTAGCCGATTATCTGTATTGGCATTTTAAAATAAAATGAATTAATTGAAAAATGCAAAGAAAGTGTCAGCATGGGAGGAACTTTTACTTTGTAAAACCTCAGGGAGCTATTTTGATTTATTCATTTTTTCTTTAAATTTTCACTTGACTTTATTAAAAAAATTTTGCTGGGAACTTGATGCATATGATGCTGAAGTTTTGTGTTGGAAGTTTGATATATTCCAAATTCTAAATATTGACCGAAAGATTTTAATTTTTATTGTAAACACATATCCATACCAAATATTGGTTATTGGTCTCATTAACTACTAATAATCGGTATCAGTATCAGCCCTGAAAAACCACTATCAGCCGACCTCTATTATTAATATTTTTACTTCACCAATAACCTGTTTTTAACTGGTCTTTAGCAAATTCAACCATAACAGTGGGATAAAAGCATGCCTCTCACCTATACAGGCATAAAACAATAGTGCTGAGCAATCACATACCATTATAGTGTGGGGCAACCAGTTCAAACAGCTCTATACATTATTGCATCTCTATTAGTGCTGCTGAGCAAGTAGGGCCTACTGTTGCAGCGAAGGGGGGGGTGGGGTTGACGTGTCTGTTATAAATGCAATCCCCTCTACATTGCAATGTTTAACAGCTGACATGCAGAGAGGGGGCACCACGTGAAGAACCATCTGAAAAGGTGCACTCATTTTCTGTGAAATCAGGAGGGGGCATCGTAATTCACAGAGATACCTCATGTGACTGTAGCCGATAAAGTGTGTTGCTGTAGGTCAGTGAGCTGCTGCTGCTGCCGCGGATGGTGATAATGTTGATGGAGGTGCTGCTTTTTCCCCTCCTGCCAGTCTTGATGTGAACTAGAGCTGGTGAGACAGAAGGGGAAACGCGCAGTCAGACTGGTCGTCTTGTGCTTCACAGAGCCAGGGCACTTTCACGGATTTCATCACGATGGCTTGGAGAGGAGGGAGAACACGGTCGTTTTATCGACCAATCCACTATTTAAACTAAAAGCTGGTATCGTTTCTGACCCGAGGAGGAGGAAGAAAGAAAAGGTAATGTCTGTTATTACCCAAATCCATTGGAAATGACAATGAGACGCCTCTGCGCCGCGTTTTAGTCGACAATGATGGTGGTGGTGAATTTTGGCAAACCGGTGGTCCTTGATTCTTCGCTAGATTACCTCAGCATTGTTCGCTCTTGTCACACTTTGCTACACTCGTGTTGTTGCGTACAATTATTTATCCCACCGGTGTTTCGGCCACAGATTGTGCTTCTACCTTAAGCTCGCGTCTGGCCACAAAATTTCCCAAACCAGCGGTGTTGTTACGCTGCGGGCCTGCCGACTGGATCAAGGCAAATTTCCCCACTATGCCAACGTAGCGTTGTTAGCATAGCGACAGGCTAAGCTAACGTTAACGGTTAGCTGCTTCATATTCGCTGCCGTTTTATGTCACCGTGTTTTCTCGTGTGGTTGTTAATTTACGTTAACCGTTATGTACACAGTGTCCGCTTACAACTACAGCGTAAAGTGAGTCTGTAAAGTAAGATAAAGCCCTCAGGTAATCTTCAGTAGCCATTGTGTCTGGAGAGGCTGAGGTAACGTTGAATTATGGGACCTCAAAGTTCCGTTATGTTTGTCTTGCTAGTAACTGAACTTCGTATACAAACGTAACGTTAGCTAACGTTAGCTCGGTGAACAACACGAACAATTACAAACAAAAGTGAAGACCTGACTTTAATGTGGCCTCAAATATAAAGAAATTAGTGTAATGTAATGAAATGTAATGTGAAGGGGCATTCACTGCTGCTACTGAATCCCGTTAACACAGTGATGTGGTGAGTTAAAACGCTGTACTGTGGGTCGCGGTTAAGCATTTTTCTCTGCTACTAAATTACATTGTTTGGTCTTTTCCTGGCACAGATATATCTGTTTGTTAAATGTAGTTAAATAGTGCTGGACAGTGTTCTGTTGGAAGTGGTTAATCTAGAAATGCAACTCGTTTGGACGAAAATTAACCCCTTGTTTTCACCTGGATTCCCAAGTGTGGTGGTGTTAGCTACATGCTTGTGTACATTTTAGATAGGTTGAAGTCAGGTAAGGTGAGGCACTTTCGGTGGATTCCCAAGAAAACCACCCAAATTTCTGAAGACTACTTCAGTATTACTTTTAGATTTTTTTGTGTATCCCCTCTTTTTTTTTTTTTTTTTTAAGAAAATACAACGTTAAGTAAATTACTGGAGAAACTTTGGACCTTTTAAAGGCATAAAGAACTCCAACTTCACTCCAATGACATGCAGGTTAAAGGGGACATCTGGTAAGGTAAAATGGGACAGACATATTTGTTTTTGAAATGATTGAATCCATTTATCAGTTCAGTCATTAATTCATTAAATCCTTAATGTGACCTAACTATCAATTTAAAAAAGCTAATCTGGCCTGAGGTATAAAGAAATGAGTGTAATGTGGGGGGGCAGTCAGCGCTGCTACTGAAACCGTGGTTAAGTATTTTCTCTGCTGCTAATTTACGTTGTTTGGCCTTTCCTGTCATGAACATAGCGGTTTGTGATTTATATTTAGTTGTGTAGTGCTGGATAATGTTCTGTCGCAAGTGGTTGATCAAGAAATGCTATTTCTTTAGACGGAAAATAACCCATTGTTTTGACTGGATTTCCCAAAGGTTGCACTGGTGTTAGCTGCATACTTGTGTGCATTTTGGATGCATTGTGCCATAGAGTATGTTGATTTGAGGTAATTTGAGACACTACTTTTTTTTGGTAGATTGCCAATAAAACATCCTGAAGACTACATTAAGTGGTAATTTCAGAACTCATGTATCCCAGCTATATTTCTGTAAAGAAAATATGTTGCCAAATAAGACTTCGATCCTTTAAATGCTTATGTTTAAGTCAGACATCTTTTAAGGTAAAATGGGACTGTCACGTATATATTTAAAAAGGTTAAATCTATTTATCAGTACACAATTCGTTAAATCATTAATGTAACCTAACTGATATGATATAACTAAGATATGATACGGCTGTAGGTATAAATAAATGAGTGTAATGTGAAGGGACAGTGACTGCTGTCATTGAAACTCGTTAACACAGTGATGTGGTGAGTTAAAACGCTAGACTGTGGGTCGTTGAGTCTAACGCTAGCCTAACGTTACCTAACTCCAATGTGCAGGTTAAATGGGACAGCTGATATGGTAAAGTGGGACTGTTGTTTTTTTTTTTTTTTAATGGTTAAATCCATGTATTAGTTCAGTCATTAATCAATTAAATACTTAATGTAACCTGACGATTCATTAAATCAATCCTCCGGCTTTTCTACCATGCCTTCCCTGCTCTTATGCTACCCGTTTCCTTGGAGCCACATTGTGTGCTATGGGCATGCATGTTTGCGTGCTTGTAACCGTGAAGGCTAATTTCAGACTGTTGTAGTTACATGCTAGCTGACTCATCATTGTCTTTTTATATGTTTTAAGTGGAAAAAAAAACAAACTAAAAATGTCTCTAATATGACTTGGCTACACACTATAACAAGATTATTATAACTTTTTCGTTGCAGTGTGTTCCCATTTTTTAAACATGTTGGTTTCACTTTAGAAAAATGTCCCACTTTTATTTTGGTTTCATTTTACCTGAATGCATACGTACTGACTCAAAACCCTTTCCCATCAAAGGTTAAGTGCGTTGTGAACATATTTTAATTAATCAAACAGATAATACAATGCAACACTCTGCAACCATTTTTATTGTCAGACTCTTACTGCTTTTGCAGCAGTAGACTTTTCATCAAAATAAAAATTAAATCAACATGCTACATAGCTTACCTTGCAAGTTCTGTGATCAGTGATTTTTTTAAAAATCTTGCTTTGCCCATCCTAGTTAACTCAGGCTGCTAATACTTTAAAAGCCTCATTTCTCCCATTTTACCTGATGTCTTACATTACCTTACTTCACCCTAAATGCTGTTAAATTTGTTCCACAGGTTTCTGTTTTTCATTCGAGTTATTCTGTTCCAAGCCCTGTCAGTAAGAGTGATCAATTGGACTGCCTGGCAGTTTGTCATGTAACTTTAAATGTGCGTTTTTTTAGTCAACCTATAGAATTATTGGTTGATAAGTTGTATTTTACTATCATCAGGTCGCATTTTATGTGAGGGGATTGTTCGACTATTATCAAGTTGCATTTTTAACCTGCTGGATAACATCTGTTGCCTCATGTGGATTATGAACCGCTCTTTTGAAATGCATGGTTTTGCAGAGGTATTATAGTCTTATCTGAGCTCAACTCTGCACAGACGCCTCCCTGTGCTAAAGCTCTATAGTTCCTCATCTGCACTTGCCTTTAGCAGTTTCTCAGTATCACACATAGATGCCCTAGATTGAATTTGTATATTTATCGAACATATCACATCTGAGGAACTCTGCACAGCACTGTTTTTATTTAAAGCTGTAGATTATGCTAAAATAATAAAATATATATATAGGGTTGAAAGCAGCTGCACGATGCCGGGTTACAGTTCATAAGACGGTGGACGACTCAAGTTAATTAGCAGAAGTTTTTTCAAGACAGAGGCCACGTAGACGCACAGATGACTAATGGGTTGTCTTTTCTGCTGTGAGGCAACATATAGACTGGACATGATTCACAGCATGTAGTGCAGCATGTTTTGCAGGTTTAATATGTATAACCTAGATGGTCTGCATCTAGGTGTTGTGAGCCTTAGGCAGATGAGATTAATTGAGTGGAGCAGTAACTTTGTATCGCTGTTAAACAGATGAACCAACAACAATGATAGGGGAACATTGACCCCCTTTATCTAATAACATTCACGCTCCTAACAGAAGTGAGGGTGTGGTTTCCTGTTTACCGAGAACACTGCGGTTTTTGAGACAGCATTTTTAATGGATGCTAGGAGAACTGATAAGTACTAGTGTATAGCTGTCATCACCCTGCACTGCCATGACTTCAACCAAAACAAAATGACCACAAAAACGAACTTTCTGCTACCCCTCCCAGTTCATCAAGATTCAGAAGCAAACAAAAAACAGCTTATGTTAAATTAATTTCCTCTTGTTTTTTGTTGCCTTCCTGTGGATGTAATTAAAGAGTCCTCCGGGATAGAGGATGGTTTATAAACCTGAGTGAAGAGATTTCAGAATTTTCTTTGTGGATTCAGACCAAAATCAGTCTTTACCAATACCACCCATCCTATTTACCTACACTGTATTTTCTTCTTTTTATATACCCCTCTTAACCTCCAACGTCTTAGCTCCGTCTAGTTTTTCAGTTTTGACTCCACCTTTTTCCTCTATCCACTCTCCTCCCCATGTGCGCGTGTGTTCCTCTTTTCACTGCAAGTTGGTTTTGTCAATAGTTTCCTTGCTGTCGATGGATGAGCTTCTACTTCGGGATGTCTAAATGTCCCTGTACCCTCTTGTCATTGCAGGTGATGACCTGGATGGTGTCATGTGAATGACTGAAGACCATGAAGCCCACACACAAGCTGCTGTTTGTCCTGTGCCCCATGCTGGTCCTGGGCTTTATTTACTACTCCTCTGGGAAGCTACATCTACACGTATGGGGCCAGAAGCCGCGTAAGTGACATCCTCCAGTCTGACCGTTTGTAACATTGATTCATTACCTGATCATCCATCTGTCACAGTGCTTTTTGAAACCTACACGTTATTGAGAAAATGTGTTTGACACCTGTCTCTGTTTTGCCTCTCCTTGCTGACTGCCAGTTAACCGTGTGTCTGTTTCAATCTGTTTCTTTTGGGTTTTACTCTACAGTCTCTCTGCTGAGCTTTACATCGCGCTGTTTGTTGGTGCCTCAAATCATGTCTGTCTGTGATATTAAGTTAGTTTTTCATTCACTTCACCAGAGCACCGGATGTAGTGGGTAGGGCGTAATCAGATTTTCTTGTGCAGCCAGTGCTAGTTGTTCCGTCTCTGCTTCTGAAAACCAGCGCGTGCGGGTTGTCTCACAGATGGAAATCTTCTGACAGCCCTCCACCCAGGCTTCAGTAAGAGGACCTATGTGTTAACCAAAGACATGGAAGCCTTTCCTGACTCTTGTCTCAGACAGCGTACTCATTTTTGTTCTTCTGTAGATAGGAGGAAATGGCATTTTGAGATTTCCACACTTTGATGATGAAACCATAACTCGAATAACTGAAAATGCAGTTTTACAATAGTCTTTATAAAGTACTGAGAAGGCATTGCTTACACTTTCCACTGAAAATTACCCCGGTATGTTTGGGTGTTGGTTATGAGTCAGTGTGATTTCCTTGTAATGTTGTATATCCTGAGTATCTAATGCCATGTATAGAAGAGTGAGGATGAGGGATGTCTGCTGTTACTATTTAGCTCAATTTCTTTTGGCAAAATGTGTGATTAAACTGATGATGGAGGAGGGGGCTAGGGGGTTTATTTCACACTGTGGGTATCCTGATGCAGCTGTTAAAATCCAGCAGAGGGGGCTAGATGATCTCAAACAATTTTGAAACTTTCTTGCCCCGTGCCTCCTACAGAGTATATTATCTTGGAAAACATTCTCAGTGAGCAGCTTTTGGCGAAGAGAAAACACAAATGTCAGTGTTTTGAACCAGATTGAGAGCGTAGCTAGAGGGACAGCTTGCTTTCTAAAGTGCAAAGCGTGGAGAACATGTTTTTGATCTCCCTTGTGTTTTGTCATTGAGATCTTCACACTGGCCCAAATGTAAATATTTAAACTGGAGTTGGATTTTCTTTTTGTTGTAACCTAGACTAGATTAGCTTGAAAAAGAAAAGTGCCTATTCCTGTCATGTCCGCTGCTTCCCCAACTGCTGCCTGTGTGATGCAAAAATACAGTAATGTCCAACATTGATCTTGGGTAGAGGGATTATGTATCTGCTCGGCAATACGATGATTCAGGACGGTGTGTTAAAGCCAGGGCTGGTGCTCTGGTGTGGGTCCATGTATGCTCAGTGCCAATTATCAATAGCCAACTCTGCTTTTACTATTGTCATTGAGAATATTTATCTTGAGTGCCATAACTTCAGACAGGTATCTTACATGGCAATGTCATGTTTGGAAAGGGGTATTTTTCCATTAAAGTTTTACATTCATGAAATTGATTGGAAACGTAATTTTCAAACAACTAATAGTCTTTTGAAGCATTCAAGCTACGGAGATAAACATTAAACTGCAAAATACATTCAGGAATATTTCACCCCCCAAATTACCTTTTGTATATCAATCACTCACCCTTGACTCAAAACCTTGTATGCCTCTACAGCGAACAAAGAATCCAAAAACTCCTGATGAATGGAAGTCATTGTGGGGTGAGTTTAATAGCAGTAAAACAATATTTTAAAAATCTGTTAACAAACCCTCACACAACTCGTGCAGTGTAATCCAAGTGTCTTTTATCCAGTCTTAAGCTTATTTCATTTTCATTGAAATATGAATATGTAAAACACCATCTGTGCCTGAGGCTATTACATGGCAAAGTTTTGCTGTCGTTAACACGATCCTCTATGACTTCAAGACTTTTTTTTTCCATTTTTGGATTTTTCATTAACTTTGGGGGCATGCAAAAAAAGCAAAGTTTTTTTCGGGTGGGGAAATTGAAACGGTCAGTTGGGGGGGGGGGGGGGGGGGGCCTGAGAGAACTGAGAATGCTCTTCTTCTTTGGTGTCATTACGTTTCTTTTCAACTTTGTCACTGTTCCCCATGACACTCTCACTGTGAAGAGGAACAGGTCTTCAAAATCTCCTTGTCCTTAGTGGCAATGGTGTAAGCATTACTTTTTTTTATCTGTAAAAGTATTCTGTTGTATTTGAACATGGAGCTCTACTGTAACAGAACTGTGTGCAAAGTCAGAAGACAACACTGAATCAGGTAGAAGAATTTAGCAATTTTACTGTCTGAAAGGGCCATGGAGCCAGCACTGAATAAGCTTTAAATGTGTCTGATAAGTCAATGATGCTAATGTTTGCTTATTTCATAGTGAAGTAGGTAAGTAAGAAGCCTGCCCAGTTTTTGTTCCCTACAACTTAATCTCTTGCTGTGTCCCCCCCCCTTAATTTAACTCATCCATGCCTGATCTAGCAGGCTCATAGCCAAAGGGTCTTGTCTCATCCAATGTGCATGAATTTGTGTCAACCTTGGCATTTCAAACTGTCTGTACTGCTGAACTTGCTCTGCCCCTCTGCCTTACAGTGTAAATATAAATGTTGCAGTGTGTCCCCATTGTGGTGGCTTTGTGAAACTGTTAGACATAAATGAGTCCAAATGTCACTAAGTTTCTGTATATTATAAATAGTATAGTTTATATAACAGGCGTCCGTTATACTCTAGCGTAACTGGGATTGCTTAACATTCACTCTCAAATTTTGCCAAAAAGTTCCTCTTTTTGTGTGTTGCATCACTGTCATTTCGCCTGATCAACAAATGACCTTGGCTGTGGTCCATATCAAAGCGATCTCTCAAGCTGTGACCAAAGTCTCTGTGTAACAAGGCTCTTGCTTTCTGTTGCCTTCCATTTGTGTCTCAACTCTAAAGCACTGAAGTGAAATGCTTTCCACCTTGTACCATCACCAGCTGCATGGGATCGACAATGATACGCAGTCAGTTTATTTTAATAACTGCCTGACACCCTTTGATGTGAAGAAAGCAAAAAGAAGGGAGCTTATTTTTTCTCCTGACTTGCGTTTCAATAGCACATAGCCAAAAAAAGGAAAAAAGAAAGGAGCTTTGATTGCAGTGGGAAATATTGGCTTTCTGCGTTACTGTGGTGCCAGATGTTTGGCTTAAAAAAGGGTCAGAGGAGAAAGAGAAGCATGTGGATGGTCTCTCCCGCCCTCTGCCCCGGTCAGCTAAGCTATGCCGTCTCACTGAGAGGATCAAATCTGGATGATCTTTCCTCCTCAGTCTTGAATTGTGGCAGTAGAGACTCACTGCTGCACAGTCAAATGGAACATATAGAGGCTTATATCCTGCTCATTATATACTGTAGTTATTTTGCCAGTATTTGATGTGCTAATGTATCGTTATTTTTAGGGCTCTTTATTTCTGTCTTCCTCCAGCAGGAAGCACATGTATGAGATGGACTGCCAGGGAAATAAAATAAGAGTCATTCTGTTTATATGTGCTCTACGTTATGAAATCCAAGTAAATTATCTGGGTAGTAACCTTGGCAAATTGATTAAAAAACAAAACAGAAAATGCACAATCAATAGGGGTTTCACCATTTTGATTCTAAAGCAACGATCAAAATAAGCTTTTGAGTTCAGTCATAGGAATCAAAGCAGGATCTGCGATTACTTACTGACCTGCTTTCCGTATTATGTGTCTAGTTTTACAATGTTGGATGTTCCTATTAAATGTAGCCAAAGTTTCAAATAATGAAGTAAAAATATATTAAGTAATCCCTGTGAGCAAAAATATGATTATAGCATGGTCTAGTCGAAACCTTAAATACAGTGGCAGTCATATCACACTTGATGGCATGTAGCTTACCTTCTTATAAAATAATTTCAAAATGTAGCGACAGTTGTCAGGACATAAAATCAACGATTTGTTGATCTTCATGAAACAAGACTCTAGTCTTAACAATGGCATAGGCTTCAGTGATGAAAAAAATCAAATTATGGAATTGGAGAATCATGACACCCCTAATAATTAATACAGAATCTGGGCCCCTAATGCTGTGTTAGTTGTATTTTTAATCAGCCCATGCCCTGGCAAGCTGGTGTGTGCTATTTGCCACAGTGGGCCATGACAGGAGTTGGTTTTAATGAGCAGCCGGATGCAGATCCACCTGATGGTGACTTGTTTTGTTGTTCCTCTTTTAGCCCCCTTGTGTTATGATTTATCCAGACTTGTTCAAGTAATATTGCCTGTTGCAGTTGATCAGATCAGTGCTGAATTCTGTTCTTGTTTCCTGGACTGTTGTTTTTCCAATGACCAGAGCCTTTCTTGTGGCTATTTGTTTCACGCTGTCTTTTGACTCTGCCGTGACAGTAACCTTAGAGTGTCAATTTCAGAGCAGGTTCATGTGACCGTTGTCATCCCTTTGTTGTCAGCGGGAGTGGATGTTCAACTCTTGTTAGGCTTGAACTGGTGAGGGATTTAACCTGTGTCCTTTCAACAATAGCCTCTTTTCCAGTCAATGTAGCTTGTTTCTAAATTGTATTTATCATAGCTGCTGCAGAAGTGCTCTCAGTTAACATGTTCAAGAATTGCTGTGGCTGACACACACGGGCCTGTTAGCTGCCACTTGTAGCTCTGTTTTATTTCTGTTTTATTCAACTGGAACCATAATTAAAGCCTGTGCAGCCATGATGAATAAAATTCACACAGCTGGCTAAATTGCTGTGTGAAAACCTAAAAATTAGGCAGTTTTTTGTACATTTACTCTGCAGCTGCACAAGTAAGGCAATGATGTGTGCCTGCACAGACTTGGGCGGGCACTTATGTTGTTATTGAAGCAAACTTTCCATTGCCTCCAGCTTGTTTTGAGTGTCAGCATAGGCAATTACAATACAACTGTTGTCACTGATCTGTATTCATGTTTTGAGACAACTTTGTGAGTAATAACAGAAATTGTTGACCTTGTAATAGAAAGTGCAATCAAGTCACTATTTTATAAGTGTTAAGGGGTTTGACAAAAGAAACAGAAATATATGTTAGTGAGGAAAACAAAATTGTCTTTGGCTTTATTGCTACACATTGTACTACCCTAAAAAGGCTAATCACAGTAATTACATCAACACTGAAACTGAGAAAAATAGCTTAAATTTGTTTTGACTGTCCAGTCAAATGTGATATAGATAGAAAAGTGGTAATTCACTTAATAATAGGTATTCATTAAGTCATTGTTAGGCCCAAAAACCATGATCAGTGATTTGACCTGCTGATCTAAAAATGCACTATATTTGTAGTTACTGCACTTTGCCCTTGCACAATCTTAAACAGCTGTATAGGTAATGCAAAGGCAAAGTGCAGTAGCTACAATGTTACTGTCTTAGTGTATTATTTCTTTTTTCTATTTTTCAATTTCATACTAGATTAAATCTGTAAATAAATAGATATCTGTTTTAAAAGCAATAACAGAGAAAATTTTAAGCAACCTTTAAGTATTATTTTGTTGTAATATTCACTTTATACGGTTTGACCTAAATTAAGATGATGTGACAAAATCATCATCATTACTGATTTTGCTGTGGTCATTGTCACGTTGTCAGTCGTTTTGTTTGGCGTCATTCTCACTGTCACGCTCACCATTCACCGTAATACTCTTACCGCAGTTTTTCTTGGCCTGATAAAATCCCAAATCCCAAGGAACCCAAGGCAGAGCCCAATAACTAGACTTACTGTAGTTTGCATTCTTTGGCTTCTTTAATCACTGCCATTTTACATTCTTTTACTTAGAACAAAACCAGATTGAACCAGATTTTTTTTTACTAGATGGATTAGATATCCAAAGGTTGAACTTCAGTCAGGTCTCAGTTTTCAGTGAAATTTTAGTTTCTGTGTTTTGTCTTTGTTAAGTTAACAATAAGTGATGGAGGCTATATAAAGAAACAGGTTTTAAAAAAGCTGAAATCAAGTGGTAATGCTTACCAGACAGTATCTGCAATGAACAATGTTCACTTACTGGATGTTTTCCAGATCTTTCAGCCACATCTCATGGCTTTCATCAACATGTGAACTTTGTTCAGTTGTCATTAAAATGGTTCACTAGTTATCACATGACCTGTATGATATTTTTGTCATTTGATAGTAGGCTTTTATATATTGTAAAAATATGAGCAGTATTCTGTGGTACATGCACCTTGTGCTAAGATGTTTTTCTATTATGAATCATTTGCCAACCACCAATTTTTTGCCGTTTCACTTTTTTTTGTTGTTTTTGTGCAGTGTGTATGGAGACCTTTTTTAAGGAATTAGTTTAAAAGTTGTTTTCATATGTAAGCGGTGATTTCAGATTTATTATTAAATAATGTGGACATGGCCTGTGTATGGATCCCACAACATCACATTTTAAGATATTTATTTTATATTTTAGATCTGATGTAATACAGCCGTTTCACATAGATTGGCCAACACTTGTGTGTGACTTGCCATTTTCAAATTTTGTCAAAAGTTGTGGTGCACGATGCAATTGCAGCCAACTTCCTTTTGAATTCAGACTATCCCAACAGCACAGTCACTCATAATAGTTTGCTTTGTTGCTAGTAACAGCAACGCCACCTCGGGGTGTTAAATCGCACTTGAAATTAACACCTGCATGGTGAAAAAGGAATGTGTTCCACCAGCCAAGCTGCTAACATTTGTGCCACCAAGCAACAATGTTAACCCCTGTGGATTTCACCACTCAACTGCTTTTCTATGATTAAACACTGAAATAGGTCATGAAATTGTGATTTTCTATGTATGTCTTTCAGAAATATTTTTGATTCTGTTTTTACACTTTGCTCAAAAATGTATTAGGATACATGATCTTTTTAAGCGTGATTCCCCTTCCCCCTGTCAGTGTCAGTGCTTGATTAGCAGTGAGGTCAACTCATGGAGCATGCTCTCAGTATTGATGAGCTTGGTTTTCAACATCAGGGGATCGCCTTCCCGTGTGGTCATCAGTGATCCACCTATACAGTTTCGGCAGGGACAGAGCTTGATGCTTACTAATCGGGGAATTCGATCTGCCAGAAGCCCTCACATGGAGAGGCTGTGTTGTGCTTGCAGCCTTTTATAAAAGATCACGGTCCTGTACAGCAGTTTACATTAGCAGACTGCAACGCTGTCCTTGTCACAAGTGGCACTTTTTGTTCTCGTTCTGTTTTAAAGAGGGTTTTCTAGTTTTGTCGTGGTTAATCATCGGTGCTTGGATGAAACAGCTAGGCAGCTGTCCTCTGATTGTTTTAATAGAAGCTAAAGAGACATGTTTTCATTTTTCTCTAAAAAACCTGAGTGGGCTTTTGTATGAAGCTAGCCCTCTTCTTAATTAAAGGTTCTCCGTTTTTTTCTATCATGTACAACAATTATAATGAGCATCTGAAAGGATATGTAGATTGGAAATATGCAGCAGTTGCCAAAAATCTTAATCAGGCATTATAAACATGGCTTTAAGCAAGTTCAGAGAAAGTCACAGTTATTCACTGTGGGTTTGTCACTGCTGTTCGCACGTATTTTTACAGTGAGAATATATCCCGTTGTTTTGTGAATATAACAGACTTGTATTGTAGTCATTCTGGGAAGGGTGATATATTAATCGAGCTATATTGTGGTTTGTTTCATGTGGGATGTATAAAATGACTTTATTGTGAAAGTTGAGTATAAATTGTCAGGTAATTTTTTTAAAGCACTGGCTTGAGACTCGCTTTGGTGTTTTGGTTCTCTGGCTCTCACAGACACAAAAAAAGATCCATAGATGAGATATGCCATACAAACTCTCGTGCCCATTCAGACCACTCTCTGCTCAGCCATAATGTGTGAGGCGCAGGTCGTTTTTTGGTATCTGTAGGGCTCCAGACCGCAACTATTAGTCATATTTTGCGACTATGGAGCACCAATTTGGCTTGCAAATATAATGAATATGTGGACTGGAGAGATATTGGTTTGTTTCTAGCTCACAGTGAATGAATCCTCACATTTAATGGGGCCATGGTAACAGTTTATGTTTCGGCTAACTGCAAACAACTAACTGTTGACCACAAGCTTTACATTCAACAAAAACATCAACATTTATGGCCCGAGACGAGCCAGGTGCTTCAAAATTAAAGCACAAGTGGTTTCGCTTTTATTTGTTATTTCATTATAACAATACGTTTTTTAAGCTCTATTATATAGCATTATTATTTAACTTTATTGTATCAGTACTTTATTTGACTTTTTAAAAATAAAACAATAGCTTCTTTTTTTAACTTTATTTTAACTAGTTCGTTTAACTTTATAATAACAGTTTGTTATTTATCTTTATTATAACAGTATTTTATTAAACTTAATTGTAACTGGTTTATTAAACTTAACTATAACAGTACATTATTTTACTGAATTATAACAGTTGATTATTTAACTGTCATAACAGTACATTGTTTGACTTTAACTAGTAATATAACTTTACTGTAACTGTAGTAAATTCATCTTTATAACAACAGTACTTTATTTAACTTTATTATAATTGTAGTTTATTTTGTAGTTTCATATTCTACAGTGGTTTATAGGAGATTTCAAAACATTGAGAAATATATTGTCTATCCCAATATAACCTAAAAATATTGTGATATTATTTATAAGCCATATCACCTAGCCCTAAGTAATTGTTTAAGATAGCTAAATTTTATATTTTATTGTTATGAAAATCTATGCATGGCACTACATAAATGTTAGATGCATATTGGGGGATTAGCATTAAACCTTTGATGTTTTGTTTCTTTCTGTCTCTGTGTCTGCCTTTTGTGTGCACCTGTATTTGTGCATAGCTCCGGTCCATGTTGTGCTGATGCTGAAATTTTTTGGAAATATTCTGAGTACTTTGGTCTTGGTTAATAGTTGTATCATTGCCTCCACAGCTTTACAGTTATGATCTTTTTTCAGTGTCTTAACCCCTTTTGTTTTCAGAGAGTGATGCAGAAGAGTCAACTGTAGCCTTGCCTAAAGAGGCTGAAGTGAAAAGAATTACAGGTAGAGGCACTGAGACCCTGCCCATTTATACTGGGTGACTGTCAAACTGTCAGCTGGGTGATTTTATACTGGGCTATTGAGTTTTTCCATTGGAATATACATCTCTGCTAACGCAATGAGAGCTTTACATTTTTACCACTTTCATCCTCCTATCATCATTTACTTTGTGTTTAATTACCAAAAATGTTTGTGCTCATTCACTCATTCAGTTCTTATGGGCAGCTTTCAATATACTACTGTCATGTAATCACAGAAACACAATGGGGGCTTTCTGCAGTTAATTTTCCACTTCATTGGGCTTTCCTGCTTTGAATAAAGATTTAGACTCAGTAGCTTTAATCCCAGTAGTCTGAATTATAATTCTAACCTCTCTTTCTCCTCCTTCGCCTCTTTTGACTCTGTAATGTCTGACATTTGCAGTTGGCTTTCTTTGGTTTTCAAGTCCAATGCTGCCATAACAGACTGACCTCACATGGTGCTAACTGACCATTTTGTGTTTCAGAGTTGGAAACGGACATCTCCGCTGGACGAATAGTAGGCTCAGGTACATCTGCAGCCCCACCAACCGAAATACTCACTCATCCTTGTTGTTCCTTCACCATATAAAAGAAAAATGCAGAACCCTTTCAAACCCTGGGATACTTCCGCAGCCACATTTGGGTTGAGATGCTACTTTATAAAAAAAAAAAAAAAAAGCCAACTCTGTCAACCAGGTGTAATCTAACAGGGAAAGCAACGTGTTTCTCAAAGTAAAATACTGATTTGGGTATTCATCACAACTTGTGAGGCATTAAACATCTGCTCAGTCATCGTCCGCTACATGAAACTGCAGTGTGATACAACACTGCCCTCTGTTGTCTTGGCTCAGTAACAAATGGTTGGCAAGTGAAGCAGTCTGCAGGAGTTTTGGTGCATAATACTGTCAGTGCCACAGACCAACATTTGTCTTACTGGTAGGACCCTGCCGCTTTAATTTCTCCCCAGCTGTTGCCTCGACTTGGCCCTTTGGCTGCTTTATGCTTCCCAACAGAAACATAATGCGCGTACACACACACACACACACACACACACACACACACACACACACACACACACACACACACACACACACACACACACACACACACACACACACACACACACACACACCGCTCATCTTGGCTGCCATGGCAAAGTCCCCATCCTCCAGGGCAGTGCTTGGATCCTTCCCTAACCAGCCGTCACGCATTCCCATTGTCCTTTTCTTTATCTTTCTCCTCTAGCTTCTTCTCTGTGAAGACAAGATCCGCAGCCACAGGAGTAATACCACGCTCTTCCTACTTTTAACTAATGCTCATGTTAAAAGTAGTCCTCCGTCATGCTAATTACAATATTTTACTGACAGAAACTGATATGTTTTATAGACAATTATCGCTATAGAGTACAAGATGTAGCTACTCAAATGACCTCCTCACTGAGGACAAAGTTCTCATTTCTCCATAAATATTTTACCTCTGTGCTTCTCTGTCTTCTACCTCAACGCTTCACCAGGCACCTATTGGCTGCCCCTTTGGTTGTCCATAGGTGATCTCTAACTTCTTTTCTAACTTTATTTGAAACTCAACAGATTGTTTTGGCTGGCTTCTCCCTAACCTTGCTTGTTTGTCACAAATTCTTTATTCTAATGCTTTTATTTTCCTTTTACATTTGCCATTTCGTTTACCCTGTGAACGACGCACAGGTTCTTTACAACTACAGTCAATGAGCTGATAGTTGCAATTATGTACATTGGATGAGCAGTACTAATGATTCAACTATGTAAAGTGTCGACATGCTGTACTCTTTATCCACACTTTGTAGATCTGCATTGTAATATCCGTCTTTGTTCTTGTTTTCCAGTGTATGATAAGCAGGGCTTTCTGCTGCAGCTGGACACAAAACTGTGAGTACATCTCTTTCTAGGAAACCTATGTCATTTAATGTAAAATGTTTAGCAAATCTCCATCATACGCTGCCTGTGATATTTCTAACTTGTTATATGTAGAACAGCTGAATTCCCACTTAGACTTTGACTCCCTTAGTTTTAATGTGTTTTACAGCTTGTTAATCAGGGGAAAACTTGAAACATGAAAATATAAACCTTCAGCCAATTAATCTCACTTGAGGTTTTTAAATAAACACATAGCATTTCACTGGAGTCCTAACCAAAACCTGGTGAGAAATGCACAAATTTAATTGAGTAATACATAAAGAGATTTGTGTGAAATGAAATGTAGTTGGGGTTTTCCCTTTTGATTCCAGAGCGGCTGTGGTTTGTCAGGGCGAGAACATACTACATTGAGTCATTACACAGCTGTCATTGTGTCAGCGTGTCTGTTGATATGTGTATAATTCCCTGAATTGGTTTGACACTCTTGCTCTAAACTGCCACGATAAGACCCTTTCTCCGGCCCTCCCATTACTACGCGGGCAGTAATCATATGCTCCCATCAACCACTCCAGCTCTCAAAGGGCACATCTGTCCACACTCTGCATACACACTGTAAGCATTGTGTCAGCACACACTTTAAGGTGGTTTTCACATGGGTTCAGTTTATCTAATACAGCTCCCTACATTATATCTACAGTGCCATAAATTACTCCATTAGGGTGCATGCATACAATGGTGCAATTTATCATAAAGCTAGTAATTAGTCCTGTGATTTGTAATTTATTCCAGCTTTACGTACCAGCTTGAGGCCAATTAAGGCCAAGCGGCAAGTGAGCAGCATTCTAGCATACTGAAATTTAAAAGAATACTTCGCCCCCCAGATGACCATTTGTATAACAGTTAATCACCCCATGTTACTTGGAATTCCCAAAGAAAACTCTGTTTTTCTTGTGTGCCTTCTTGGTGAATGAGGAAACAAAAAATAGAGAAAATCCTTGATGAACTGAAGTCATAAGGGTCCATGTTAAACAGCAGCAAAAACTGTTAAAAACATCTGTTTGGAAACTCTCAGACACCTTATGCAGTATAATCCATATGTCATTTATCCAGTTAAATGCTCAGTAGAGACAGCCTGTTTAATAAAATTGAAACGTATCTATTTTTAAAGCCAGCCTCAATTGACAGAAATTCAATTTTACCTTACTGAACACAGGAGCTGCTGGTCTACTACTGCCTCGATTGGTAGTGGTATGGGTGAATCTGAATTAACCCATTAAAACACACAATAACACTTGATGGAGGCAGTGGTAGACCAGCAGCTGTTGTGTTCAGCAAGATAAAATTCCTGTTTTTGCAAATGGAGTCTGGCTTTAAAGTTAACCTAGATAAGTTCCAATTTTAGTTCATTTTCCCTAAAATTATGGGTTGTCTGTTTTAGAAGTACCTTAACATGCAACTGGATAAATTAGACCTAAATTATACTGCATGAGTTGTGGCGGAGTTCATAAATGGATGTTTTGATATAGTTCTGCTGGTAAAAATGGACCCCTGTGACTTCAATTAATCAAAAATTTAGTTTGCTTTTTAATTCTTTGTTCACCGGAGGCTTGTGAGAAAAATAACATTACCTTCATGAATTCAGTATAACACATGGTGAGTAATTGATACACGAAAGATCATTTGTGGCTAGAAGTATTTCTTTTATTAACTTGCATAGAGGTGTGCATAAGCAGGCCCCAGTCAAGCTCCTTCTCCTTCCAACTCTGAGTTCAGGCCTCACATAGAGCTCAGACTTGGGCCTCTCTCCGTTCTCCGTGTTTATTTGAACTAGATTCATGGCATACATCACGTTATTAATGACCATGCTAGTAATCGGGAGGTTCTAGTTTTAGCGCTGTCGGTGTGATTATTTGAACAAGGCCTCTCTGCTTTGTCTCGCCACACACAGGTGATCCACTGAGCTGTTGATGAGCTCTCCAACTTCCTAAGCAACCCGTTTTTCCCCTATCTCTCAAGCCGATTGTTTGACAAGCTCAGTTTTTGAGGCTTTGAA
Source organism: Plectropomus leopardus (assembly GCF_008729295.1). NCBI lineage: Eukaryota > Metazoa > Chordata > Actinopteri > Perciformes > Serranidae > Plectropomus > Plectropomus leopardus. The sequence goes on from NC_056474.1 coordinate 19,505,737, forward strand.
ATGTGTCAGCGTAATTGATAATCAGTTATCATGATGTGACTGATTGATCGCTCCCTCTGTTCTTCTAATGTACAGGCCACCAGAGTTGGCATACAAGTACGGCAACCTCAGCGAAGGAGTGTGCAAGCCTGGATATGCAGCAGCCAAGATGACCGCCATCTATCCTAAGTGAGAAGGATTGCTCTTTCTTTTACACATAATTTCACATAACAGTGTGGAGATCCAGCTGGATGCAGGAAGACTCCTTTTTAAAATCACATGCAAGCTTCACAAACAAATCATTTTAATTGGATGTCAGCAGGAGAAAAGCTAAAACTGTCACTCGAGCATACCAAGACGCATGATGTCACTCCTCAAGCCAACTTGGCCTTAAGGGTTTTGAGTCAGAAACAGAAGCCCCCACATTCCTCTCCAATCTTCCCCTGTTTCAATCATGGTCTATCCCCTCCCCACTACAAAACCCCAACTGTGTCCTTGTGATCCCGCTGTTACACAAAAGAACATTTGTCAGCCGAGTACAAGGTTTCCCATCTCTCTCCTATCGCATCCTAGAGCCTTAGAGGCTTTCTCTGTGAATGAAACCAACCAACTTCCTGTCCTGACTCATCACGAGCTTCCTGGTACCCAGTCCACACAATCCACACAATCCGCCATGGCCGTCACTGATGTCACTCGCTCTTTTGATTTTTCTATTTGCCTCTTTTTGCCGCTCATCTCAGCTCAATCTATAGGGCATTGTACTGGCAGCATTCTCTGAGCTAAGCTAATAGAGGGGCAATTTGCTGCGTTGCTGAACAATGGCCAGTGGTACTTCAATGTAGCACAAAAATTTGCCAACCCGCTTCCAAGTTTAAGTATTGGACCCGATTTATCTATTGCCTGAGGATGTACAATTACATTCACAGCTTAACAAAACACAGTATGAAAGTTGAAGAATAAATTCTAATACATTACAAAACTCTTTTACTTCATTATGTATATTCACATATTTTACATTCTTAATTATTTTTATTCACTTTTTTATATATAGTCTTGCTACCAGCTTTTCCTACAGGGCTCTAGGAGCACCACTTTAAATGAACATGCAAAACTACAAAACACGTTTGGATTGTTTTCCCATCTTACTTGTATTACTGATAAATCCTTTATTAATGAATAGACAATTTACATAAATAACAGTTTGCTTTTTTATTTTTTATTATAAGTCACAACCTCTTAACTACTTAGCGCTTAAGTTTGCTGGAAACATAGCTGAACTTACCAATGTTCTCACCTCACCTAATCAGAAATTTAGATAGTTTAAGGTGCATCAATGTGGCACTTTAATCTTGGCAATTTTCCAAAAGATAAAAAATCTAAATCTAAATTTCATCATTGTCAAGTCAATTTTACTCACATTTTGGTAGGATTTCTTGGTTTACAGAGGGAATGTGGTTTCTATTACCTGTGAATATAATTCAGTGAATCTTAATTTCGTACAGTAGGCATTTTATACTCTGCATAAACACTGGTAGACAAAGTCACATGTGTATACTTTCAGTGCATTTACCGTAAAGGTCAGAATACAGGGGCTGGTTTGACAACAGAGATACTGTATGTGAGCCAGCAAGCTAAAACAGAAACATCAGATGCTGTCTCTGGACCATCCGAGACCAAACTAACTGTCACATCTCTGTGTTCAAAACAGCAGCCTTAGTTGGAGACAGACACAGAGAGAACAAAGCAAAGTCTTGACAAGTAGAGCTGACTTAGTAACATCACTCGTGGAGCAACACACAAATTCATGCTCCCTCTCTTGCGTTTCACATGATATGCAATAATGACTTAAAAAAAAAAAACGAGGAGGGGGAATATTTTCAAGTCATACAGGTGTTCCTAGTAATGAAATTCAGTTGTATGGCCTCCAAAAATGGGTAAAATGAGACTGAATGGTTGCAGTCTGGAACCCTGTTCCTATCTAATAAAACTGTCTTCCTCTCCCTGTTCTCAATGTGCTTAAGTGAGGATATCCAAACCAAACAACACCATCAGCCACACTGCCAGCTGTACATAGCAGTGCTACTTAACGCGACATACCAGCAGTTGTGGAACTGCCCTCTACCTATCTGAGAGGCTACGTGTTAACAACGTCCTCCCTCTAAATGACTTCCTCTAATCAGCCGCACGTGTCGGATCAAAGTTCTGTACAACACAGAACCCCCGCTGGGAGCTCACTGATTGCTACCACCTCCAACCCAGTCACATGTAGGTCAATGAGCCCAATTAAAGCTGCACTATGTAAGTTTGCGTGTATGTTTGCGTTTGTATGCATGAGTGTAAGTGTACGGTTGAACCTACACAATCAAGCAGTTTGTGATCTATCACGTCCTGTGCGAAAAGGAACCAACCAATTAACATCTTGTTTGCTAACTCAGTCTGCTCTGTTTGTTTATCAGGTAAAAACAAACCAATTTAAAAGTCCTTGTTAGCATTTTGTTTAGATAGGTGTGGCCTACAGTTCAGCTGTTAGAGAAAACCTACTTAACCTCTAGCAGTGAGGTCCTCTCGTGGCTCTCCCTCTAATCATCTCCTGCTTCCTCTATGTTTGTCTCTCTGAAGCCCCCTGCCCTGCAGAATCCAATTTATTTTCCACACCTCCCCTCCCCTCTGCTTTACCCAAAACTGTTTGTATTGGAGCCCTAAATCAAGTGTTGGCAGTGAACTTGAAGCGGCACGGTTATGAAAATATTGCCCGTGAGAGATGGACCCCGCAAAGGAAATGAGCACAATGCTTCCCTGCCTGTTGGCTGTTTTGGGAGCCCTCACTTTTTATTTAACAACAAGCAGCCCCCTGTCTCTGCTTTGTCAGGATGTCAGTGACTGACTGTCGGTCAAGGCTCAGTGACTTGCAATGGTCCCATGTTATTTATAGCTCCCTCTGGCCTCAGAATTTCTGGGTTTAATGAATCTCCATTTGTTTTGGCAGGACAGAAGTTCTCTGTGTGTGTGTGTGTGTGTGTGTGTGTGTGTGTGTGTGTGTGTGTTCGTCTTCGTCTGTCAGGTGATGTGAGGAGGAGACAGAGTCTCCTCTCGAGTTCTCACTCTGCTTTCATACTTTAAACCTGGAGGATAATGAGGGTATCAAAGACCGATTAGGGTGCTTGGAAGAGGTTTAAGCTAACCGGAAGGCCTCCCAATAATGTCGGCCATGTTTGGTCATTGTGGCTCAGAGCTGCACATATTTCTTGTGAACCCATGGCAGTGTTATGGGAACAAGCTGTCCAAGATTCCTGCTGAGAAACAAGGGAGCGTGATGGTACTTGTATATCCTCCTGATTCCAGTTTAAAATGCCTTTGCTAGTTACTGTAGTCTGTCGGCTGTGAGAGCTATAGTTATGTCGCTGGTGGTCTGGTTTCCGCTAACTCTCTGCAACTGTCTTCTGTAATAAACAAAATAATACACACCAGCTCAATAGATCTCCCCAAGGCGCCTTGCATTGTGTTTTCTGTTCATGTGTCCTGATTGATTATTTAGGTCTGACACGGAAGCGCATGGAACGCCAAGCATGTTAATGCCAGAAAAGAGACAACGAAAGCGCCCCCCCTCCCCAAGCATGACAGCAGGTCATAAAAACACACATTCATCCTGGAGCCACACTTGCAGAAGTGGCACGTAGCCCAGTGCTCGGGTCGCAGGCGTGACTAAGAGGAAATGGCTTCTTTTGATTCTGAGGCTTCAATTAATCAAAGAGGGACACACACACACACATGCACTCACACACTCATACAGATACTCAGGATAAGGAAGAGCCAATGCTGGAAGTAGCAGTTTGTGGGGCGTTAAAAACACTGCTCACAGACTTGTTTTTCAAACTTGTTTGTTTTTAGTGTAGCATGATGACTAGCAGGAGTGGTTTCTCGGTTATGTGAATTTTCTGGATATTTTCTGGTGTGTTTTTTTTTTGTTTTCAGAGGTAACAGTGAGAACAACTTCCCCCACTCTAATTGAGTTTGTAGGGGCAGTTTCGCCCCAAACATTTGAAGAAAAGCATTCTGGCACGAGTGTGTTGTCCCAGCAGATTTATCAAACCGTGTGCCAGCTGTGATTTACGCTTGGGTGGAGAGGTTATGTTGCTGAGTTGTGCACTGCAGCTGCCTCCTGTGTCGCTCTTTGCCCCTCAGATTTTATGACACACTAAGTTTTTAGCTTCCTTTAGCTAATATATGTGCATATGTGCAATGTGACTTAAACATTGCACAGGTCATTAGCACTGCTGTCCCAGGTGGAGGTTGGGTTTTTGGAAGTCACAGGGCCTCTTTGTTTGGATAAGGAATTGCACAACAAAATAAGTAACTTCTCTTTCTCTTTGTTGCAGGTTCATGAAACCAGCACCCATGTTTCTTGATCGGAATTTCAAACGTCTTGCAAAAGTCAGCAATTACTTACCTCCATTTGGATTCAAAACACAAGGTAAGAAGAGTTCATTCTATTTGTCATCTTACACAGTGACATCTACTATGTTCTTTATTAATGTGCTCGAGGACGCTGTCCACAAAACAATTAATACTAGTAACACTGATCTGTTGTGTTAAAGCCAACATTGAGCCTGTGTTGTTAGTGCTGCTGTTTCTACAACGTTTAGATGCTGTGTGGGAGCTTGACCGCACGTACATGTTACAGTATTTTGTGCCTGCAGTACCTGGCATCTCAGATTAAGGAACCATCTGATTTAGCTGGTACCAAACTCAGATTTGTCTGTTTTCACTCTTGTACAGATGATTTACAGTTCTGCTTTAACTTGCCAACATTACACTTGGGTCAGAAGGTGATGGGTGAAAAGTGAGAGCGACCAGCCGTCTACCCTTATCATCAGACACCAGTTGGCTTTTCATACTGTACCTTAATGTGGCATCACTGATGCAACATGTGAGACAAACTGCCAACGTTTCTGAAGAGACAAGTCATTCTACAACCTGATATTCTGACAATTATTTTCAGTTTTAAATTGCTGAAAAGAATCATGGATGTGGGCAGTGGTTCAGAGATTTTTTGTCCAAATATCTGCTTTTTTTAAACTCACCAAGGTTTCGCTCTGACGGTTCAGCTGTGGAGAATGCCAGTGTTCTGCCACTTTGCACTTCTCATCATTTGTCATTGTTGCAAGGCTGGTGTTTTTGGCAGAATATATATTCTGCCTCAGGTTTGTTTAGGCGAGTTGAGACAACGTGATACAGGTAATCCATCACAGTGTCCGTTTACGGTACGTCACCTTTAGTCTTTGCTAAAGTTATGCTATTATTATATAGTTATGCAAGCATAAAATGTTTTTTGAAGACCACTGAGATTGGTGTATTCATGGACAGTCCAACACTAGGATTTCAGGAGCAGTTGCTGAACAGCCGCTTTTTTTTAATCCAATAAATGACTTAATCTCTATCTGACATCATCCATGCTTGGTTATTGTTTGACTTCTGGGTATGGCTGGGTTCCAATAATTTTTTCAATTTTGGATCTTGTCGCTAGCTGGCAAAATACCCAGATTCTTAAAGCTTTGATGCTAACGAAACTCTTATCAGATTTTCTAACTCTCTTTACTCTTTTTATTATCAAAGAGAAATTGAAAACATAAAGGCAACATGCTTGCAGTTCTTAGCAACTAGATGAGATGAACTAATGAACAACTGAATTATTTAAATAACACGATGGGCTGTTCAGTGGTTGAAATGCTGTCTGTAGCTGGTGTGTTTATTCAACAGAGTGGGGACTTTACTCTAAAGAAATGATCTACCTGATTGCCTCACGTCAATTTAAGAATCTCCCAGTTAAAATTTGCTTTGATTTAATATTATAACATTATTTTAATCTGATCTAACATTACATTTTAATGTTTTCAGTAGGTACAGTATTTGGTTCCAATTCTGTTCAGACGAATGTCCAATTCATGAAAAATATGTGCTGTAGTCTGTTATTTGCTCAGCACTACGTCTCATGTTTGGTTGCTCCTATTGGTTGTAGCTTATCCAATAACGTCCGAAGCAATTTTGATCTACGTCCAGCCTTAGATAAGGTCTGTGGTTAGTACAAGCTGAAGAGACTTTCACGTTTTGCTCTACAACATAAAATGCTTAAATAAATACCTCACTCATTAAATTTTAAGCTATTATGCGTCTTAAAAAAGGGGGTTGCTAACAACTGGCTAAATGAGACTACAGAGCATCATTACATGACAGCGTCAAACACAGCTTTATAGCCTCGTAGCGATGGCAACGCAACCGTAGTGTAGTTTGTTTTAGCCTAGCTTTGGCTTTTTATCTCTGGTAATTACGTTTAGGCTTAAAAAATCCTGAAAGTGGTGTTCATTTGTGAAGATTTACTTGCTGAACAAAATGTTTAGGTATCATAAATGTTTGTTCACCACAGAGCTTATTTTCTGCAATGATCCAAAATCCAATGGGAAAATCCCAAAGGCTTTTTGATGACGGAACAAGGCAAAGAAAAATGTCATCCCAGGGGCACTCTGTTTGCATTTGCAGTTAGGTCTGGTGATGTGAGGTCATTGCACCCAATCCCTATTTCTGGGTATTATTTTCAGACATCATGTCTCATTTAAGACATGCTTTTTGACGGTTCATATCACTATCGGAGCGCTGTTGAACAAACTACCAAAACAAGTTTGGAGCTAGAGATTATTTCAGCAAGGAGGATTTGCGAGTGGATTTGTTGAATCCAAATAATCTTTTATTTTCACTTTTAACAATGGGGCTCAAAGGAAAGTCTGTGTGTTTCATTTTGGCAAAATGCCATGAAAATAATCTGCTATATAACGGACAAAATAGATTTTTTCTCCGGGCCAGTTTTGAGCCTTGAACAAGACTTTTTTTTTTTTTAAAAAAAGTTCATCTTCATCTTTATAACACCATGCCCATAGATAGGAATATATGAATATTTGCAGTCATTTTGTTTACACCGTAGGCTTCTGTTTGTCATAATAACAAAATCTCATCAGTGATTTTCACTTGTTTGCAAGATGTATTCTGTCTTGGGACCAGGGAACTCGCAGTGTCTCCCAACACTCCAACTTTAATGTTTCCATACTCAGTGCTTGTGCTTGTTCCCTGACCTTAACACACTCCAGCACTTCAGATATCAAACCAGTGTACAATGCCATGGGAACTGAAGAGATAACATTAAGCTGGCTTCAGTGACATGCTCTGTCACATTTTCCAATACTTAGAAGCCGAAGGTACAGTGAATGTTACCTTTGTGCTCTGGCAAGTTCCTCCGCTGTCATATGAACACACACACAGGCACACACACTGTCTGAGTCGCTATCAAAAGAGCACTCCCTGTGTGAGTGTTACACCTGGTTTCTGTTTTCTCCACGGACTGCGATGGCAGCGGGGTTTCCCTTTTAGCGGTACTCATGTGGAGAGATGATACGTGTGGATCTTGAATAGAACGCCACAAAGGATTCCAAATTGAGAACATGGAGTGGAGGTGGTGGGCGAGAGGTTTATTTTTACTTTTTATTTTGCCGAGAGGTATCTCTGGCACACATCGACAACAGCAGAGAACAGTAAAGCTGTGTTGATTCGGTCTCAGAGGAACAAAAAACATACTTGTCAGCACGGCAGGATGCCAGTCAGCCACTGAACGGTCAATTTAAGTATCATGCTATATTTTGCATCAGTTGTTAAACAGTATTCTCGCTGTATATAAAAAAAAAATGTTCTTGCTTATATCTTTCTTCAATCAACTTTATAAAGTTGTTATCATGATGTTGTCCACAGTCAGAGTCTTATACAAGAGGTATTTTTCAAAAGTCACTCAATTTGACAGATTTGCAGAAAATCAGCATTTGCACATTCCTTTTAAAATGTGTTTGACAGCCCTGTAAAATGGTTGGCTGAAGGGATTTGGCTAACTGAAAGAGGCCTTTATACAGTATTTCCTATTAGCAGTTGTCGATGACAGACATTGACATTAACTCAGCAAAACTGATTGACTCTCGTTCTGAATGTAATTGCATGAACATAACTAGAGTATGATGTTTACACAAGCTCTGTCACATGATCACACTGTTGGTGTGACAGGTAATTCACTGTATTATCTTCTTTGTAACATGAGCTAAAAGCAGGTGCACAAGTGTATGACCACATTGTGCCAAAGATTAGAATTTTCAGTCTTCAACTTGGTCCCCTGAGCTGTATTTTAGAATTGTTCAATTATGAAGATCCTTGATAAATTGGTCATCATATCACAATCAAATTATCATTTTTTTGATCAGTCAGTTCAGTTGATGCTGATTCAAAACCCAGCTAAAATGCAGGCCCATAAAATACCACTCTCTGATCACATGATTCTTTTGTATTGTTTAGGCTGCACTCTTTCCAACAATGTGTCTGTGTTTATGTGTTACGTGATGCTTCCGACCATCGTCTATGTTGCCAGTAAAGATTTTTGTCGAGAATTCCATGTTGGACCAATGTCTGACCAGACAGCCATTCGTCTTCGGCTCCCACCACGAGACATACTTGGCTGAAATGTTTACCCCGAATACTTATAACAATTAGCTTCCATGTCATCCTCGGGAAGAGAGTCCTGCCCATTGTGATTTTTCACTTTTCACCCACTAGGACCCAGGTGTGGTCCTCAGCCTTGTGTTTATGCTGCCTGGGGTGATGCTTGACGCCAGACATCGACACCACATCCAAACAATGGGCTGTTGCTCTGCTCGCCTCTCCTCAGCAGGTTAATCATTAGGATCGTTAGCCAGGGTGAATGAGGCTGTAATACATCTTACAAAGTGCTCTGAGGCCCCAGTCTAAACTCTCTTCTTCTCACTCTCCCTTCACTCTTGCTTTTGTTGTTTCTCTTGGCCCCCATTTGCAGACTATGTGCTATATGCTGATTATATGAGGTCGAGTAGGGAGGGCAATGAAAATCCCTCATTTTTTTATCAATGACTATGTTAACATGCATAAAACATCACATTTTTTTGGCCTTATTCCAAAAATGACAATTCTCCTATTAAATTATTTACATGATTGATGAAAATTAATATTTGACCAATTTTCTCATCTATATGCAGCCTCAAAGAACCTCAAAATGCAAAAAAGTGGAGCAAATTTTTTTTTCAAAGTGGCAAACCATGTTAACACAGCCTCCCATTTTCATTCTTTCAATCGCCATCTGGAAACAGTCGGCGTTGTGATATGTGTGCATATCCAAAAATCTGTTGATATCCAACTTGTCTTTCATAAACTTTAAAGTAAAATGTGGGGTTTTCTTGAAGTGCCTCAGCCTTGCACACTGTTGGTGAGATGGGTGGTGTACAATACAAACAGCCGATCGTAAACAGACAAGTTGCTGAAACCCCAATTGAAACACATATTTTGGATGAGCCATAGACATGTACAAAGAATGCTACTTAAACAGGAATAATGGCACATCTCACATTTTAATGCTAGTTTATGTCACCTTTATATACAAAAATGGATACATCAATTTAAAATGTATGAATCACTGGCATCAATACTTCCTTTATGTCGGCATGTGTAGATCCACAAGGTGGCACTAGAGGGCAGTCAAAAATTTCTGACAACAGAAAACGATTCGATCCGTTCTGTCATTCTTTAAATATATCGTCTTAGTTTCCTATGATTGTGTCTCGCTTAAACTAAGCTTCACTGCCCCCACGATTTACGATGGTACTCTTTCATTTCGTCTCGTCCATAAGCTTTCAGAAAACATGCATAAATGCGGACAATGTAAAGGTAAGAATACACACAAAAGACTCCGTCTGTTTCTGTATCTAATGTTGAACATAAATGAATATTAGTTTGCATTTAGCTTCCAAGTAAGAGAAAGCTGATTAACTGCCATCATTATATCCAAGTAGTCTAGTTGTGGCGCATCTGTATTGCTATAAATGTAACAGAGATCGAAGATAGTAACAACTGTAATGGAATCTGTCACATTCCGGATATAATGGTAATAAATTTAAGTATGAGTGGTCTAAAAATGGTCAGGAGAAGAGAGAAATATATGTAACATCTAATGCTGGAAGCGTGACTCCAGCAGAATGCCCCGTAGAACATGGCAGGAATGTGTGCTATGGCTAAACATCCCCATTTCTCACCCTGCGATCAGAGGGGGTGCTGGCCACGCAGGGAGACGAGCTCAACATCGCCCACTTAACCAGGAGAATGTGCTTGTTTGAAAACAGCATTCCTCTCTGAGTGCTTTTATGGGAGGGTTTCTACATACACACGCATACCACACCGGACGCTGTATGTCTGTTTCTTCCAGTTTCACTCCTCTCAAGAACACAACAGCTTTTTTCCCTCCGAAATCCCATCACCACTCTCTCTGAGGGCTGATTGGTCACTCCTTATCTGTGACTGAATAAACGGAGAGAGGTGTTCTCTCCTCCAACTGTCTGAAGACCACCTAGATTGTTATATCTCTCGTGGTATCTTAAAGTCTTTGGCAGTTTATCAATAAAGGAGCAGTTCCCTCAGTTTTGGCTTTTCATGTGTTTGGTTTTCATTACTAGAGAACATCACCTCATCTGTGACGTTAAGGTGATGCGCTGCTTCATAAAGGGTGCTTACGGTGACTGACCTTGGCGATAGTGCTCCATTTTTGAGTTTCAAATAATGAATTTGACTAGTTGTGTTTATCCAGTGTCCTATTTATTGCCAAGAAAGCCATTATCCACTAATTTATTTTATACACAAACTGCTGCAATAAAATTACCTTTTACGGTTATTTTATTACTTATGTAAGAAATGCAGTTTAGGTGGCAACTTAATATTATCTTAACTGTCCTCTCATGGTGTTTTCTTTTTCCTTGCAGAGAGAATCATAGACACCATTTTAACTACCACGAAAAATTACGGACTTGGAGAGGAGCTGGACAGGTAATTATTGCTACTCACCCACATCAAAAAGAGGTCCTGTTTCTTTCTATCCATTATTCTCCAAAGAGAAAATTCACCAACTTTCACGTGGATTAAGTGAACTTTTATGTGAATCCATGTTGATGCTGAATGTAATCAAATAAAGCAATAACTTCTTATCATCGCTTACTTTTATTGACAGAGAAAACTGAGCTGTCCTTCTCCTGGAGCGGTGCTGGCAAAACTTACATATACCAGGATGCATTTCCTGCAAACATACTAGTCTATAACAATTACTTTGTTGGCCAATTCATAATGTTGCCAAGACTTTCAAGTTGTGCCTATACTTCTGTAGTCTGAACCAGAGTGAACAAGATGGCAACATTCTTTTGTTATTTTTTCTTCTTTACAGCAGCAAACTGGTGCTCTACTTCATTTTTTTTTTTACCGTTCACAATAAAAGTCCAACTTGAATTACTCAGAAAATGAGGCAACTCAACAAAATAGCTTACAGGAGCATTGGATGACAGAAATACTCACTTAATTGTCACCTGTCCTCTTGGTCCTGCTGGTTTTGGTTGTCTTTTCCAGTTTATCTTTGGGATCTTAAAGAAGGGCACTCCTCTGTCCAAAAGAGGTAAAACTTTCATGCATAGGAACACAGACAGACAGGTGGTTCTCTCAGGGCTCTTTTGGCATTTATGACAGCATCCAACAAAAACTGCCCACTCTGAAGGTCATTGCAACAGAATGATTCAGCCTCTGTTGACATCAGAGCTCAATCTAAGCAGAGTCATCACCAGTCAGTGCTTGCTCTCAGCAGCTCAGGTTCTGGAGTGTCTCCATTGGCCATATCCTGTGCACGAATAGCACAGCTTCAGCTTCTCTCTGCTGCATTTCTTGGCGTGTATACTCTGCCACGAATAATATGGCTAAAACCTGAGTCAGCCAAATTCCTGTAAAATGTATCTTCGTCTATAACATTCTCTGCACTCATATTTTACGAAGCTATTTCCGCTGCTGGAAGCATAGCTAGTTTGTAATACAAACAAGGAAGTTCTGTTTCTGAGGGACCCTGGCTACTTAGAGTCAAAATCCAACCTGTAGTTCTCCCTGCATCCAACTATGATAGTGTCGATTCAAATGATGCCGCTGGATGCAGGTGGAACAAAGCATTTTGTATCTGCGAACCCAGTTTTCTCTGTCAATGTAGCACGCACTGAGAAATTTATTGAGTTGCCATCAACAGTGATGGGACATCAACAGAAATATTGGCAAATTTTCCCTTTGATGTAACAAACTGTCCCTCCTGTCCTGCAGTCTCAGCTGTAAAAGATGCATCATTGTGGGCAACGGTGGAATCCTGTTTAACAAGTCTCTGGGCTCCCGTATAGATGACTATGATGTTGTAGTGAGGTAAGATGACATCATGGTAACTTCAATGAATATGAGTATCGATGTCTGAACAGTTTGCCCATAAAACAATAGCATTGTGAATAAGATGGGTCAAAACAATACAAACAGGATGTAAAGATTGCCATTTGTGATATTAAATATATCCTTAATTAGAGAAAACCTTACTGAAGTGAGGTTGATACATAAATAACAAACTTCCCAGCTACTTAACTTCTGTGCCATGGGCTTTTCTTAACCCAGATTCCTCTCTGTAAGACTGTTTTTTGTGCTGGCAGGTTGAATGAAGCCCCAGTAAGTGGTTACACCAGAGACGTGGGGACCAAAACCACCATTAGGATTACCTATCCAGAGGGAGCCATCCAGAAGCCTGAAAACTATGAAAAAGACTCGCTTTTTGTTTTTTCTGCGTTCAAACCACTGGATTTCAAGTGGCTCAGGCAGATGGTCTTCAAGGAGAAACTGGTAAGGATATTTGTTTTCAAATGCCAAGTAATGAAAGTAAACATATTGAACATTTAAAACGCATGCACACAACCCTGCAAGGTAAGAAAAGTTACTCACAGCTACTAAATGAGCAGAGGTGTTTCACGCGTTTCATTAGAATTGTTTCACATTATTGCTGTTTGACCTGCATCCACTGAATTACACTGCAGAGGATTCTGCTTCTGTGTGTGAATGTCTCTGAATATCTGAGTTATGTGCCTTGTGTTAGCAGAACATAGCCATCTAACCTGTGATCACATTCTGTACATTCCTTCCTGTGGAAGTGTAAGCCGTTTTTGTGAAGGGGTTAAGAGGACAGCGTGGATCTCTATATAATGGGGATGTTTTAGATCATTTGAATGCTTAATGTGAAATGGACAGTTGAGAAAAACCAATAACTAGCACACTCCAACTGAGTTAATTTTTGGCATGATACTTTGCCAAATTGTGTTGTTTCCCTCTGAACCTGGTGTCTCACTTGTTTAGATGTTACCGTGCTCATAATTAGAATTAATTTACCTTTTTACAAATCTTTTCAGTGTCCTTTGAAACCTCACGGTCGCCAGAGTTAAATGACAGAATGTGAATTGGCCTCTTAATCACAACGGTCAGACTGAAAAACTGAGCTGGCTTTCCCTTATCTCTTTAAGTACGTGAGGCAGTCATATTTAATGGCCCCCTTGTCCTTTCTTTATATCCATTGTCAAAAAAAGGCTCTCATGAGCACTTTCATTTTGTTCTTGTTGAACAATCTCTAGTATCTCCTTGAAATAATTTTGAGTCCAGACAACTACAGGACAAGGGGGTACTTAGTGGCAGCTCTCCGTAGAGTCATTAAAAACAAAAATTATCTTTTAAAGGACAATCCCAATGTTTCGAAACAATGGTCAACTAGAAATTGTTTTCCCTTACATCGCTGACTATTGCTGACTTAAAGATTCGTTTAAAAAAAAGTATTATTATTTTGATTTCATATAGTACTCTGGCATTACTAAAATCAAAATCTTTTTCCCAGCACTTTTTAGTTTATTTGTTGTTTTTTTTACACCAAATTTTTCTAAATCAAGCAAAAAATAACACGTTAAGCTAAAGATTTAAGCTCATCTATCACTGTGAGCCTATCCACAAATATAAAACTTTTTTTCCCACAGCTGTTTCAAATTCTGTGAATTTCGCATACCAGTAAAAAATAAGCTCACAAATGAAATTGCATTTTTTTGCTTTCTCAATCAATGGATTTTCTTTACCATCAATATCATAATTCCCTTCATACTGTCACACAGCAATATGTTGATTTCGCAAAATTATTTCTTCTATGTCAAATGAAATTAAGATCATGAAGACCACAAACATTTAAGTGATAATCTGGGGAAATGTTGCAGAAGAACTTGCTGGTGATGCTGAGTAGCAGCCACCAAAAGAGGGGTAAACATACTTTGGTGTCAAGGTGATGTATAACCAGTCATTAGCTGACGTTATACTGTAGGGCTTTTTACACGTCACGACATTACATGTAGGTGTTGAAATGTGTACTATAAAACCTGACCATACAGGTTAAGCAACAGCTTAACAATTATTATTATAGTAGTTCTACCAGCAATGGAAGCATATGAGCTCACAGTCTGTTCATGAGAAGTCCCTGGAGCCCCAGTATTACAAGATGCTCATTTTCTGAAAAGCCATGTATCACAAACACATACATACAGCAGACAAACTCAAACTTTTTTAGGCCCGTACTAGTTTTAATCAGTAAAGCACATTACAATAACCAGGTGCCACCCACGGGAAATGCAACTACACTGTGTCTTTTAAATACAGTATTGCAAGGCCATCTTCATTGTGTAGAGATAACTTGAACAACAATAAAGTGATGAATGCGTTATGTAAAAAATTTAATTTTCAGTGGAATATGCTTAATGTGGATTTCATTGTCCGCCTTGGCTGTGAAAAGACTGCATTTTATTGTAAAATAACACTAAAAGGTTTGAAATCACAAATGAAGTTGATTATGAAAGCTACTGTACTTAAGTCAAAGCCAAAGGGCTAAACCATTATACAGCACCTGTACATTCCTTAAAGGTTGTACCCAGGCAGAAAAGCTAAACGACCCCTGTATAATCTGGCAACCCAGAATTGGGGAAACCTGCTCTATTTTCTATCACAGCTGTGTGACTTTGAGGAAGCAGCTGCCAGCTGTTTTTTTTTTAACAAGGTGACATTTTTCATAATGGTATGATTGAGGGATGGGTTAAAAAAAAAAATAAAGAGGAGAGGACAATGCCATTATAATAGGGGATGGAAAGGTCATACAATGTCAAGCTGAAACGAAGTAATCGTGTGAAGTTGGATTAAAGGTTGAGAAAATAGAGGAGCGCTAGATGGAAAGGATAAAGTGAACTAGGGTAAAGGGATAATAGCTGGGGAAAAGAAAATGAGCAGTGGAAGGTAACAGTAAAGTAAAATGGAGGAAAATAGCTTGGCTGGCTGATGGCCCCTTCAGCCTTTGATAGGGCCCAGATTTTTCTGGTGTGTCAGAAGGAGAGGACAGTGGAAATGGCTGCCCAGGATAATTGATCTGGCCCCTGGCGTCCGACTCAGCCCCCTTTGATCTGCTGAGGAAGGAAGAATGTTTCTCATGGGTTAAAAATCAGGGAACAAAAAAATCAGTGTTGTTTGGTTGGAGCCTTGATGATGATATGGAAGAAGAGAAATGACAGATGTGCAAAGACCCATGTTTGACCCATAGATAGTCTTTTCCTGATACAGCAACAATAGTTGATTTTCTACCATAAAAATACATCATCCTATGTATGTGTTCTGTGCAATTTACTCGACATAAGTGATCGCACAACCATTTTTTAGTCTAGTAAGAGTCCAGGCTCCAAGAATTGCAGTGTTGCTCAGTCAGTCGGTGTAAACTACTTGAGGCCTGTTGGGTGTTATGGGCTGTGCTTTACTTTTTAGTCTCCGTTATTGTGCCATTAGATTCTTGTTAGAGTACATGTTTATGTTTTTGTGTCCTAGAGGGTAGGGAACTGCTTAATGCCCCCGTTTTTGTTAGAGTTATATATGCTCATTACTGTTGCAAATTTAGCTGATTTTAAATGCTCTCTTTGAGGAGTGATCACAATGGTACATTATATTGGGGCGTCCAGTAGCTCACTTGGTAGAGTGGACTTCTCGTGTATCAAGGCTATGTCCTTGCTGCAGCGGCCACAGGTTTGATTCCAACCTTTGGCCCTTTGCTGTACATCTTCCCTGCTCTCTTCCCCTTTCACACTATACCTGTTCTGTCTGATAAAGGTTTTAGCATAAAAGCAGAGACAAATACTGAAGACCTTTACTAAAGGGACAGTTCACCTTAAAATGAAATCACATATTTATTGTCTTACCTGTAGTTCTTTTTATCAATCTAGATTGTTTTGGTGTGAGTCTCCGAGTGTGTTGGTGGCTGTAGAGATGTTTGCCTTCTCTCCAATGTAATGGAGAGAATGGCACTCTGCCTGTAGTGCTCAACGCGTCAAAAAATTACATACAAAATGTCTAAATCATGACCCAGTTTCTCAAGATAATACACAGACCTTGTTGTGAGCATTTTCATGTAATAACTGTGTTCTTTCTACTGAACCACACCTGTCAACCGAATCACTACGCGGATGGAAGTGTGCGTTTACTGTTGGCTGACCTAGTGGCACTGCGCTAGCTAATGTACAGCTCAGCCGAGGAGGATGCCATTTATGTTTATGTCTCGCACTATCACAAGCGCAAGCCTCTCGTAACAGGCAACTTGGTTTGAGACAGTGATATGACACACTTTGGAATATACTGCAGGAATATTCCCCATGTCGCAGCAAACGTCCCTCCCTTTGATTCATACCCATTTAGTCCATCCCAGCGGGAGACATAATGTAGCTTAGGACAGCTGTTCTTTGGGAGCTTTTACATCTCTTGGTCCAGCATGGGATTTCTTTGTGAAACCTGCACACTCACAGCTGCAAGGGATGCAAAACCTTTTCACTCTCCTTCTGCGGTTATGAAAGCGAGTGTATTTTCTTCCACTTTAAAAGGTTAGTGGGTGGTACAGGGTTGTTGTGCAGCCGCAAGTGACTCATCCAGCCGGTTGTGAGAGTGCTCTGCTATCCTGCGCTATTGTGGCTTTTCAAACGCCTCCAGCGCAGTCTTGGATGCCTGAACAGAATACAAATTAGCGAGGCAATTTCCCAAACTGTTATTTAGTGTTTTGTACACTCTCACAAACACACACTCAAAAAACACCCACTCTCTCACACACACACACACACACACAAGTCAAAGATTTGCAAACTTGACCTCGATCCTGGTCAGATCTTAGCCTTGCAGATGCAGCTGTCTACCTGAATGCATCTTACATTTTTGATCAGTGAAGCCCTCCACTCCATACACAATTACACTACTGCACCATCATAAGGCTTCCGTCTTCCTTAATCCCTCATCACTGCCGGTCTGCGTGATTACAGCTCAACTTTGTCGCTCTGCTGTAAAGTCCGACCCCACATACACAGCCATCTGGTTGATTGCCCAGTTACACACTGTTTACAAATGTGCTCAAACACGATTTCCACAATTGTCGTTATTCTCTTTTTTTTTCCCCCCATTTGTCTAGATTTCAATTTTGCCCTCATGCACAGCGCGCGCTCACGCTTCATACACACACAGCCGCAGTTGTTTGTATATGCGTGGATATTTTCAAACAGAGCCAGTGAAGGATATACAGCCGGTGGTAAACACGGGGCTCGAAGGTGGAGTGCCGGTGTTCTATCTCTGCTGTTTGTTTACAGGAGCTCTCCCTGCTCTCCACAGGCCAGAGAGATAAATGATGGATGGAGACAATTTCAGGAAGAGAGTACTTCTCCTTTAATAGAAATACAGCCAGGGGGTTCTCACTCAGAAGTATCAAAATATTGTATCAAAGCCAATATTTTAAAAACATTGCACATATCTGAGGCAATGCCAGAAGTTGTGCAAGGAATTACCAAAATAGCCAGTTGCTTCACATCACAGGCAAATTCCCAAATAATCTCCTTTCTGCTAGAATATTGTTTTGAAGCATTTCCTATTGTTAATCTCTGTGTAACAGCCAGGCCTTTTTCAGTTTATAGACGAGTCATTTCAGCCCAAAAAGTTTATTGTAACTCTATCACTGAGGATGCTCAAAGGGACAGAAATAACAGCTATATGGCTCGTTTTTAAGCCCAAACATCTGCGCAGAAGCCCCAAGTAGCAAACATACATGCATTCATAAACATTTACATACTTGTAAACATGGATTTTGAACATGAACCAAGTGACTAACATAGGGTCCGGATGTCACTGATTACCATGAGTGTTGTGTTTCAAAAATGAGTCACCTACCCACCCTGCAATGATTAACACTCAGACCTGTACTCTGGTTTCCTTTAGTGGTGTGTTCTGATGCAATGAATGTTGGGTAATTAAGTATCAGTGCAAGATTAAGGTAGAGTCGGGCAATATGTTGAATATTTTTGATGTATAGGTGCTTGTTCCATGTGGGATGTAGGAATTGACTATTCAAATATA
Organism: Plectropomus leopardus; assembly: GCF_008729295.1. Lineage (NCBI taxonomy): Eukaryota > Metazoa > Chordata > Actinopteri > Perciformes > Serranidae > Plectropomus > Plectropomus leopardus. The sequence goes on from NC_056474.1 coordinate 19,524,097, forward strand.
AACTGTCACGTTCTTTTTATATCACAGGCACAAATATGATGCGTCACACACACAAAAACCATCCATTCAGATGAATCACTCCTGGGTGAAAGTGTGTGAGGCAAGGCCAGTATATCTGCAGGTCTCCAGACCTTGACCATTGAGTTGCTTTTTGCAACCATGGACCACCAGTGCTACTTGCAAACACTATAAATGTATGAACTGGAGAGATATTAGTTTGTTTCCCACTCACAGTGAATGAACCATCTCCTTTAATAGTCGTGCTGTAACGGTTTAACTGTCTAACAGCTAACTGCTAACCAAAAGCTTCAAGTTTACAGTAAACACATCAACACTTCTGCCCAAGATGAGGTGGGTGCTTCAGAATAAAACACCAAGGATTCCATTGTGATTTATGTTATGATACTTAATTGTAACAGTACTTTATGTAACTTTTTTATAGCAGTGCTTTATTTATCCCAACTATAACAGCACTTTAACTTTATTGTAATAGTACTTTACTTAACTTTATTATAACTAAAAGAATACTTTATTTATCTTTATTATAACAGTGTTTATTAATCCAAACTATAACGGCATTTTATTTTACTTATTACAGGACCATGTTTACCTTTTATTAAAGCAGCACTTTATTTATCTTTATTATAACAGTGCCTTATTTTACTTAATCATAACAGTATTTTATTTACCTTTTATCATAACATTACTTTAATAAACTAATAACAGTTTTTCTTTTAACTTTATTGTAACAGTACTTCAGTTAACTTCATTTTAACAGTAGTTTATTTAGTAGTTCAGTATTTTAGTAGTCTGCAGTAGTTTAGAGGAGTTTTCAAATCAGTGGGATATATTGTGTGCATCCCTATATAGCCTAAAAAATTTTAAAAAAAAAAAAGTTTTTTAAAGGTCAAATAGTCCAGCCCTAGTTTAAAGATAACTTTGACTCTTCAGAAAAGTTCACTAGAGGGATTAATTAGTTTTTTAGTCAGATACCAGCAGGCCCTGCCAGTGAGCCCATGTTGCCCAAACAAGTCAGGGTCACAATGCTGTCAAGTGTTGGCACTGTTTTTACGTTTGCCGTCATGGGAGTGTGAAGACAAGGGTTTCACACACTGGATAACCTAAGAGAGGCCAGGAAAAGAGAAACCACCATGACCCCAATGAGGGCAGAGGTATTGGTATGTGTTGAGAAAAGTAAAGGCAAATTGGTGATTGCCTCAGATTCCTGGCTAACGTAAGGCAATAAAATTACCAGAACTGTTCAAAATTTTACCTCTAGGATTTTAGAAACAGTAATTCCCCACTGGGCATCCTAGCATTTACCAGCTGCTTTGGAAAATCTCTCTCCTTTTCAAACATTCTTTCTGAAATGGTTCCTCTTCAGTGGAGCACTTATGCGGTGAGACACTGCAACTTGTAAACTCAAAGGTCTAACATGTACACAGTGCTAATGACCTCCAGAGCAGCCTTAATTGTGATCGTTAGCAGTTCGGGGGCTGCCGTTTTCATTTCTAAATTGCTCTAAGTCTACTTTCCGGAATCCAGTCCACCTCGTTTGAGTCGTCCTCTCCATAAACATCAAACACAACCACATCCTCATACACTGCCAGATAGAGCCAAATTGTCTGATGGCTGTCTGTCAAAGAAGGACAGACATCTGTGTCATCATTACAGAGGTATTATGAGATTATTCTGGATAACACAAGAATACGTCAAAACTTTCAAATCAGACATATATTCCGTCTGATGACAAGATTGTGGTTGGCTTTACTACTTGTGGCTGACAGAAAGCTGAGGTTTGTTTGTGTTTGTTTACACTGAAGGGCTTTAGAGCTACCTGTAGTAACCCGGCAGATGTGAAACTTTTTGTTCTCTCCTCTCATGTTACAGTTCTGTTCAGCGCTCAACATTTCTACACTTTTCACTCCGTCCCGCAGGAACTCTTAACCAGGCTATCTGCCTTATTCAGATTGTAGAAACATTTTAGTTTGAAGGTGAGTTAAATTTCACTGGCCACACTGAAACCAAACCACGCTGAAAACCATAAACGCAAGGCTGGATAAGTCCAGGCTCTAAACCAAGCTGTTTCTTATTTAGGCTTTCACATTTATGACGTTAAGTGCAACTGTGTAAATTTTTAGTTTTTCTGCAACTGGAAAAGGATGTATGTCGTCATGTTCATGCCAAGTCTTATTTAAGTCTTCAACACCTCTAGCCTGTAGTAACTTTTTTAGTATTTTTGTACATGACCATAATTGTGCCTAGATGTTTTAAAATAAAGGAAATATAAGGTAGTTATTTTTACATTTTCAGAATGCTGATCAGTTTCCATTTTAGTGCTCATTAACCTATTTTTCTTCACCTTCTGTCATCCACATCTCTTTTTCCATCTGTTTGATCCCTCACTTGTCGTGGCTTACGGTGGGTCCTCTCCTCACCCTCTGACATTGTCTTGCTCTAATCCTGAGCTTTAAGGTCCTTTGGTATAGCAGTGATTTTCCTACAGCTGTGAAATTACAAGACAAATACACTTAGCCTTTGCAAAGCTTCCGTTGTAACTGACAACACAGACATAGAGAAACTGAGTGCTTTTATGGTATTAGTCTACTTTGAGTGATGCATTAATGGTACTGCCTTTCGCATCAATAACACATGGTAAGCAAAGCAATAAAAGGGAAATTTTCTGTGTTGTCATGAGCATGGATAATGTCATTACTGCAAAACATTTTTATCCGGCTAAGATGTTTAAAACTTTGTGTTTGTTCAATGTAGAGATTTTCCTAACCACTAATGTCCGTGATGTTAGTTGACAAGCCTACAAGTAATAAAACACCCAGAAAACAGTAGACATTGAGTACAATTCAATCTGTAAGGTTAAACATTGAACAAGAAACGATAGTGTATATTATCAGAGCCATTTGAAATTATCAATCACATTTTTTAATCACTAAATTGTATTTGAAATGAAAATATGATGGCACTCTGCACTGTGCATTGTGAGCATCACATATTATCCTACACTGTGGCTCAATAAATACAATTTAACAATCACAATGGCATTTTCTGAACGCAAGAAGAAAGAAAAACTGGATAAAAGTTTTTACCTCGGCTAAGGTGGATAATTTGGTGTATCAATTAAAGTAAAATGTGACGACATGCAATAGAAACAGACTTGGCAAATAAATATGTATAAGAAGTAACTTTAATATCAACTGAAATTCGCTAATTACTGAAAAGAAAAATGACGGCTGAGGAGACCTTAACCTTCCTCAAATGAATACCTGAAACAAATCTGCATCCCATATTTCCATCATATTTTTCACATTATTTTCATTCATGTAAGGTTTGATTGGTGCCCTTGAATTTTATATCATCTCCTAACCTCCTCTTGGTGTCTTAACAGTAGTTTAATGGCCTCTGGCTGGAGAAATAGCGTAATCAAATGTTCACGATGTACCCAATTCCTCATATTCACACATTTTTTTTCTGATTTCCTTGAAATTAAGTTATCGTTCATACTATATTTGGATGGAAACTTGACTGGTGTCAAAACAAATGAAATAGTAATGTCTTTCTTACTTTCTTCCAATTGAATGATGTCGACTTGTCTACAGCACTCAACTCACGTTGCAAACATTTAACTCTCCCAGTTCAAGGTTGTTTTAACAGGTGCTTTATTGAGCTCACAGCCCTGCGCGCACACACTTAAATCTAATAATCCAGACCAATTTAACCATAAAGCTGTCGCAGAAGAAGGGAAACAGCCATTTCCTCTCTGACCACGGGCCAGCGACGGCCCTAACACCAAAGCCGCACACTTCTGTTCACCTTCGAGCATGTGTTTGTCAGAGGTTGGTGAGTACGTGGCGCAGGAGCACTCTGCAGCTTCCTGTTCAGTAATGGTCAAATGCCACTGGCTCAACAGTGTTTCTCTTGACAAACTAATACACACTCACGAAGAGGTTAGCGGTCAGTCCACAGTGGAAGCCACATCCTGTTCCCTGGAGGCTATTTGCTTTGAGCTTTGAGCACTACTCCTGCAGTGCAGTTGTTAAACAGTCTTTGACAAAAAAATCCACCATTGTGCAGTTTGCTTTAACCTTTTATTTAACCAGATAAGGCTTTTTATCAAAACTCATTTAATTTTTGTACAATTTTAGTATTCATATCCACAAAGTCTTCATTGCTTTTACTCTGCAGCTCCTCTGAAATAGAAGAGCAAAAAAGATGAAGATTTATCATTAACCCTCTGAGACCCATCATAGACCCAACCTTTTCAAGGGGGTACAGGGGGGCATCTTTAGTGGGAGATAGCACTATAACTGATGATGCCACATAACAGTGGTATACATCATCTGAAAGCTGGGAACCGAAAAATTAATTTGAGATGCAGAATGATGTGTCAAGTTTTTCTTGTCAGAAATCTGTATTAAATGTGTTTTGGTCAGGTGCCAATACAGATTTTGAAAGTTTAGAGTATAATGGCTATTCCAATGCTCAATTGTGTATCATGTGTTGTTGCAGCAATTTTTGGGATTTTGCACTTGAGTAACTGAGAAAAATGGTCAAAAAGACCACACTGAGACACAAATTCTCCATTCTCCATAGAAAAATCCATGCTGTGATTTGATTTAAAAGAAACTTTAAAACTTTTGATTTGGAGATTTCTTGCATTTTTTGGCAATTGGGTGGCTTTGTTCTGGAAACTGCCGGGAAAACCCCTTATTGTCAATATACCTATGAAAGCCAGACTTCCCTCTGAATGCTCCACATTTCTAGTTTGTGGCTAGAAAGTTTCAATAGGCTGTGATTATTCCTCGAGGTCACAGTGGGACAGTTTTTACAATGTGGTCAAGTTTCATAAAATGCTTTCCCTACATAATCACACATGAATACAGCTGGGCTCATTGAATCCACAAGAGTTTAAGCTTTCCAGTCATACATAGTTAACGCAATTCCAAAACTGTTTAGGGACCCCAATATGCACAAATATTCAAATACACCTTTTTTAAAACAGGCGGAAATAACAACTTCTCACTGCATGCAAAAAAACTGCTGAGTTTTGCCCTAAACTGCATGGGGTTTGCATAACATGGGCATGTCTCTAAAGAAGAGACTAGCAAGTACCCATAAAACCATTCTCATGGACCCCTTTGAAAATGGATATGCCAGTTTTTCATTCGCAGAAATTCTTTGGAGCTATTATTTAATGCCATTCTTAACATGACCTCTTATCATGACATGATTATACCAATGGATGAGACCAGCATTTTACAGACATTAATGTTTATTAAGATTGCCAGCGATTCTGCAGATCTCAGAAGGTTAACTTTCACTGTCCTGTCCATCCTAACTGGTGTAGGTTTGAGAAGGTGACCTTTAATGTAAGCAACTTCCCACATTCCTAAACTCATAACAGTACCCACAACCCCCCTCCGTCCTGACAGGCCTGAGTCCTTACATACTAATTGCTCTTCTCAAAGCCACCTGTACTTTGCCAGTTGTCTGAATATGTTCAAAGAGATCCCCACCCCAAGACATTTGTGTCTACGTACATGTCGGGTCATTGCTGTGTAAAGCAGAGGGGTGTGTATGTTGTGTGTCATTAGCTTCTCTCCTTCCCAGAATAAAGAAAAAAAATGCATCACTCTCTTTTATTCAGCGTACACAGACGTGCACACATCCAAACAGCGCCGCTAAATAGATTCCTGGCAAACACAAGCTGTGTTGACAGGAGAGATGAGCTGCTGTTCCTGTTGCAGCTTGCCGAAGGCACAGAGCTGGGCCCGTGTTCAAAAAGAGCCGCCACTGTTGAAGCCACAAAGCCAGCAGACTTGTTGCTACTGCCTCTGCCAACACACACAAACACACACACACAGTTGTGCATTGCTGAATCAAAGGCGGCCGGGCGGGTGCTTGACTATTTGAACAGGTGATTCCCATTTACTTCTGCTGACCGTATTGGCTTCATGCCTCTTAGGAAGTTGCGCTGTCAGGCGTGTCAATCACGCACTGCAAGTTGGTTGCATGTTCATTTCGTTTATCACTGGAAGTAATGCCGTAAAGAGGTCTAATTTGTTGGAGGTGTAACTTGGCAATTCGCATGATGTTGAGATAATTTTCAAGGGTACCTTTTTATGATTTTTTTTTTCTCAGTTTCCTGATACTCGGTGGTTGTTTTGTATGACTGAGTTTAACAAGTGCTTTTCATCAGAGTTACATAATATCATTGAAGTGGCTCTGCTGGCCTGTCTGACAGGTTGCCCTAGCGACTGATAATGATTATCTTTTGTAATAAGACCAAAAGTGTCGCAGAACACCCTCAGGTCAAGGTGTGATTTTAACCATTTCCTTTCAAATGCCCCTTTTAACCACAAATGTTTGATAAGGACACTGTTTTTGATTTTGTGATTTTCCAACAACTGCTGCAGACACTAAATGAAGACGTAATTACTATTTTTCCACAATTAAAACTTGTGCAGTTAAGCGGTATACTGTTACTGGCAGTTTAATTTTGCCGTCATTTGGCAAAAATCTCACAATAGACTTTGAGGATAATGTAACTCACATGGTCTGAGAGATAACTAGACTAGAGATCACCATTTTCAGAGAGAGCAGCTGTCAATCACCCCTCATGAACTGCAGTCAAACTGTCAACCTAGGCAGCACTGATCAAGTATGAATCAAACTTATGGTAATCAGTTGCCTATTTTTCACCTCAAATGTTTTCAAAAAATATTTTAGTGTACTGTTTAGCTGTAAAATGAGAGATTTTGTCACCCAGCCACCATGTTAGAAACAATCAAGCTGACTAAAATATGTTTCTAAAAACATTTAAGGTGAAAAATAGGCAATGCATTACCATAAGTTTGACTCATATTTGCTCCAGGGTGCCTAGTTTGAATCACAGGGCTTCGGCAGTGATTGACATGATTTACAGCTGCATTAGAGAATCCTTTGCTCTGATCTGTTGTTTCCATGATGATTTTTGCCTTTAGAAGCAACGAGGAGGCAGAGGAACAAGATTTTTTCACAGATTATCTGCCTCATCAAGCATGAGCAAACACTGCCAATGAGTGTGCAACTGTTCTGTCAGGAGAGCAGATGTTATGATCAAAAAGCAGTTAGTTCTGACAGGCAAGTTTGGGAAAAATCCTTATTAGGAAATCTTAGGGAAAGGTGGAAATGATCAAACCAATAATGGCAAGGAAAATCCAGAGTCGGTGCATGTAAACATGTTTTTTTTTAAGTTAATCATCATTATCTGTCATCCTTCTCTCTGTTGCCGGATTTTAAGTCAGATGGAATAGATTTTGTAAACATGATGTAGTAATTTTCCTAGTAAGTTTTCTATCTTCTGTTACTTTAAGAAATACATCAGTGAAAATGTATAGAAACTAGTTAAAATGCATTAGGAACAACTCCCATCCCTAAAATTGAGACAAATCAATGTTAGAACGAAGTTTTGCATTAAGAAATAAGATCCTTTATATTAATCAGTCCCCATATCTTTTCTCTTCAACTAATGAAACAGTTAAGAGGAGGACTGTAAAGCACTCAGCACTATAAAGCAGCTGCACCCCTCACCCGCTGCTCGATCCTCCTCCTACCAGGAGTCGTAATTACTGATGTCCTGCGAGCCCCTCACCCTGACTTCATCCATTAAAGGCCCAAAAGCCATTTCCCTAATCAGTGCTCGTAGGGGTCTGGCTTCTGGATGGCTTCTGTGTTTTATGTCAGTGTTACGGAAGATAATCTCACTTTGATGTTGGGTTGGTAAATTGCAGTTGGCTGTCCACCGTGGAGATGGCATCATGTGAATGTCAATTTTGTCTTTCATGCTCATAACTCTGACCTTGCGGAGACAAAACCGTCCAGAATTTATGTTGAAAACTATTAACGCACTATTATCCGTCTCTCTTTTCCCCCTATGTTTCTGTCCTGTTTCCTTGCCAACGCCTCAGAGGGGCATAGAGGGGTTTTGGAAGTCGGTGGCTCACTATGTGCCTCGGGAGCCAACAGAGATGAGAATCCTCAATCCCTACTTCATCCAGGAGGCTGCCTTCCAGTTCATAGGCCTGCCCTTCAACAATGGCCTCATGGGCAAAGGGGTAAGACACACAGCAATGTCACAAAATCATGAAAAAATAACACACCCATCAATTAGATTTGACATTTTTTTAAGCAAAACACCAACATTGTGCTGTAGTGATCATTATCAGTAAAACTATACTGTGCTCTGCAATTGCACAATTGTCTGTTTCAGCCCCATTTATAGAGGCTGCGTCCTTGCTGCAGTGGCCGTGGGTTCAATTCCGACCTCGGCTGTTTACTGCGTGTCATCCACTCTTTCTTCCCCTTTCACACTCAATCAAATGTTGTGGTATTTTGGTTCAGTTTTTTTGTGTTGTGTTTTTTTTTTCTTTGTTTTATGCTTTTTAAGAATTGAAATAACATATCAATGCTGCAGTTACGGTTCGTAAAAAGAAGGAAAATAAAAATTATAAAATATGTTTTTAAAAATTTCAAGCAACATCAAAGCAAAAGCAGCAAGAAACAGACAAAATTTGGACACATTCATTTTAGCTCATAGTATACAATTAATGTGATTACATAAATATCCCCTCATAGGATATAATTTACTTGTAACTCACAAAGTCAGAGGATACATTTTACCAACATAACACATGACGACAGGTATCATAAATACACACATACACCAACACACCTTCAGTAAGACTATCTAACAAGATTATCTATAATACCAATTTCCCTTGTGAAAAGAATAGAAATTATACGGATGAATATATTCCCAAGATTTGTATTTTTTTTTAAAAACACTACCCATGTGTATTGTCTCTAATGTACAATTACAGGAAACCAAAAATAAAACGTGGTACCTTAAATTGCCAAAATAAATGGGCAGTCTGGTTTTACCAAAGCTGCAAGCTTACTATCAAGCAGCACAAGTCAGGAATGTCGAAGTGTGAATGTCAGAACGTCCACATACGAGTTGAAGAAAGATGGAATTAATTTGTCGTTTAACTTAGCATGTTTGTACTTTAATCTTTGTTTGTTAGAAGGTCTTTTCCTCAGAATAGCAGCGTTACCTTCGCCATTTTATATATAAAAGAGGGAGACTGAAAGTACACTGAAAGAAAATATCAAACTATTTCTAATTGTTGACATTGCTTAAATGTTGAGTACCTGCTGCAACCCTGGTCCAGTCTGAATCCTGCAGTACTTTATTATTTCTATAGGATGTTAGAAGTTAATATATGTGCTGTGCTCGTGTTGGTCTGGAGTTGCTGAACCAGAGAACATTTTGTCTGAGAAATAAAGTGAACACATTTTACTTGGTGACCAACAACCAGGGTACAGGGCAGAAAAATATCAATTAATGATGTTTTTATTCATGCATTATTAAGCTGTGTGTGTGTAGAGGGGGAATATTATATATATATATAAAATAGAGAATTGGAGAAGACATGAGGAGCGTATCACCGTAACTCTGCCCTCTGGGGCCACCAGAACACCCCTGCATGAACTCCACTCTGCAACATGTGGTCAACATGTGGGCATCTGGCCTGTGTGTGTGTGAGAGTGAGAGAGAGTGGGTCATTTGTGTGTGCACATTTGTTTCGGGATGTTTGCAGTGTTGTCTCATACAATACAGGCTGCACAGTTGTATGATTTGGCACATTATTTCCTTCAAACACTTCCCTGTCAATGTTCTGAGCATCATAGTTTATGTTTATGTTTGTGGAAATTAATGAGGAGGCCTATTTGTTATACCAGTGTTTATGTTATGTGTGTGTGTGTGTGTGTGTGTGTGTGTGTGTGTGTGTGTGTGTATAAATTAATCTGTATTAGAACACGCAGTAGGGGGTTGGCCAGCTGCTGGTTCAGCTCCACCTACCCTGAGGGCTGCAAATCAGGGTAATGATTTAAATGGGGCCTCCCTCCGCTCTTTCTTCTGCACCCACTATTTTCTCCAACACACACACTTTTTTTTTTCCTTTTCTTGTTCTCCAACATCTACATGCACACTAACACACACTATCACACACAGCCCCTGTACCCCCCAGATCTCTGGCAGCCCAAGGCGGTTAGGAAGCACAGTTCAACCCTGTAGATCACTGTGTCGTAGCAGGGGTCTGCAGGGGTCGCGTCTTAAAGGTAATAGTTAATCACCAAGTGCTCAAAGTCAGTTAGCAGCAGTGAGGCAGAACAAAGACAGAGGCTCAGATGAGGGAGGGGAGCAGTTACATGAGAGGGATCAGACTAGAGTGCGCTCGGGCCGCACATTTCTGAGAGAGAAATGACTGATCCAGACCTTAAACTGACACACATTTTATTTTATGCCTAAACCCAACCCGATGCAGTTAGTGTAGGATGAGTTTGTCCTTGTCTCGCTGTTGTTGTTGTTGTTCCCATGGTTACAGCTAGCCCTTATACCATGACTACACATGCGGCACCTTGTAAATGATTGTCAAAAGGCATTGTTTTATATAGACTAAAGGTAGATTGTTTTAACATGCATGTCATCAGCAGCTATGAATCGTAAATATTGAGTCTAATTATTGGTGCATGTCGAGTCTTCATCTCCATGGATTCTTCTTGTAACTGCTGTGACCTGAACTATTTACATAATCCAACCATCATGGTTTGTTTGGAGTTACAGGAATTTTTAGGTTATGACTATCTTCACTTGAAGTTGGTTAACTTCAGCTTACATGAGTTTTACTGCATAAGATTGCCTGTGTTGCTGTCATGTGTTGTCAAGTAAGTAACAAAATCCAGCACTGACACAGTCTGTAGGTCTGTCATTTTTTAGGCAGAACCCAACCTGAACATTTTTTGTTAATATTTGTCTGAACCCAGCCTGACCGATCGGGTCTTGTTGGGTTCGGGCCAACTGGAAATCTGCCACTGAATTACTGTCAGAAACCTTGATCACTTTCAAAATTGTTTGATAATAACATAATACTGCACATGTTTTTTTTGTCCAAATTAATCCCTGTGTTTAGTTGAAACTTGTTTTTCAAATCAATAAATGCTCCTTGTGTGTGTGTGTGTGTGTGTGTGTGTGTGTGTGTGTGTGTGTTCGTGTGTGTTCTAACAGCCTGTGTTTCTGTTTTTTTTAACTACAGAACATTCCAACTTTGGGAACAGTTGCTATAACGATGGCACTGCATAACTGTGATGAGGTGGCGGTGGCTGGTTTCGGCTACGACATGAACACACCCCACGCACCTCTGCACTATTATGAGACTGTCAAGATGTCCGCCATTAAAGAGGTGAGTTTTTGAACATTTGAGCACAGCACCTATTTAAAAAAAAATGGTACATTTTTTAAATGATCAAGGCACTCCTAAATGACCAGATTTTTTAATAAAATCTGGTCTCAATGCTAATGAGAACAATATTTTCTGGCCTCTCCCGCGCCTCTGAGGAATAACTGAAGAAACAAATGACTGTAATCTTTGATGAGGAGGGACCACCACTCCTGTGGAGGAGGGGGAGGGGAGAGGTGAACTGGCCGACAGCCAAAACACATTCACTACAAAGCCGTCGCTGTTTAGTCTGATGGTGTTATTAGTATATAAATTGGGCATGAATTGAATTTATTCCAGCTTTTGTATTTGCATTCAAAGATATGACAGTTCGGAGCTTGATGAACATTGTGGGGAAATGTGTGGAGTTGCATCAATGGGGTCTGTCTCTGGTGCTGTTGTTCTCTGACAGATGCAGTTATTCAGATATGAGAGTTCAGTGGAAGTCTCTATGGTGCTGTTAAAACCGTGAAGGTGGGAGGAAAAAATGTTTGCAGCGTGTTGCAGTGTGGCTCTGTCAGTATATTTTCTATGTATGATAATAGTTTCATCAGTTTAAATATGCTCATTTGGCTCAGATGCCACTTTGTGTGTGTTTTTTAAGGTTTTACATTGCTGTTAACTTTAAAAATATTGGAACAGGTATTGTTCAATCATGGTAATGTAAAATTACCAAAAGCCTTTTTAGCAATGATTACAATTAAATTAAACATCTACTATTGTAAACATGCAAGGAAAAGCCACAGTGACTGATTTATCAACATTCTTCTTTACGGAAAACAGCAGAAACACGATAAACTTAACTCAAATCGTTATGGTAAACAATGCAGGTATTGTAATGTTTGTAGACATTCAAACTTGGCCCCTCCTCCCTGCACTGCTTGTATTCATACAGTGTGAGCTAACATTGTAGGAACATTTCATTTGTTGTAATGGAAAAGCCAATACTTTAGCAAGCTAACTATTCTAACCACAGGCTCCCATCAGTCCAACAGAAAACAGGCCAACACCGCATCACTCTTCATCCCCATCCTCTCTTTTATTGCACCCTAGCAAATTGAAATATTAAAGCAAACCTCAGATTTATTCTTGTTTTTGAAATAGCTCTGTCTGCTTGCAGTTTTTCTGAAGTTTCCTTTTGGATGTGTACTGCTTCTGCCCAGTCTCTGTCTTTCTGTAAAGTCAGGATCTTTAACTGTGGGCTAAATTAGCTACGGGCTACACACTACTGCCCAAAATTTGCAGCCTAATAAGGTCCCAAACTCAATAAAATAAGAATAAAATAAGAAATCACAGGCAGGGGGCAGAGTCTGTGCAGTAAAATACATTGCTACACACTTGGTATGGGCCATAAGTGGTTATTCAGAAGGATTCATTTTGTATGACTCTATAGTTTATTTATTTATTTTGTTTATTTGTTTTGAAAAATCCTGCATAGTACATCTTTAACTAAGTTGAAATAGTATTATGGCTAAAATTAGTTTTGATTTGTATTTGTTTAGGCCACTATACTGTGGGTAGCTAATTTATGATGCATATGTATAGATGAATAAGGTATGAAATACAAAAGTAAAACAAATTCTACTGTATTTATTGTTGTACATATGTTATGCATACTTTTCTTTTATCCTCTTATCTTAGGAGTACTGAGGACATAAAAATACACCATAACTAAAAAGTCAAACTCTCAGACAAAATAAACAGCTGAAACAGAAGAATAAAAACATCAAAAGGTTAAATCTGTAATTTCCCCAGACTGAAGTGGCAGTTGTCTTTCACCAGTCACGGTATCAACAAGCTAACTATTAGTGTGTCGTTTGAACAGTCATTCTTTAAATGCCCTCATGACAGACCTCTCTGCTCTCCATCCGTCAAGTCTTCCTCTCCGTGTTTACGCTGAAAGCCAGTGGAATCAAAGATGTCACTGGCGTGCTGACGTATGTAAACCATGAGCTCAGTATGATGATAACCTTTGTCTAAACTCCCAGTGAACCTTTGACATTTATTATCATCATCTTCATCACTATTGTCATTATCAGCCACACATGGCTAATTAATGGGAATACTTTTGGCTTTTTTGTTTGGAACACTTTTAACCGCTGCCACTCCCTGAGGGGCTCTTTGATTTTCTGGGACCGTGAAATGATCCACGATTTATTCCACTGCTTTGGAGAAAGAGCCTGTTTCCTATCTGGATGGATGCTTTAAAGCTCCATGGAAACTGTGTAATTAGACGAGATACACATAAATTGATAATTAAATGTCACAATAATCACTGTAGACAGTGTGATGCTGCGGAGGTCATCTGCTGTCGTGTATGAAATGCTTCATTTTTCTCAATTCTGTCATCTCAGCTGTTTTGAATATAAAAAACCTCTGATAAATCCACTGAGCACTGTCCGCTCAGCACCAAGCAGCAGACAGACAAAGCTATCAGCTAGCTCACTGACGTGATGGAGCATTTAACAGGTGAAGAGGCAGATGTTTCCCTTAGACGTTGCAATAGAGGAAAACAACGTTAAAATGAGAGATAATTTGAGGGCCAGAAACATGACTTAAAGCTCAGTGTAACAATAACTAGCTGTAGGTTTGCTTGACCAGTTCAATAGGTGACTATATGTCAGTGTTGGTTACAGTTTCTGCTGACCACGGGACAGTGGATACACAGACTCTAAAATATGCAAAATTCAGAGCAAATGTGTTGTCTGGACACAGTTACCAACATGGAGGTTGCTGAGCTGGTGACTGTGGGAAAACATCTGTACCCAAAAGGGAGATATTTATATTTTTGTTATTTTTACATTTGCGCTTTTTGGACAGAGGTTATGCAATACCGTCCAAAAAATGCCAGAAACTGCCAGAAAGAAAAGAGGCTCGCTGTGCCATAGGGAAACAATGGTTTTGCTTCCAATGCTTTGCTTGCAATGCCTTTCTGGTGACACGTCTCGTGATCTGCCTCTAAGAGATGATCAGCTGTTACGCAGAGTTTGCTTGGTTACACTGAACTAAACACTGCGTGAGTTTAGATAGCATGCCGACGTTCCTGAAGCAACAAAAGAGACGTGATTTGTAACACAACAGCACGGGCGTCTCGTGTTATATTACACAGACCTTGATTCGACTCTGTTAGTACCTATACACATGGCTGAACAGTGGAACAGCGGGCTTGTGAGATAATTAGCCATCCAGATGTAACATATTGAAAAGCATAAACATTTACATGTGAATTTCAACAGTGTTCGAATGCTAACTGGTCCTGGTCCTTATTCCTAAATATTACTGCTAACAAAGCTCTTTCTGTCCCCGACTTGTATTTTTACGTGACTTTCTATTTATACGAGCTCATAATTTTTAGCTGTGTCTTTGCGTCTCCACCAGAGGCTTGGGAACTAAATTCCCTAAAGGCCTTTTTTTCCTTTCACTAATATAATTTTACAACAAAAATGGATCAGTTGGACTCAAACATCACAGCGCTGTTATGTTAATTCCAATAAAACTGTAGCTTATTGTTCCTCCTGGTCCTGCTGTGACCCATCACGTAGAGGTAGGAGGTCCGACCCAGACAGGACTAATCTTGAACCAGCAGGATCGACTCAGAGGCAGCTGCAGGGCCCAACCTCCTGTAGCTCTCCACTTTTTTTCTTCCTCCTATTCCCTCCTGTACATTTCTTCCTCCACCCTTTGCCTCCTTCATTTGCTCTCTGGCTGCTCCTCAGTCTCTGCATCCCAAAGCACTGCACAGGAACCATCGGCTCTGGTTACACGTCGGCCCACTGGACTGAATCCTCATAGCACAGCAGGGAGGAAAGCTGACCCAGTGTGGCTTAACTCATATATATGCACACATGAACACCCACACGTACGGACAGGCTTCAGTGCATGTAGCAGTATTCTCACAATGATTGCAGGTTATTTCTAGCATCAGTCTGATTTAGGGATGTCCCAGTTGGATTGGAAAGATCAGTATTGGGTCCGATCAGTGCATTTTTTTAATTGATCGGGATTGATTCTTTTGAGCATAATGCCCTGCCCGATTATTTGTTTACATCCATCGTCACACAGGTGTCATAAATGTAGAGTACGATCTGCGGCAGATATTCAGGTGTTATTGTAATGCTGGTACTCCAAGTATAAACTGATTGCTTTTCATGTTTAACTTCGACTTTTTGTTCATTTTTAGCAAACTAGTTTTACTGTAATGCTGTACTAAGCAGAATTTTGAACAATTTTATTTGTTTTGACTGGGAATGTTAAAGTTCAGCAACTGTGAAGTGGAATTGTGATTATATTACTCATTTATAGTGTTCTGCACTTTTATTACAATGGTACACTAAGTGGATTTGAGAGAAAATTCTGAAGGCAATTTTTTGGTTTGTTTACTTATTTTTTAAAAATAAAATGAAAAAAACTGGATGAAGACATTTTTTTATTCCATTGCGGAGCTGTTAAACTGTCATGCATATACACTGGATCTATTTGAATAACTTTAAACTAAGTGAAGCGTGCACTGTGCGGCTGTATTATCCAGGTAAATACAAGTATTGGATCTGGACTTTGTATCTGCATCAGATGACTCTGATGGGATCAGGGCTAAAAAAAAAAAAAAAAAGCTTTATTGGGACATGCCTACTCTGATTAATTTTTCTTCTGATTCTCTCACAGTCATGGACACACAACATATCCAAGGAGAAGGAGTTCCTCCGCAAGCTGGTGAAGGCCAACATCATCACAGACCTGACCAATGGTATTTGAGTTTACACACACACACCCACAGTCTCCTTCTGCCTTTCCCAAAGGACTACAAAACAGGAAACTGAGAAGACATGGATCGACTCTGGGAGAAAGAACCCTTAGAATCCGGGTGGCCTGGTCACTGTCTGGGTTTCTTATATCAAAGGAGATAATTAAAAAAAAAATAAAAACAGATACAGGAGGTTTTCTGTGGGGAGATGCACACATGTGCCTTCTGAACCAAAGACTCCTGCTGTTTGAAGCAGGGAGCGGAGGGGGGGTGGGTGGACACAGGGAGGACTGGATCTACCCGGTCTCATTGAGAGACAGTCGCAGGAAAGCTCTGCCGGCCCCGCGCTTCAGCGTTTACCACTTCAACCCTCGGAGTATCACATGAACGAATAGTACAGAGCAGAGGTGACCGTCAACATACAGACGTCAGGATTTAGCTTGACTCACTGGCTAACTTGACAGAGGAATGAAACGAGGACTGTAGCGGAGAGCGTGTGCGGGGATGGGTTGAGTATTAGCAGTGCCAAACGTACCTCGTAGAGGGGAGAGGCCGTCCTCCTCCTTTTGCTGCCTGAATGTATTCACTTTCCTCAGTGTAAATATCAAAGATTTTTACTGTGCTTTTTAACAAGCTGCAGCAGCCCCCCCCCCCACCCAACCCCCCCCCGCCATGGGTTCATTCATTCATTCACTTTTTTACTGCCTGTCCAGGGTCCAAAATTAACACTTGCCGAGCCAGATGACAGTAGATAAATCAGCGGGGGTCACAGTGCCACACAGACTGGTGTCACTTTGAGACACGAACAGTTGTGTGTTTTAGTAAAATACAGACTTCAGTTCTTGCAGTTTTCTCTGTAAAGTCTTTGTCTGCATCCATTAAGCAGGTTCTTTCTGCTTGTTAAGTTGGTTCCACACAGAGCAGCTGTGTGTGTTGTCCTCATGCGACTGCTCACATCAGGTAAGAGGTCACTGAAAGGAAAATAAAGATTAAAGATTCTTTACATTAAATAGCATTGAAAGCACTTATCAGGAAAAATGTATATTTTGGTCTGTGTAAATTATTTTAATCGTAGGATTTTTTTGTTTCGAGTTTACCAGTTCTGGCAGGTAAGCCCAAAGGTTAAATTCGGACACTGATCATCTCTCTCCTGCACCTCTTTGTCTCTTTGTAAATCCCTCCTCCTCTCGGCTCAGTCATGTCACGGTACTGTCTTCATCACTTCATCAGACATACAGTAACGTGTCCTGGTCAAGGAGAGCAGATTCTGTATGTCGGGTCCCTCCTCCAACCTCCTGTTGCTGCAGATTTTCTTGTTCTTCAGTAAATGGTGGAATCTCAGATTGTAGAATATAAATATATATATTTTTGTTTTTAGTTTAATTTTAATTATTTATTTTTTCTTGTTACTAAGTCCCAGCGTTTTGGTCACAGGCAGGCCTGCTTTCTGTTTTTTTTTTTTTTTGTTAAAGAAAAATGCAAAGTTTGTGTTTTTTTTCTCCTTCTTTTCGATTTCACCGCCATGTGCTTCCTCAGAGACTGCATCATCTTTTAAGTTTGTGGCAGAAGCAGTGTTGTGATTAAGCCAAATAAAAACAGACTCATCAATGGATTCAGTAATAAAATGTTGGTAGACAGCAGCCCTTTATTCTGTGCTTTATGCAGTTTGTGCTAACAACAGACACATATGAAACATTTCTTCATTTACAGATGATCTAGAGGTGAAAATTCATCGGTCCCAAATTACCATGTTGCATGTGCTGATCAGGCCTTTGCACTTTGCAGATGAAGGTTCTGCCACATACTTTTCAGTATTTCAACACTGCATGAACATAGAAAGTGTTCAGTATTACACAATCAACCCTTTTGCTTCTTCTTCTGCCCCCCCACCTCCCTACAACATAACAATGCGAGAATGTCAAAATGTTACATTTTCCTTTTTGTCATCAAATGAATGCGATAATCATCTTTATGTGTAGTGATGTTGCGTTTAAATACTGCTTGACCAAAGCAGGGTTTTGTTTTACAGATTTTGTCAAATGACAATTCAATGAGATTTTCACCCATTTTCTGTTTCTACTTCTTTGGAAGTGCTTATTTTAAAGTACGTTGTACACACACGGCTTCACCTCCATTATTCTCAGTGAGCTGCTGCTGTTGCATCTGTTACATCGCTCCATCTCTTTTTCCTGATTAGTTTTCACAAACACCGCTGGGATCGTGCAGCAGCAGCTTGTCCTACCCAGTCAGAATGGCTCCACTGGGTTTGAAGGAATGGATCACTTATTTGGAAACTAGACCCAATTTGGGACTTTTGTTGAGAGCAAAGGTACAGCTGACCGTTGCACTATCAAGAGGCGCTCTCAGTGCCTTACACCTCATCACCTGGAAACTGTAGCGAGGAGTTTGACGCGACAAAGTAACCGCAGCTGATTCGGTATGTACAAACAGCTCCAGGTCAGCACAGGTCACATCTCATTTCTGTGATTTGGGACCAGTCCATTTCATATCTGTGCTGTATGTATACAGTATATACAGTTTGGGAAGACCTGAAGCTCCATACTGGTTGTTTTGCATGTTTTAGCCCAAAACTTTAAATTTTGGCTGCTAAACAGCAGCCGTTATAATGCAAGAAATCTTTGCTTTGTCCGTGGTTGCTGATGTTTGTTTGCAACATTGCTCACTGATACCATGGTTTTCGGCAGCTTGCTGTTAAAGGGGCACTCTCCACCAATTTTACACATGAAGTTCAGTGTACCCCTCATGAGCAATGATTGTATAAAGAAAGTTTGCACTACAGCTCCCTAAAAGTGAAGCCATAGCAGGAATAATGTATGTGCAGGAATGTTTCAAATTAAGTTAAAAGTATTGCATTGAGGTACAACTCATTCGCAGTAATATCTGATCTGCAGGTCTCGAAAGGCTCTATAGCTTTCTCACAAACATAGAACATGGTGACTATTGATTCGTTTCGCTAAGGCGTCTGCAGGTGGCCTTGGATCGTATTATATTTTATACAATGAAATACAATATTTGTGAGAATTACATTTGTGCAATTATTGAAAAAGTTCTTAATGAAACACCATAAACAAATGCTTTCAATATGAAAACGTACTACGGAATATCGGCTGCCATCTATTCACCAAAAAGTTCTGTCAGGTCGAGGAGGCTATAAAAAGTGCACCTATTGCAAACCTAAGCAGACAGCATCCTTTTATTTCTACTGCTACTGCTGTTACCTTCCAACATCTCATTTCCAATGATGTTGAGCATGCGTCTTACCTCATAGCTCCCAGCGGGTCAAAGATGTGTCCCAGCCTTAATTCGATGGCCTCGATTGCAACTGCACACACTGATGCTCCAAATGATATCACAGCGCTCGTACCAGAAATTTTTGACTTTTTGGCTTAATTTTTGTTGAGGATGGGGAGATGCAGTGTATAGCTTTATATACATGCTGTGGTTAAGAGGAGAACTACTCAGCCTGTAAGAACATTTGCTTAATGTCTTCTGTGGCTCTGGAGGGAGCTTTCGAAAGTCTGAGACAATGTGGGATCTGGTGTTCTTGGAGCTTGACTTGTATAGGGACTAAAAGTCAGGATATCTTTGCTTTCTGCTGCTACGGTTTTGATTTTTTTTTTGTAATCAGTCTCTTGTGAGGCTCCCATTTTTATGGATGTGCAATGCCAAATCACTGGAGTACCTCTTTAATGCTTGAATGTTTGAACATCCTTAAATGCGAGGAGAGTTTGAAACTGTCCCTGCTGACCGCCACAGGGTCGTATCACTTTAATGTGACTTGACAAAAAATATATGAGACTGTCATAGATCATGGGACATGTTAGATTTATAGCGTCGTGAAATCATTTGAAACCAGTGGCAGAGAATCAATTTAAAAATTTCGTTGCATGTTTTGGAAGATGGTCATTAATTAAGTAAAATATATGTAGTCAGCGGGCTAAAACACACCAAACCACCAGTATGGTCTTCAAAGCTTTGAGACTACGCAGACCCTCAGTTGGAGTTTCTTTTTTTTTTTTCTTCCTCTTTTTCTAGGTTTTGAGATTTTACGCATGCTGGAGTTCAAATGGATTGGACCCAAATCGCCTCGTCTTCATAACCTCTTCATGTTAAAGCAGAATGTATTCGCTTTTGTCTTTCATCATATTTATGAACTTTTTTTTTTTTTTTTAAATTTCACCATCATCAGAAGGAAGTAAAAGTGATCAAAGGTGTTACTGTTTGTTTTTTATATACAGTTATAAATGGCTTTCTGCAACTCAATAAATAAGTTTGTAATGGATATCTGTCTCTGCATGTTTCACTGATTCTGTGGAGCACCTGGATTTTTTTTTTCTTTTTTTGTATTTGTCTTTTTGTATATACATGTTTCTGTACACTGTGAATTTTCAGTATCTACAGTAAATATTTTTGATGTATTCATAGTCTCTGTTTTATCTCAACAGATGTGCAGTGATTTTCATCCTTGCTTTTGTCAGAATGTGACAGCAGGCAGCCTGATCTTTATGGCAGATGACTTTTCAAAGCACAGTGTGGCCTTCAGTGCCACTTACAGTTGAAGGAGGCTTCATGTTATGCAGCATGCATCAGGTATTATACTGTCTGTGTGTCACTTGGTGTGTTTCTGAGGTTACAAACTGCAGGGAGCTCACAGTGAAGATGAAGAGATGGAACGGAGGCGTGTGGAGAAGGGGATTTCCTCTCCTGCTCTGTACTCTGTATCTCCTACCTGCAGAGCCAGAGGAAATCATTTTTCAATCCTCCATTCACCGGACTTCCTCCCTAATGTACTCCTCTTTTCTTTCTCTTGTGTGTTTATGTCTGTCGCACTCGGTGTCCCTCTCTGACTCTCACTTTTCTCCCCTCACCCACTCCTCACTCGCTCCATTTTGCTGTCTGTTCCCATCCCTGCGCCGTGTATTTCTCTCTCGTCACCTGCTCAACCCTGAGGCGGATCTTGTTTCATTGCCGTAGCCACGAGGGACCCATTCGAGACCTGTTGCTCGCACACAATAAACACACGGGCTATTCAGCTGCAGCCGTGAATCTCTCACTCACTTTCACACACCACAACATCACAGTTAAAGCAGACGAGCGTTGTTGGAATGAGCGAGAGCTGGCCGTCCAGCTGTGGCTGCTGTAAGTCAGTGTTTGTGTGAGGTGAAAAAAGACAAGACGCTCAGGGCCCTTAAAGCACCGCTGGACCGTCCCATCCTGCTGTTAATGGGGTGCCAGAAACTTTCGGCCCCCACAAGTCACGCCTCGCCGGTTACCAAAACCACCTCACTAAGGCGACTCTGACTCAACAGATTTCTTGACCTCCGCAGGGTGGGATCCTATGCTCTCTCCCCGCAGCAGGAGGATATTTGCCACCTGGGATCTCCCCGAGGCAGCTGACTCGGTCGGCCGGGTGGAGGCGGTCGTTCCTGTTTGTCCAGCGGAAAGGGGTATGAGCACGCCTGCACCTCTTCAGCCGACGGGCCTTTTATTCTCGGCGACAGGTTCCCCGCCCCACCTCCTCTCAGTAGGATTGGAACGGAGGGGCCATGACCTCCAGGGCCTGAAATTTAAACTCCTCGTAAAAGAGTTGGAACGGGGAGAGAAAACACCCATTCAGGCACCCATTTTTTTCTCCCTCTGTTTACTCAATGTCGGGTCAGCTGAGATGAAGGAAAACAACATTTCCTTCTTTACGTGTTGTCCCACATTCTGTCAGATTACCTTTGTCTGTGGATGTGACACATATACAGTCATGCACCTGAATCACAAAGTGTCTCCTCCTGTCCCGACCGCCTCTAAAGCTTTTAGTTTGAAATGATAATTGCTAGCGAAGATCCATAAATATATGTTCCACAGTGACACAAAACTTAAAAATTGAAACTGAATTGTTAAAAGATGGCAAGACCTTGTTTTTAGTGTTTCATATTGTTTGTCTGCCCCGCTGCGATGGAAACGCACAAACGAGTGCTCTCAGGCAAGAAGCAAGTCAGAAACATCTGTAAGTTAGAAAACACTTCTCCGTCAGCCATGTGGCCTTTAGGGTGAAATATGAGGAGAAAGTACAGTTTTATACAGCTCTGGCAGAGCGCATTCTGTAACACCTTGCTTGAATTACAACAATAAAATAAAATAGATAAATGTCATCACAGTTGCAGTTTGCAATGACTCTGACAACATAGTGTTCAGTAACGCTAATACCATTTTTATTTGTAGCCTGCAACTAACTCTTTATGTATTGGTCTTTATAGATTGATCTGTCAGTTTTTTATTCATATTAATTGTAACTTTCAATTGTTTAATTCTGAAAAATAGTGAAAATTCCCAGAACCCAAACATCAAAGTGCTTCAATTTAGTCAAAACCAGTAGTCCAAAACCCCAAAATCTTGGATTAAATAAATTAAATCACTAAATAATAATAAGTTCCGCATATTTACAATAACAGTCCCTTTAGTAGCTGTTCTGGAGCTCTCAGTCGTCACATGATTTTCATCAGAAGATGCAGTTTACCCTTTTGTCATGACATTTTAGATGTTCAGACTTGGCTTCTCCTTCATGTTTGCATACAATATTAGATTTTAAGTTCTTGACTTTGGTTATTGATTTTTCAGAGATCTAACCAAAAACCCAATTTACAAAAAGATTTAGAGACACAGGAACCAGAAGGCTAAAATACAAACCCCGTTGAAATGCTAAATCTTTTCTGGGTTTTAGGACTCATTCTTGCATCACTACTGTGAGCATGATTGCATGCTGACGTTAGCATTTAGCTCAGGGCAGTGCTATGACTTAAGTTCAGCCTCACAGAGCCACTGTGACTGCAGACTCTTAGTCTTGTTGCTTAATAAATGCCTTAATGATTTACTGATAATCAGAATTGTCGCTGATTCATTTTTGATTATTCAACTTATCATTTCCGCTGTACTTCCTTGAGATAAGACTGAAGCCAGAGTGACATGCTGAGGTTTAGTGCACACTGCTGTAGCTCCCCATTGTGCACTCTGCTCACCCTCCATCCATCCACATAATAACGCCTCTAATCAGGCCGCATGCTGACATGTTGCTTTATGATTTGTTTGTATGAACAGTGATACAACAAATCTGGAGGATGCCTGTGGGGACGCAGCTTTGAAATGCTCTGATGAAATGTAAATTACTGCAGATTTATCTGCACTTTATTCACTCGTTTGGGCTAATGTGGAAACACGTTGTTATGGAGTTAGCTGTTGTGCTCTTCCAACCTCATCACGGCTGTCCCACAGATTTAGCTTTGTTTTACAGATTTGGCCTGAGGGCTTTGGACAGTGTACTGGATGAGGGGAGTTCCCACTTGCAAAGTGAAAACAAACTTTTAAAGCTGGAACAGGCCCAGGAAAAGAGAGGCACCTTTGGATGGAGAGAGCACAGAGGAGACGGAGAGGAAGAACCTGTGACCTGTGCCTCCAGACGAAAATCGGAAAAACCTTGGAGGGAATTTAAAATACCCTCAAACTGTCCATCACATCTGGAACAGTCACTCTCCTTCTCCCTTCAGCATCACCACCCCAAATCCAAACCATCCACCCTCTCCCCCATCCGGACCTGAACTTGGATGGACTCAGCAGCTCTAAAGGCCCAAACCAGCACCCTGTATCCATGGGAACAGCTGTGTACATCTCTCAGAGAGCTAAATTTCACCAGACAAATAAATGATAAAAATCAAAAAAATCTTGTTATAAAATCTTCTCATAAATTCAGTTTTATATTCTTTTGAGGAAATGAAAAAATTCCACCACAGCCATCATGTCCCTGCAGCTTGCCAGGAACTAAACTTGCGTGTTTGTGTGTGTGTGTGTGTGTCCTGAAGATATGTGTGTTGTGCTTGCTCGGGGTTTAACTGTGGGTGTGCAAACAGTGTCGCTCTGCAAATCCCTCACAATGCCAAACAAGTTCATCGCCACTGCTCGCCGTGATGGATGATGTAGACACACTTCTTGAATTTGTAGTCCTGGTTGCAGTGCGGTGCTGTCTGCTGTAACTCTGCTGACTTACAGTTTACACAGTGATTCATTTTATGGAGGACATTTTTCACTCCAGAGGTTATTATCTGATCTTTTTAAGAGGTGGACTGGCGGTTTTTGGCAGCCAAGTCAGTTTGATGTGTGTGGTAATGTGTGTTTAAGGAGTAAAACCGGCTTGTTCTGGGTAATAAAAGCCATTTTTCACTCATCTTGGATCTTAGCGGCACAAATATTTGATTTTTATGACCCTAGCAGGACTCTCTTGCTGCCTGTTGTTCTTTAGCTCATCCTTATTATCTGACGCTACATTCCTGCATGTCATGCACCTCAGCTGTGTGCATTGTTGCCTTGTTGGTTGTTACTATTAATAGTGCTGTGGCAGAGACCAGGGATCCTCCCTGCATTTGTCTCTGCCTCTGCGTGGAGAGTGGGCCCATAGACGAAAGCTAAGGAGCTGTTTACCCAGCCTTTGTACTCGACGGGCCTCAGTGTTTGCCCTGCAGGGAGTGCCACAGCTGGAGGGCCTTTCGTGCACCGAAGGGTGGGTGGGTGGAGTGGGGTGGCAGGACAGAACGGGACAAACCTGCAAGGCGGAGGGGTGGAGAGTGTCTGGAAGCTCTGCCGGTGAAAGGTGCTCGGTTTGTGGTGCAGTCAGCAGAGGGTCTGTGGTGTGTCTGGACTCCTTTGCCCATCCTTCAGGCCTGACAGCAGGTGACATAGTCTGGCAAGGTCAGGGCTGGACTGACTGGGTAAACACATGCACCAGGGTGGTAAACATGCGTGTGTGTGTGTGTGTGTGTGTGTGTGTGTGTGTGTCTGTGTGTGGCCTACAGGTGCACACAATCAATCATGCATGTGCACAACCAGTCAATGGGCCCCTGAGCCACAGCCCCTGTTACTATTACTGTTAACAGTTGAGCTGCAATCAGAAGCTCTGTGGGTTGGCTGGTCCGCAAAAGCTTTCCCACCCTTTGGCAACTTTAGTTTCTACCCTCTGAAAATTGGCATGGAGGTTAGGGCTGACGTGATAACCTCACCATGAAATACCACACTGTTGAAAAGCCAACTGCAGGGGATGGCAAGCAACTACTACTAACACTATAATCATGTTTTGTCTTTTTTAATTTCCTTTCATGGTTTCGTTGCAAATTTCAAATCTGCTACTAAAGCAAGCTGCATGACGAGACACTGAGTGTATGTTCTGCACCAAGCAATGCACGTTTGCTGTTTTTTTCTTTTCCGGTCACAGAGAGCAAGTATTGTGAATTTGCACCTGATCTCAGTTGCTTTGGTGTACTTGCGAGTCAGTCCATTTCTCAAAACAATTTGTACAAATAGAACCACACAATGGATGACTTCCAAAAGCTCAAAAATTTAACCCCAAATCCTTAATTTATCTCTCAAAAGTAAACATTTATATCAATGAATGTTGGTGCTGTCAGAATGATGGGTCTTTGTGTAATTGTTTACAAACAAGACAGTGAAAATGCATAGCCAAGTCTTCGATATAAGAGTGTTCTCCCTAACTATTGTTGTATGTAAATGTTGCAGGAGCGAAGGTTATAGTACTGTTGACAACGTCACCAAGAAGAAGACATAAAACACACACTGATCCTATTCTTACGCGGAAACCTGAAATACTGTCCATATGGACAGCTTCACCTTTCTCTACTGAAGCGCATAGACAAAACCGCAGAACTGAACCAGTTGTGTTACAGAAAAACAAAAACAGAAGTAAAACCTTTCATCATGATTTAAATGTCATTATGACTATAAGGTTTAGATGAATGTAGCATATATCAATACATACAAAAGTGGCAACTCTGTACTGTTAACTGATGATGTGGCTTGGGTTATTTGTGTGTCGTGCCCCCTCCCCCACCTATGCCCCTGTGATGTGTTGGATGAACAAGTAGTTTTGCCAATTTCACTTCTGATCTGAGAAATAGCAGAGCGACTGATAAGAACTTTCATATTTTTCTGAAAATGTATTAATAAAGAGGCACAAATCATGCACAAATAGATGCTGAATGACCACAAACGGATGCAATTTGACTACGCAGTGACACAGAATGACCAAAGAGACGGACTAAACGTTTACAAAGAGACACAAAACAACCGCAAACAGATACAAATTGGTCACAAAGAGACTTGGCTGCTCCTTTTGTCGTAATTTTGTATCTATTTCAGTTTGAGTGTCTTGCTCCTGTGTGAGCAGAGCGAGGGGCCTCTCACATGTCTGTGCCCAGGGGCCCATTGTCTCATAATCCGTCCATGCATCAACTCTCTGCGTACTTTCACCTACAAGTGAAATATAGTGAAACGCTCGACATTTATGAATCAGGGAGTGTAAACACTGACGAAGAGATGTCACTCGCCGGATTCTTCCACTGGAGCACTTTTCCAGAACCACTCCATGACCGTCCTGTGTGACAATCACTCCCCTCCCTCCCTCCTCCCAGCGCAGGAACAAAAAGACATCCGAGCTATGTGGATGGGGAAGAAAAATCACAGCACTTTGTTGAGCGGCCACCGCGCTCCGGTTTCACAGAGTCTCTGACAGGCGGAGCGGCGCGCTGCTTTTACGCATAGCCTCCAGTCCTGCGGGGCATTGTAGACATTGTTAAGTAGCTGTGTAGTAGACTCCTGAGAAGACACCGGAGCGGCACAGTCTCTGATAACTGGATACCTGAATCCAAAGTAAGACAGTTTAAAACCAAAAAAAAAAGAGAGAGGCGCTTGCTTGGAGACGCGGAGTGACGCTGCGTAAAGGCGTGACGCATGGACTTTTTATGTTAAAGAAAAATATTTTGACTGACAGAGCAGCGTTTTTTCAGGTTCAACTTGACATGCAAACTAACTGAGACTTACAAGAAGAAGGAGAGTTTCCTGTGATTTCGTCCTAAATGAGAGGGCCGCGCAGAGTCTGTCCTTGGACCTTTTATCGACCTTGACTTCACTTTTAAAGTGACGCATGAACATGTTGTGAGAAATTTTCCCGCGGTGTTATTTACTCATTAAGCATAGGAGCTGTTTGAAGGCAAGACTGAACAGGTAAGGAGAAGGGGAGTCGTGCCTGAAAAACTGGCTTCATTTCATTAAACGATGGTTGGAGGTGAATCAGCAGGGAGACGGCGCGAGTAGAAAATTGAGGACGAACATTTTTTTTACACTTCTGTTTGTCTGTCCTTCTCTCTCGGTCGCCGTGTTGGAGTGTTTATGTCACCGCAAACAAACTTCTACCTCATTAGATTTTATATAGGCTTTGCCCTGCGCGCTCGAGTCAGCTGTAAAGTTTATTTTTCCTGTCCTGGACAGCCTTCCCGTCTGCAAAATGCCAGTCTTAACAAGTCATTTAGTCTCGTATTTTTTCTTTAAATACACATTTCTTTAAAATCTGAAAATACATTTGCGTTAACTTCACTTATGTTTCGGGATTTTTCCAGGACGTTTTTTTGAAAAATATGTTTTAAAAAGTGCGAAACCGATGAAATCCAGAGAGGATATTCCACTCAAACTTAAATTCTGATTGTAAAACTTGAGATAATATCAATAAAATGACTTCATTCAGCAGGTTAACAGTCTGTTTTCACCATCCACCCTCTGTGTCTCCTCTCCAGGGTGCTAAGACTCTCCAAGAAGCCGTGACGGGACACCCGGTCAGAGAAAAAAGGATTTTGACCCGCGTAAAAAACGAGGGAGGAGGCGCCTCTCGCGTTGGAGCAGAACCGCTTTAGATGGATTCTTCATGTTTGCTTCAGCCTCAGCGAAGACAGCCAGCTCTGAACACTCACAAACCGTGACAGTGAGGTGTAAAACATGACGCATCGCAGCGTATGGATAGCCGAAGACATGAGCTGCGCCCAGCGTGGAAGAAGCCGCGGCTCTCCTCTCCTCTCCGGTGCGCACTTGGAGCAGAATGCGCACAGGGCAGCTGGTAAGGCGCCATTCAGATTCTTTAAAATCAGTATAGGGATTTAACATTTAGGAGAATATTGTTGGATATCTTTAATGTTGTGAAAGCAGACTTGCGCCCTTGTCTTCATGTTTGCTGTGACAACACTGAAATGGCTGTTTGATGTTTGATTTCTTTTCACATAAGCGGCTTTTTGCTGAGCCCCGTGCACGCACCTGCCAGCTGTTTTAGGCTCCTCTGACTCTGAGGGTCACTTTGACCTGGAGACCTGGAGCTAGTGTGTTGGACTTATGATTTAGTGTTTTTTGGGGGAGTGCTTGTGAAATGCAGTCTGGGAAGAGGACGGTGGAGGTTTTGTTCTCTGTTTTATGAAGTGAAGTTTTATGATTCATGGTTTGACGTGTTTACAAGGTGCCAGAAGGTGACTCTGAATTATGGAAAAATATAAATCAAAGTGGCTGTGATGTTAGAGTGTGTGTGTGTGTGTGTGTGTGTGTGTGTGTGTGTGTTCTTATGGATGAGGAGGAAACAGTGGCAGTCAGGAAGTCTTCTAGTGTGACCCTCTTCTGTGGTGGGCTGCAAATCTAAATATCAAAGCACTGGACACACACTCACACACATACACATACACACACACACACACACACACAGAGCTGCATGCATTTCCCTCCTCTACAGCACCTCAGTCTGAGGGGATCAGGGGCAGAGCGAATCTTTTAAGCTTCAGGTGTTTTGACGTGCTGGAAGTCAAGCACATTGCTGCTCAGTTTCAGAAGAAACTGTGTCGATTACTTCAGCTTCATGAACATGATCACACTCTGAACTCTGGATTTTTTTTTTTTCTATCAGTGGCACATTCACAGCTTCAGTTTGCGGTACTTTCCGTCCCATAATGTGCAATTTTTCCTCTCAAAGATGTGAGAGAAACTGCACGATGCGTCAGTGAACTTTCATACTTACTCTCTGACTCAATGGCCCACTGACTCACTGAGTCATGTACATACAATGTCACTCATGCACTCAGAGGAGGCTCAGTTGGAAGGCGGCTTGCCAGTGGCGCCCCCAGAAATTTTTACATAGGGGTGTCCCCGAAAATGTCTGAATGTCACACCAAATCTAAAAGCTTTTCAGGAATTCGCTTCAGCTGAAGTATACAGGCCAGCTGAAAACCATGTCAGTGTGAGAGTTAAAGACTCGCATGCTAATATACTTCTGATTTTTGTTTATTTTAAAGTTAATGTTACTAATTATCTGATGTGCATAGAATAATACCAGTCACGGTTAACATTTTGAGTTCCCCACCAATGCTGTTTTAATGTTCAGTATCTACATTTTAGGCGTTTCATTGTTCTTCAAATAGGCTCATTGTCCTTTTCTTTAAATGACAAATATAAAGCTTTAATTTAAAGGGGTACATTGATTTAAAGGGACAACACATACACTGGGAACAAGCTTGCTCACATTGAGGGGAGACTTGAGGGTATATAGAACCCATTTTTATTTGAATATCTTAAAGTTAGAGCTCAAGAAAGCCTTTGGAAAATGGTTTCCGTTGTTCCCTTACCAAAACTTAGTCTAGCTTTGGAGCATTATTTAGACCCCTTATCATCAAGTTATGCTGACATGGTTGGTACCCATGAATGCCTTCATGCTACCTTAAAAGATGTATGAGCCACAGCCTCTTAGAAACAGTAACATTGGCCACCAGTTATTTTCACCAGTGGAAGGTTCAGCGATTCTATCAGGGGATCATGGCCCCCCGACTCCTCTCTGGGGACGCCACTGCAGCAGGCCTCTGATGTTCAGGGTTGAATCTCACTTTTTTCTTTCATGTCTCTTCTTTGCATCTCAGAACAGTTTTACATGATGAATCTGTGTGTGTGAGAGCTTTGGCATCACCTGAGACATGTCACACATCCCCAGCAGGCGCCCTCCACTACATGCCTGTAAAATGTGTGAAAACAAGTCGTGAAACAGCCTTGTTTTTCTTTACTCGTGTTGTTCAAATACTGCCAGTTTGTTCTCAGGCTGAACATGAGAGCATCGCCTCTGCTTCAGGCATCTCTCACTCCCCCGTCACGCTGCCACAGCTTTCACTTCCTCCAGTCAAAGGTCACGGGGTCAGCGGCCCTGCTGTGGGTCAGGTACAGCGGGGCCGGGCGTGTTCTCTTTACCAGCAGCCTCCTGATGTGTGGTCTGGTTTGTTTTAACTGGCATGCGGCTTTACGAGCGCTAGCGTGCAGTTTGTTGGTATTATGGGTTTAACTCTTTCTTGCTGTCGTGCTGTACTGTGGTACCAGTCAGACTCACGGAGAGGCAGTTGAACACTTAAAATGACAAAATAAGTTAGCGTTATTACCACGCGTTTATATAGAACATCCTCATAAATATGTTTGGAGCCATTGTGGCTGTAAACAGGCTGTTTGTCCTCCTCACCCAGTGGTCTTCATTACAACATAAGCTCCCAGTTACAGAGCCTGATACTTCAAATATTACTTTTATCTATTTCATTAAAAACCCTGAGACATATTGAGGATAAAACCAATAATTTTAAGAAAATGTAACTCTGCAAGATTGTATCTCTCCCATCAAGTTTGCCAAGAAAAACACAATATACCTCACCTGGCAACCAAGGGGAACGAGTTGGGGGGTAAAAGCAGAAAGGAACAACACATTTTGTTAGTTTTAGAGCTCAGTAAATATTCAGGGAAAAGAAATGACTGACAGAGTGTAAAATTACCTCCTGAATGTTCACTTAGCCACTATTTCTATCTTAAAGGGACAGTTCACCCCAAAATCCAAAATATATTTTTCCTCTTACCTGTAGTACTGTTTATCAATCTAAATTAGACTGTTTTGGTATGAGTTGCCAAGTGTTGGAGATATCGGCTGGAGAGATGCCTGCCTTCTCTCCAAAATATTGGAACTAGATGGCACTCAGCTGGTGGTAATAAAACCCCAAACAAACAAATAAAAATACATCCAAAAATACATTTAAAGATCTCTCTTTTTTCTGAAATCATGACCCAGTTACCCTAATAATAGTAACAGACCGTGTTGTGAGCAGTTTCATGATGGAACTATTTTCTTTCTACTGAACTACACCCACCAACTGTGTCACTGTGCAGAAGGAAGCATGCACTACTACTACTACTACTACTAAACTACTGCTAGCTCATTATAGCACTACTAAACTAGCTACCGTTGCAGCTCAGCAGCGGAGGACACCATTAATTTTTGCATCTCGCTCTCGTCACGAGCATCAGCCTCATCCATGAGTAGATGCACGGTTCATTCTGCGTGGTGATACGGTCGACTGGTGTAGTTTGTAGAGAGAAAATCATTTCTATATAAAACTGTTCACAACAAGGTCTGTGGATTATCTTGAGTAAATGCATTTTTTGACACCTTGAGCACCACAAGCCGAATGCCACAAAGTTACATTATGTTGGAGAGAAGGCAGACATTTCAATGGGTGAAATCTCCAACACTCTGCCACTCGCATCAAAACAAACTAGTCTGATGATTAGCACTAGAGGTGAGACGAAAAAAAGTCATTTGAATTTGGAGGTTTACTGTCCCTTTAAATCTTGCATCACTGTGTGATGTTTTCAGAGTTAAAGATAAATATAAGATATTCACCCCAAAAAATCCCTTTTCAGTATGTCCAACACTGCACATCTGTATGAATTTAGAGTTAAAAAGACGTTAATTAAATATTATGACTAATATGGCTAATAATGCTGAGTGTTTGTGATAATGTTTACTTGCCAAAACCAAAAGCACCTTATTTCTTGTAATTGATTCTCTTCTTCTAGAATCTGGACTTCTTCATGTAGTGTGTGTATTAGTACATTTTAAGAGTGACGTGTTGTCAATTAATTATTTTAAAGTTATTTTAAACAATCTGCAAACATCACAAAGATCAAGTTGTTTTTTGTTTGTTTGTTTTTTTCTGACCAAATTCACTATAATTCTCATCTATTTGATCTGCTAATGCATTTTTGGGGGGTACATTTTCAGGATCAGTCAATATCATAACACTTTACTGATTGTTACAAGAAATAATAAAAATCAATTTAACCCCAAGGTCTTGTAATATAACTTTAACTGTTTTATAAAAAGTACCCATTAGAGAACCATAAAAACAAAAAAAAAAAAATCAAAAGTCTTGACACAAACAGAAAGTTGGAGGGGATCTTCCTCTGCCGCTTTTCCTGAGGTTTATTCCTCTTTTCCCCCACAAGGGTTCTTTTTCTGGAGTTTTTCCTGAGGTGATGTGACGGTCTAAGGGCAGAGGGATGTCGTAAGCTGTAAAGCCCTCTGAGGGAAACTGTGTTTTGTGATAATGGGCTCTATAAATAAAAATGACTTGACTTGACTTAATGCAAAAATTGAAAAGTTCAGATTGCAGCACAAAATTATAAATCCTCAAACACAGTGACAGACTTAAATTCTACAAGCAACAGATTGAAGCGTTTTGCTCCTTTCATAGTAACATTAAACGCAGTGAGATATTAACCAGCTCAAAGAGGGCACAGTCTCTTCAGATTGGTGAAAATCTGTCATTAAAAGATGGACGTGTGCGCAGGGAGCACAGCAGTCCTCAGCTGTGTCTCAGCCGCGGTGTGTAACGTTACTCTGGTTGTTTTGTCTCAGCACTAATGGAGAAAGTGCAGTGAGAGAGATTGATTATGCAACCCAAAGTGCCACAGGGCAGCTTCAATCTGGAAGTGCTTAGAGTACGCAGCGAACCACAGTGATTCCTTCAGGGCAAATTGAAGGAGGCATGATCTGACAAAAAGGAATTTCAATTTGTTAGATGTATTTCTTCAGACAAATGCTTCCCATGCTTCTTATGTTTTCTAGGCCCTTGCTTTTTGTAAAGTATAGTGGACAATCTCGTGCAAGTATGCCGAGGGAATTATTTCTGTCTCTGATCTTGAATTGTTTTGTTGTTGTGGAGCATTTTTGGCTACTTCAAGTTCAAACGGCTTAAATTATTTAGAACAAAGCAGCAGTTAATACTTGTGGAGCCGCTGATGAAACGTAAAGCGAACTCCTGTCCTTATCGGAAAATCTCCCTCCTTAAAACAACTTTTTCCTCAAAATACAGAAGAATGTTAACTAGCCCAGTGCAGTGTTTCTGTCTGTGAGAGCTTTTTTATACAATAAGCTGTATTCTTCTGAAATTAGCAGGTCAAATTCATTAATCATAGCGTCTGAGGGCTGCTTTGAACTATCAGGCCAGGTCATTAAACCCAGTCTGTCTGGGGCACGAGCGGGCGACACGGAAACACTTTGGAGAGCGCTGGTTCACCCACAAGACACACTAATAATGACCAATGTGTGTGTGTGTGTGTGTCACAGATGGCCACGTTTCTGAGTGCTACTCTCGGGCTCAGTGTGGGCTTAATTTGGAGAAATAACAACATAAGAAGGGAGCAAGAAAAGGTCGTGAGGGTGGGAGAGGGGATTTCAGTGTGTGGTTTTGTAGGAAAGGTGAAGGGTTCTGTGTGCTGTTGAATGTGTTTTTTCTATCTTTTCCTCTTCCTCCCTCTCCTTTCTTTCCCTCTGTCCTCTTTGCGGCCTTTTAAGCGCTGTCGTCCTCACAAACACCGGAAAGTGAAATCCTACCCTCTGATCATCGCTCCAACGCGGCTAAAATGTGTTCCCATTTAAGGTGAGGATCACCCAACCGCTCTCTGTGTGGCTCCCTTTTAAAACCAACTTAATCAGGCAGGAATCTGGGTTATTAGGGTCAGGGACACTGGGGAAACTGCCTTAGTGAGAGACAACGTGAGGAAGAGCGAGACGGTGAGGACACAGATGTGTCGCATCATGAGGCTGTCTTCGTCTCAGCACTGATGGGGAAACGAGGCCCGGCGTGGTGGATGGTGGTGTCCCGTCTAATTTACCTGACTGAGTCACAAGACGCTTATGCGTCTGTTGCATTGTGGATTTCTTTGTGGCTAATTAGTGCTAACTGCACATTATCCAAGCTTTCCATTGACCCTGCACACTTAATCTTGTAGCTGCGGACAGTGTGGAAGTCACAGCTGATGTGGAAAATTCTGCCCCAGGTTCATCACTCCTCCTTTATGTTCTTGCAGCCCAGAAGAAAATGTTGGCACTGTATGTTTCTGCAAACCACACATATGTTGCATTTGTATGTTTTGTTTGTGTCATATCAATGTGTCGAAAGTGACGTTCTTCTGATTAAATGCATATGAGCAGACTTTGTCATCAGGACATAGAGGTGATGGATCGTTTAAGACCAACAAACAAAACAGCTGGATGCTTTGAAGCGCGACATTGGCAGCATTTTCAGCAGTGATTGTCCTAATCATCATCAAGCCACATACTAACCACCGCTACATAATAATGTACAAATGTTACATATCTTTAATGGAAACGTACAAGCCAATATTTGTTAAAAGTCTTTAAAAGACGTCTTTAGCTGCATTTGTTTCACCAAAACTGGCTATTTTAAACCAAAACAGGATCTTTTCTTAACTTCAACCACAGTGTTGTTGGAATGAATAGAAACAGAGTCAGAGTTATATAGAGTATAATAGCATGAAATGTTACATAACTCATTTTTTGCAGAAATGTACAATGCCAACATTTATTCTGTGGACTGGGTTAATACTTGAAACCTCTTGACCGCTGATGCAGTTTGTGGTTGTGCATGAAAGGATAATTGTAATTTAAAACAACATTGTCTTGTCATTGTACTTTTGTAGCTTTGGCCTTAATTCCTGTTGCTGATAATAACTTCTATTCACCAACTAAATTGCAGAGACCTGGGAACATGCCAACACTGATAAAAGAAATCCGACAGGGAAACAAACATGAGTAGTCAGACAATAATACAGTAAAGCTGCATTAATTCATTTTTTGACTATAAGCACAACAGTTACACAGTTATGGCGATTGTGTTAGGAAACATTTACCTACACTTCAACCAGATGCAACATTAGCATTTATTTGGAGTCATGTTTGTGTTCAAATAAAAGATGTTAGGCCAATATTCACTCTACTTTTAGCTCTGTTTTTGGCCTCCACCAGCCCCTGAGGGAAATATATGACTCTTTATCAGCTAAATGCTCCACTATTTTCACCGGATAGTCAGTACATTTGTCTGGCTGATGAGAGCACTGACCCTAAAACCAAAATAATACACTTAAAGTTAAAGATGCTTAATTGTTCTGTGGAGTAGAGCAACGTCTGAGTTTGTCACTATGAGCAACCCCCTTCCCATTACACATAGTCATTCAATCCTTTGTTAATAAACATATTGGTTATTGCAGCTGTATACCAAATCCTAAAGCTAGCTCAATTTATTGTATTTGACAAGAAATAAAGGCTAACAATGAAATTACAACAAAAATTATTCGTTATACATGCGTCATCGTTTACAGAATAGTTTCCTGCTCGCAGTTTTCCAGTGTGATAAAGGATTATTGCCATTCTTTCTTGTGTGCACA
Source organism: Plectropomus leopardus (assembly GCF_008729295.1). NCBI lineage: Eukaryota > Metazoa > Chordata > Actinopteri > Perciformes > Serranidae > Plectropomus > Plectropomus leopardus. Next base: position 19,559,599 of record NC_056474.1, read on the forward strand.
AATGTTTTTTTTTTTTTTTTTTACCTTTATGCAAAATAGATTAGTTAATCTGCCAAAACTGTTGATTTTCAAAAAGCCATCTAATTATTTAATGACTAGTGGCAACCCCATTGCTTATTTATTTATTTATTTTTTATTTAGCAGTTTGCTGTGTACTGATACCTGATACCTGCACTTCCTTTGGTGAGCATCATATCAACAGATGTACAAAGATAAGTAAAATAAATTATGCTTTAACCACAGCTGTCCAGCTGCACAACTGGCGGTAATACACTGCAGTAGATGTTTTTGTACCTCACAAATCATTAGATGAGGCAGACACATCACACATTAGTCTGTTAATGTGGAGTTGGTGTCACAGCAAGCTAATCACATAACCTAAGTATATCGTAAATTATTTTAGGTTACTTGGGGACTGTGTGCCAGTTAGCGTCACGCACAGTTGGAAGAATGATTATGGTTCAATTTTCCTTTTCTCTAAATGAGCTGATATTGACAGATTGATGATTAGAGAGAAACCAGAGTTCCTGGCAGGAGTTGACAAAGTGCCTACCAGCAACAGTAACAGCTATTATTTGGCAATGTACCGAACAAGTAGTGATTAGTGAGGCATGTAGAGGAACGGAAATGTGTGAACACAAAAGGTAGAGTTGCAAATCTGAAACCAGATGGCTGAAAAATTAAAGGGAGTGTCTGAGATATAAAATGTGACATGTTGATCTCACTTACAATTAAATCTTGGAAACTGTTTGCCTTGGGGGGGGGGGGGTTATAAAAGTACTTTCTTAGTAACTAAATATAAATATTAATTCAAAACAGTAAACTTGGTTTACTGAAGTAAACTTTGAAAGATTTATTTAATTAAACTTCTCATTTGTAAGTTGCAACAACTTCACAAAATCAAGTAAATACAACTAAATTAAATTGGTAAAAAAAAAAAAAAAAAATTTTTAAAAGATGTTTTTACCTAAATTTTTTCAAGCCAAGAGATTTCCTACATTTTTTTAAGTAAAACCAGCTTGTCCAATTTATAGTTCAACTCCATTTTTTTTTTTTGCTAAATAATTGGATATCCCCATTATATATTTCAGTCAATTTCCTCTGCTGTGCGCTCCATGACAGCCTCAGCTCTCTGGGGTTTGTCTCTCTCAGCCTCACAGTGAAAACACGTTTCTTTTAGGAGAGCCAGGTGGCTTTGGTGGCTGAGACGATGACAGCAGCTCTTTCTCGCTCTCTTTGCCATAATAAGCCATCAGGGTTGCAGCCCGAGGTTAACGCGCTGGTCACAGGCATCACTTTTATACCCTGTGGAAACTCGCATTTTATCGCACTTGTTACGACCCGCTGATCCCGATGCTTTGATGACCTGCAGTAACTTTCCGCAGCACCTTTTGGCAACTTGAACCTGCACATGTGAGGGCGTTAATCCAGAACTGTTACACTTCAAACACATTGTTCTCCACTAAAAGCACGTCATTTATCCCACTGAAGAATCATTAGACACGTTTCTGTGGAGCTCCTCTCTTGGAGTGGAGAGAAGGCTGCAGGGTCAGGGGAGTAAATCACTGATCACTCAGGTTTATCATTAGGGAACCAATAAGTTTACCTCTAATAGGTACTTGTAATGAGGCTCAGGATGTACTGTTGAACCCTACAGGCAAGGCTTGAAAGAGGTATTGTTCCCCATAATCTGTGGCTGGTTTTCTCTGCACATGATGATAATCAGCAAGATAATCACCATAATACTGAAGATGTATCTCAAAGCTGCAATACTTAACTTTTTTTGCCATAAGCTGCATAAACATAACTGATCATTTTTATGTTAAAACGCTTGATTTGGCGAAACATGTTAGCCATTTCGAGTTGTGTTTTTGACCACCTGATGATTGCAAGTTTAATATTTATTTTCCTTTCTGCTCTATTTTGGTCTTTATTATCTCATGAGGGAAATATCTGGGTCTTTAGCTGCTCTGTGCTCCACTGTGTTGAGTCAGTGGAGTCATGTGGTAATTTTCTGAAAGTTTTTCAATTTAAGCAACCACTTTCACATAACATATGGCCATTTGGTCCATGGTTTATATAAAATGTTGACTACAGCAGCATTATATATATCGATATTAGGTGAATTTGGTCATGATTTACAAGTCAGACATGTAAAAAAATTGCACTGAACCACTGCATATTTTAAATAATCATTTAGGCTATGTCCTCATATCACATTTTTGATTTTAAACACATAATTTTAGCTACATTTATGCCTAGCCCTTAAAACTGATTGCATTTTAGTCTGGACAGGCAGAAACAAAGATTTTAAGAAATGATGACAAAGACACTCACGTTAACTTCCTGATAATGTCTCATCAGTCATGACGTGTCATGTCAAAATATTAAACTAGATCTACATGCCCTTAGTGATTTTAGCCGTCTTGTGCAGTGCTCCTTTCCCATTCCCATGGCTTTCTCCAGTGATGGATAGTGCTCCTGGCACCGCTCTAATATTTCGCCGTATGTGCTTTCCAGTGACTCCCAATCTGTCTTCCGCCACCTTGACAGTTTCAAACTAATATGTTTCAGTGTGTTGTGTTGTTAATGTGCCTACTACTAATATGGAGGGGTATCTCCTGTCATGCTGCAAAACATACATGCTTATTGTCTGTCGCTTTGACATCTTCTTTTGCAACACTTTGGCTGAGACGCGGCACCATAAGGGTGAAGCTGAGGTTGATGGGAATGTGATTTTGCAGGTGTGTGGTTATAAACCGGATCGATTAGACAAAATGAAATGTTTACTTGATGTTGAGGGGATCACAGAGGTCAGTATCCTCTCGGGACCCTAAACATCTGGACAAAATTTCAAGGTAATCTGTCCATAGTCGCAGAGATATTTCAGTCTGGACTAAAGTGGTGGATCAACCAGCGGTTAACATTGATCGTTGGAGTCGAACCCAGCTCATCCCAGCCCCTGTTATTCGCAGTAAGTCACCCTGCTCCTGACAGATTATTTCTCTCAGCCCACCCTGCATGTTTCTCTCTCATTCGTCTCTTACTGACCTGAAAGAATCTCAGACACCTTCAGGCTCAGATGTTGTCAGTCGGTTAATAAAGCCTCCTGGTGGGAGAATCACAGAGAGGGGTGAGGTCATATGGATTCACTCCTCTCTTCACCATCCTCCTCCAGGCTGTAGAGTGTCCACACCTCTGATTACCCCGGCCCCCCTGTGTGTGTGTATGTGCTGAAGTGTGTATGCCGAAACTGACAAAGATTGGATGTATCTTGTGTGTTTCTGTGCGAAAGGATTATTAGAAAAAGGAAGCAGAAAAACGGTGTGTGTGTGTGTGTGCATGCGCGCATATGTGTGTTTTCAGGGGTGTTTGGGTGGTGGGGGCCTCCCCACCTATCTGAACCGAGGCATGGGACTCGCTATCTGTTTCTCATTTCGCCAGCGCTCTGTGGTTTTCTAGCAGTGACAGGCCTCAGAGTGGAAACTGGCACTAACGAGCAATTACATCCTGCCTGCCTGCCAGGGATTATGGGATTACAGACTGACCGGGCTTCAGTCTGCGCTCTCTTTCTGCACTCTCATTTTGTCATTCCCTTGCTTCCCTTTGTTCACCTTATCTTTGCTTTTAGACTTCCATTCAGTGGTTCAATTATCTTTTTCTAATTTTTATTTCCCCTGGATAATAAACCATTCTCTATTTTTAATTCTCTTTACTCTAATCATATGATTTTTTAAAATTATCTAATTCTTTCTATCACTCCCCCTCTAGCTTTTCCTCCTCTGGCTTTGTGGCTGCCTCACATAGTTATGGCATGTTAACCGCTGAAGAGTGAAATTGTTTTAGTCAGAAAGGGTTAGAGAGCACATTTAACAAGAGAAAAAGACATTTAATGTGTATGAAATTTAATGAAGCTTGATGGAAAGGAGAAACAGGAGGAGGAGATGAAAGTAAAAGAGAAAGTGCAGGAAAACATCACTACTTGGCATCATATGAGTGTCTGAAGAGGTTTATTTATATAGTCCAAAAAGGGGATGCCATTTTTGGTTGATTTTGCTTTCTATAGCCCCACAACAATAAACATTAACTGTACATTTTTAGGGAAAAAAGTGCAAAATTATGTGAAATACAAGACGCCTTTCCTTCAAGTTTGACGCTACAGCTTAAGCACCACATCTCAAAGCACTATCCGTATAGAGGTGATGAAATTGTAATGTTTTGTGATGTAAATGTTCTGCCTTTTATTTCATTTATTTCTTTTTCTGTTGGCTTTGCTGACAAACAGCTGGTTAGAAACTTTAACATGCGGGATCACACTGCCCACCCACCGATATCCACTGGTTAGCCAACAGCCTTGGCTGCTCCGCACTATGCACCACCTGCCGCTCATTTGGAAATGTCGCTGGTAACACCATCCTGGTAGTGGGATGGTGTTGCTGCAGAAACGGTGGCCTCTCTCCTCCCTCAGGCCACCCCAGTGAGTAAACAGCGTCAAACCCCTCTCTCATTGTTAAGTATAGTGGTTTTTATACAGAGATCATGCCACCTTTGCTTTTTCAAACATGACCAAACAATGGCTGCATCATGTTGCTGGAGTGTGTGATTATAGACAGCTTACCAGCACTGCAGGAGCAAAAGGGGCGTGATATTTAATGCATCAGCATCGGCCTCCAGTGTGACATATAGCATACATGTCAGGGGCACTTTATAAACAATAACAACAACATAACATGGCAACTGTTTGCTCTCCCTGTTATATGCTTCTGTCATCCTCTGCATCCCCTGCCTCGGGAAAGAAGGTGTTCCCGAACTTTATTGTTTTCTCAATTTGCTGAAAATTTTCAGCTGCAGTTTTTCTTCTTTGAGTTAGCTGCTAGCTGCTGCTGGTAGCTTTTTAAATCTCCCGTCACATCTGTCCCACCCATGGTCTCCATCCTGCTAGCTGTCCCTTTTCCACAGACTTTTTCAGGGTTGTTACTACCTCTACTGCCAGCTTAAAAGATGAGATAACTCTTCCCCCATTCTGAGATTGTACATTTTATACAGAACAGTGAAGCAGCATAACAGCGTGATATTCCTTGAACAGGCAGTATTAAAGGGTCATGTGTTAGTACCTATAGCCATGCCAACACTGCTAGCAGTGTCAGTAAGTGTTAATTGCTCCCACCCAAACCCACTGGTCCTGAAGATTGTTAAAATAGACTAACATGTACTCAGTTAAAAAATATTCTCAGTGGTTACCCAATTCATCTTTGACATCCATAGTTCAAATTTGTTCATTTGTTCACAAATTTGTCCCACAGGGCTTCTCAAAGCCTCTTCACTCAGATAAAGAAAAAAACATTCATTGAGACAGACTGTGAGGATTTGCTGTTACACTCTGAAGCCTCTTGTATGACATTTTCTGAAAAGCTATCAAACTGTCTATAGAGCACTACAGGCAGGATTAAAGCAAAGTTACAAAACAAGTTTTTCACACTGCTCTGGATGCATATATGCAGAGCTCTGGGGCACATGTAAGTACAGCAGATATCATCACGTTTTGTGGGACCTCCGCAGGTTTCTCGGTGTCTGGTAGTGATCAGACGGCTCTCCTGGTGTTCTGCCTCTCTCTCCTGCATCTCCTCTTACACTGCAGGTGTCTTTTATTGAGCCAGCGGTGATTTACTGTACTCTTGTTTTTCTCCTTGCTCCTGCAATCAGGCACCGTGGTAGTGACAGGTTAAAGCTGGAGGTCAGATCATTTCACGGACGTGCACGCGCACACAGCAGAGAACAGAGTGTGTCTCTAATAGCAGGTCATTATCAGAGAAGTTTAGCTTTTAGAGGGAGGTGGAATACCACAGAGCTCGGAGCTTTCTTTTACAAGGTGAGAGGTTTATGGAGGCTCTGTGGGCAAAGCTCAGGTCTGAGGGTGTAATAGTATACAGTAGGCACCAAGATCACTAACCAAAAACATGTCCGTTATGTCGCCCTGATTCTTTTCTCAGCAAAGATGTTTCTCTGTTGACAACAGCAGTATTCATAAAAGGATTACATATTTAAAAGTAGTATACATTGAATCATTGCATTATTTTTACAGCCTACAAAGGCAGAGAGCAAAAGAGCTTGAAGTGTGACTGCAGTTAGCCAGATGTGTACCAGGTTTTTGTAAGACCTTAATATGATGCCTCTGAGGCTGATTATTATTCATTGTGAAAGACTTAACATAAAACTTTATGTTTGGCCAATTTAAAGGGCTCAAAGAGAATTTGTTCTCGTTTCATATTCAGCTTAGTTTTCCATTTAAACTTATGAGCTTCTTTAAATAATTCATCTTAAATACATTTGAATATGTGATTTAAAGGTAGTTTAACCACATCAAATTATGGAGTATCACTAGAGTCACATAAATCAGCCCGAATTTGCAAGCGATTTAAACATGGAAAAATCTGCTTAAAGTAGGCAATAGAGTTTTCCTCTCTGTTTCTTTTCTTGTGTTACATTTGAGATGACAAACACACAGGAAAACAGGGCTAGTAAACAGTAAAGAGAAACACAGAGGCCAATGAAAGAGTTACAGTGATGACTTCTTCTCTCTCTATCTCTCAAACTTAAACTCAATTTTCAGCTGCAGTTGGTGACTTGAGATAACTGATCTGTCTATCCATTCAGTGCTGGTCAGATCAGATCGATTGATGAGAGGAGCAGCTGCTTTAAGTGAAAGCAAAGTTTAGACCCAGCAGAATGAACGGTTGAGTTTCACTTTCAATGCGGCTAAAGTTCTACTGCTCCATCTGTGCCATTAACTTTCACTTTTTCTGGTGATACTGTTTACAAACAGAAATTGTCATTTCCTGTGTATATCTTTAACTCAGTTTTGGATAACCGCATAATAATGCAAAAGTCCAAATGCTGACAAGCATGAATAAAAACTCCCTTAATATTCCAGTTTTAATCCATACTGCTGCTCTGTGTTGGTGATAGTCAGTGAACTGATGTTACTTTTGTGCCGACAACCTCTGTTTTAAAGCTCATACCCTGCTCTTTTACCTCGTAAATATCCCCCAAACAAAATCCACATCCATCCTCTCCAAGCACTTAAACTGTATTTGTAAAAGCAATTCAGAGCGGCAGAATAAGCTCTGGAAATAGTAACTGGCTCTGGCTTTATGGGTTGTACTTGCTTCAGGAGGGCTTTCCCACTTAACTTACTGTGAACAACAACTGGCGCGCAGAGGACCAACAATGCAAATGGAAGGTGACAAGAACTCCGCTCTCCCCACTGCAGACATCCTGATGGACAAACCAAAGGCTTTAATCAGCTAAACAAGGAAGAAACACATGCCCGGCTTTCTAAACACACGTAGAAACACACGCATGTTGGATCTGAAGCTGCACACACACATACACACTGTCAGTAGGCCCGTGTCAGTATGCAGCTCTTCAGGACCAGTGTCCTGCTCTCCACCTCTCGACTCCCCCTCCCACCTCATCCCCGAAAAGGCTGGAGGCGTCGGGCTGTAAACAGCTCCAGAGTGCCAGGATGAAATGAACCAGCAGACAGGCCCGTGTAGACTCCCAGCTCGCTGATCTTAAAGGAGCTAAATGTTCCCAGCTGTGGCATTAGGGACTCTGAATGGCACCTCTCCTGAGACCCAGCAAGGATCTATATTTCTCTGTGCCGCCTGATACGCCGATGGGTTTTAAATCAGCTCATGTAGGGCTGAGGAGTCAACACACTTTGGTTTTAGGTTGCAGCGGTGGTGCACACTCTGTCCGTCAGCTGATTTATGCTCACTTTGTCTCCCCTTGTCCTCCTGTTCCCCTCAACATCTGTAATTTTGCCTTCCCTCAACTGCATTGCTGCAGATTGCAGAAATGCATCAACAGGTCTTATCGTGACCCGTGATCTGTAACCTTTTGTCAGTCTTCCATCTCATTGCACAGACAGAACTGCTGGGATTGTTTTTGACTGTTATATAAACATGGCGCACGACATATCGGCAAGATCTACAATACACGCTTGAATACGTTACTATGGGCGTACAGTGTTGCTGCAGTTCAGCTCCGAGGTTATGCAAAGCATCTCGGACATGATAGATGTGGTTTGCAATTATGTTGGAAGTATCTATGGGCAGACGGTTGTTTCAAGAAATTGTTCATGTCAGATTTGTGTTGACTTGATGATTGATGAGCTGATTAGAGAGAAAGCATGTTGACCTGCTTTTTACAAAACAGATTTACAGAAGAAATTAAAGTGAAACAGAGTAAAAGAGGTAAAACAAGAATGCAAACAACAAAATTTGATGTGAATTTTTTAAAGGAGGTCAAAGCAAAATGGGATTTACAATGCTTTTTAAAGATTTGCATTAATTTGGCTTCTCTTAAACTTTGTAGGATACTTTCGACAGCGATGTTTTCATTCTAAGGCAACTGTCTCTGCAGACTCCTGTAACATGTATGTTATCATGTGGTGGATATGTTAAAACTTTACATTTCAGTCGTGCTGTGTGTTAATTTGTGTATATGTTGAAGCACAAAAATCACTTGATTATGGTTAAGATCATGTTTTGACTCAAAACAGCCACTTTTTGTGCCACCATCATGGCTTGAAATGCAACCAATAGATTTAACTGTTTGCTTTTGGTCTTGAACAGTGGTCTGCCGATTGGCAGCTGTCTCGCTTTGGTGTCATGCCATCCAACATCTCTTTCCTTCTCATGATGATAAAGTCACTTTTGCTTTGATGTTGACATGATGCACATGAAACACACAGGGATGCCCCTTGAAAGTCAGAGATTTCACGCTACTATTTGGCATTGACGGCTGCAGGTCTCTTAATACATCCATGGTGCAGACACAATGCAGCTGCACGGAGGAGACGAGGCTCTGCACTGTGAGGCTCAGAGTGAACATCTTCTTTTATGTGCTTAGAAGTGGTGAATTTACAGCTCGCAAAAACTTACAACTCACTCTCTTTTGTTTGATATCTATTGTCAGCAAAAAACACATTTGCGATCCCTCATTAGTGCAGTTAGCTTGTTTACTATATTATGTGAACGCTGCTGTCACACTGAAGGTCCCGCTGAACCCCGTTCAAACTTAAACTATATGAAAAAGAAATTAATTGTTGAATATTGGTATAGAACAGCCAAATTTGATTTGGCTGACATAATTCTGAGTTGAGCCCTACATGCAACTTTAATGTATCCATGGTTTGCAGACACGTACTATGCCAACATTTTCTTCTGGCAACTGGCCTGTTGAAGGGGTCACCAACCAAAAATGTTGATAACCACTGAACTTGATGACTCACTGAAAAGTAATCGATTGCAGTGTCTACTGATTGGTCCACCACTTTGGTCCAGACTGAAATCGTAACATGTCAACAACCATGGCATGGATTTCCATGTAATTTTGTGCAGATAAAGTGCTCAGATGATGTGTCCTAATGACTTTGACTCACCTCTGACTTTAGCAGTTGAGAAAAATGTACCTTTCTACCCTTGTTTTTGGAGTACGTGATGCTCTTACCTCCGCTGAGCTTCACATTTTGGTCACCACAAAACAACTCGATGACCTCATGTTACGAGTTGTGTGGTTGCTCTGTGGTCAGCACAATCCTCCACACTGCACGTACTATATATAAACATCTGCCTCCCTGACACTTCTTATCACCTGTCCTGCATCTTTGTGGTTTTTTTGTCTGGGACCTCCGCGAAGTGCTCTCGCTATGCCTGGTTCCCCCTGCTTGTACCTCTGCCACAGGAATGACCCTGAAGAATGCCTTTGACAAGTGTATCGCAGATGCTGCCCTTTGTTGCCGAACTGGGGCTGTTTGCATGGATGTATGAACCGACAAGCCGACACTAGCCACGCTAGCTGGCAGCAAACACTGGTCTTTTACTGAAGCAGCAACAAACACGCTGTCCTCATGCATTGAGGACGTGATTTATGTGACATGTCAGCTTGCTTAGGGGCCCACAGGGCTGTTTATTTTTTAAATTTTTTTACAGTATCTGGACAATTGTGAGTGTATAGACATCATAATGCCCGCATTTTGTACCTATAGTTTATGTTAACCTTTTCAAGCTGAGTTCTAGGAGGAAAGCTGAGAGTGAAGCCTTGTTCTTGTTCTTACATTCCTATCTTTCTTTCTGTCTCTCTCCAGGTGGGACCAGATGGAGAGTTCGGAGGAAGGATAGACAGGAGATTACCTCTGTAATGTCAGCAAAGGCCAAGGTTTGTCATAAACAGACGTTGTTGCCAAAAGAATACCTTGAAAATTTCCTTCTCTTCTTCTTCTTCTGCCTATTCTTCTTCATATCTTCTGTCACATCTTCTTCTTTCCATCTCTTTTCTTTTCATATTTGGCGTTCTTGCCATATAATGAAATCACCATCTCTGCAAATAGGCCAGCCTTATCATTTTTCATTTCCATTGTACAGACCACTATAAACCAAAGGATGAGTTATGTGTAGGTATAAATTGTTAATGAAATCCATCCCCACAAGGCTCAGAACGAAGCTTTCCATAAAGCCATGTCAGCGCAGGAGCTTTCATTGCTAAATTCTAAACCAGTGGATGAAGCTTGATCCTGGGCGGAAAGAAAGCAGACTTATTTGACTTGAGTATTACTGAAGAGTAAGTGAGATCATTTTTGATGAAAAGGGCTTAACACAAAGAAGGGCTGTAGCTCATTTGAAGGGCTGTGTGTTTTTTGTGCTTTTATAAGCATTATCTCATTTCTTTTTCTGTTTTTCTGTCTGTAAAGCACTCTAACAACTTAGTTTTGTTATGAAATACATGGTCGCCATGAAAGAAAAAGATCTAACAGCCAATTTCTTTGGTGGTGATTTTATTAGTAAGAAAAAGACGACAGCTCAAGGCCAACAGCAGAACTGTACATCTTAACTTTCTAGAAATAGCTGAGATGCTGTGTCACCAAAAATCTACTTGGAGGAATATTTTGACATTTTGGCAAATGCACTTTTTGCTTTCTTGCTGAACTAGATGAGGGAGATATAAATGTCATGTCAGTCAGCAAGTGTTAAGCTTAGCAGAGAGACTGAAAACGGAGGGAAACAACTAGCCTGGCTCTGTCCACAGGTTAATTCAAATACAACTGCCAGCACCTCTAAAGCTCTCTGCAGTTAAAACATTATAGCTTGCTTGCTAAATATGACAATCCACCAAACTGTGCGCCACTCTGCAATTCTTGCATGGTAATATTTTAGTCCAATACACTGTTATAAAACTTAGGAAGCTTTAAGTGAGAGAAAAAAACAGATGATTCATTTTCTAAGTCTGATCTTAAGTGTTTTCTCTCCTGTGTTTATGACTTAAGAACTTTTTTTTTAAAAGTTTTTTTCAGGATAATGTTTTAAGTTACTTTTTTCATCTGTCAAAATACGTGAAAAAAAGCTTTGGTAGGTGAAGCTTTTTAGGCAAGATAATTTTTCATGTTAATATAGTACTCATTTCAGCCACAAGAGGCTGAAGTGCACCACAACTCCATGTACTAAACAGGACTAAAAGCCTCCCCTCACAGGTTAATTTTATTTTCTCCATGCACTCAGAACAGAGGACACATATATCGTTTGTTAGCAAGTTGTGTAATATCACTGTCATGTCTGATCCTGACAAAGGTAATTTTTTTTCACCTGTCAAAACTTAGAGAAGTGATTCTGGCGCAACCTTTTCCACAGATGAAAAAAACTTAGAACTCAGAGGCATCTTAGGAAACGTAGAAACATCCTTGCTAAACCCTTTTTTTTTTGCACTATTCTGAGGTCATAAACACAGGAGAGAAAACAACGTAGGTCAACCTTAGAAATCAAATCACCAGAATTTTTTTTTATCGCTTGCCTTTTAGGCTTTTATAACTGATAATATCTCAGTATTATGTTTACAGCTTGTTTCCCTGCCAATGAATGGCCAAATAAATCTATTAATGCAGATGAAAGAATGATTAATTTAATAGTTTGGTATAAAAAAAAGTATCAGAGAATTAGAAAGCTACTCAATTACAGCAGTAAAAGCACTTGTGATAAGTTATTTATGGTTTTATTCACTTTTTTCTTCATTCAGTAATTTTTAGCATGAAACAGAGTTAGTTAACCAAATTCGACAGATTTCCCTTTGCCAGCTAACATGTGACTCTTGCCTCCTGTAGGTGCTGCTGTGGGTGCTCCTCTCTCTGCTGCCTCTGGTGGAAGGAGCTCATATGAAAACTGGTGCTGCCGGTGTGGGATCAGACTCGGGCCACGCCGTGGGCCTGCTGGCAGGCCAGGAGGAGCGAGAGCTTCCTGTGACGCTGCCAGAGGTGGTGGAGGACGAGGAGCAGGAAGACGACAGCGACCCTTACTCTACTTGGCATGCTCTATACGGTACTGAAGCTCTTATGAAAGTGTAATTTACAGCACATCTGCTTTACCAGACAGTATTGGAGAGGAAAGAGAGCATGAGCCCGGGGATCTGCTTTGTATCTCAGTCCTCAAAATATATTAACATGAGATTTAAAGGTGATAATATACACCTTTGCATTTGTCTGATAATCTAGTGTGCAGACATTTTTAATCTGTTGTATTATCTGTATTATCTCTTGTCCAGCACCTTTTTTTTTTTTTTTTTTTTTGTCGTTTGGATGTGCATGATTTTGTGAACTTTTTACACTTAAAATATCCGTATATTATCATTATTTGATTATTATCAAGAGATTCAAAGGGTGACAGTTCATTTTAATTTAACAAGTAGAAGTGAAATTAAGAATTTTTGTAGAAGAATTTGCACGTTATTGCTCATAATTTTCTGGCTAGGTTTTAATTTTCATTTTAACTGTCTTTCCTTTCCATTTTCAGACCCCTTTGTAATAGACGAAATGGATGACCATCCCAGTAGTCGCTGGGCAGGGCGCTCTCCACGCTCCTCTGACCCCTCGGAGCCTCAACCCAAAGGATCTCCAAAGAAAAAGAAGAAGAGGAAGAAGAAAGAAAAGGAGGAAGAGGAAGAGACGGGCAAAGCAGATAGAAAGGGTAAAGGTAAGAGCAGACAGCCGAAGCAGAGCAGCAGGGACTGCCGCGTGGAGAAAAGGGAGATGAGGGTTCGGGACTTGGGCCTGGGCTTTGACTCGGATGAGATTGTTCTCTTCAAGTTTTGCGTGGGTTCCTGCCAGGCTTCCAGAACAAACTACGACTTGGCACTGAAGGCGCTGCTGGAGAATGGCTCGCTGCCTCGACGTACCGCCCGCAAGGTCAGCAGCCACCCCTGCTGCCGTCCCGACCGGTACGAGCCGGTTTCCTTCATGGACGCCCAGACCACGTGGAGGACCATCCAGTCGTTATCAGCTGCCAGCTGCATGTGTATGGGCTGAAGACACGCGCGAAGGTGACGAGGAGGGAGGTCACCCATCCTGAACGGAGAGGAGTCACGAGGCAGAGGGGGGCGCTGTCACACACACAGAAAAGAAGTGACGGAGGCCACTTGTTGATTTCCTGTTGAGGAGAAAAAGGGGCTCTTCTCATTTCTTGTTTTTTACCTCCTCACCTCCTCCGTCCTCCTGCCTGTGACCTGGAATTTCAATTCAGCGTGTTAACGTGAAGGATATCTCAACTCCCAAAATGCATCTTGATGTGAGAGGAGGCTTGTCGGAGCTATGAACGAGGATGTATCATGTGCAGGAGTCTTTTCAGCGGCCGTGACCTATAAAGGAGCCGTGACACACAGCTGACGATGCTGCTGTGCTACACATCATATTCAATTGACGTCCCTTCAATATGACGGCTCCAAAACATGGATATTCATGGATATTTCGTTTTGTTAAACACCCTTTGCCCCTCCTTGTGTCCTTCGTGGCCTCCTCCGCTTGCATCTCAGGTGGGAGGGATTAAGACGCGCAAAGAAAATTTGAGAGTGTACAAACTGAAAAAGGATAAAAGTGGTGGGTGTGGCGGGATGACTGAGGTTAAAGGTCATGATGAGAGACTGAGGGGGAAGTCATCAGGGAACCACAGTCCTGATTTATTGTTGCGTCTTCAAAGAGTGAATTCTTTTCAACTGAATAACAGAAAACTCCGCACCAGTTCATACACATAAAAGAGACTCTATATGCGAACAAGACTGCTCTGACTTCATCTGGGCGAGATCTGAAGGCTGAAACTCAAGAGATATAAAGAAAAGACACGATTAAAGGACTGACACTGTGTTTATATTCTGACTTAAAATGAAAAAAAAAGACTGATATGACGTTCACTATTACTAACAGTGAAACCCCAAAAGCTATATCATTTTTTCCCGCATAAAAACAGGGACATGACATCGTATTGTTTCTATGTTCAGGTGAACTCAGCCAAATGGATGCCATGCATCTTCATGTATTACTGTATAAAAGTAACATATATTTATTTCTGATAAATTATTTATTTATTATAGCTTCATATGAGAGCTGTTTTTATTAACTCTATATTGTAGATAAATATCTATTTATTGCCGAGATTCAGATTTCATGTTGACAGTTACTTCTCACATACAGTGCGTTCTTTCCTTTTTTCAAAGGTGCTCCTTTTCATTTTTATCCAATGCCTCATGAACTTTGTTCAGACAGCTGATTCTGGGCAGAATCAGATTAGATTCAGTGAACATTTCTGAAATTAACTGAATGATTTTATGAAGCAAAAACATGATCCAAAAGCTCAATTTCTCTCTTACATTTTATCCCAGATAGAAAAAAAATCCTAATAATAGATATCAGAAACAAGTTGACCTACATTGACATGATCTGGCATACTTAAAGGGGAACTATCTAAATGAGGAATTTCAATGTTATTTCCATGGCTTAAAGATGTTCAATAAATATTTTTGAACATGAACTACTCTCTCTCATAGCCAGAAACTAGAGACGTAAGTCTCCAACTTGTGATGTCCATAGGTGGTTTATGAGAAAATTGCCCCTGAGCACAGATATGGGTAAGACCCCACCACCTCTCTAACTTAGGAGAGTGATTCACAGACACTGTGGTGGTTTTGCATCTTTTTTTGTTGTTTTGTGTCTTTCCTCAGTTTTTATGCATCTTTTTGTGGTTTTGGCTCTTTGAGGTAGTTGTCTGTTCTTTGTTACTTTGTTTGTTTTTTATTTATTTTGTGTCTCTTTGCAGTTCTTTTGCATCTTTATGTATTTTGTGTCTATGTGTGTTCATTTTGACTCTCTTCTTGACATTTTGCAGATGAAGGCCAGGGCGGCCTGACACACTGCGCCCTGGTACACCCATTCAGTAATCCATCCATAATGAATGATGTCATCAAATATAAAGTCTAGAGCTGCTCGATAGACAATGAATGGGAGCCTGATTTTGTAGAGCCACAGAGTGTTTGTTTTTTTTATACCCAAATGAGCTTTACACTACTGTAGTGTTCTCATTTCTAAAACAGAAAATGAATCCACATACTCAGATCATTCCCCAGGGTGCTCTCAGTGTCATCTTCAACCAATTCCCAATTCATTGTCTGTGGAGCAGCTCCAGACTTTATTCCAAATTACATCAGAAATTTAATTTTTACCACTCTAGCTTTGGATTTGGGAGAGTTGTTCATGCTTACTAATATTTTGGACTGTCTTACACCATAGGAATAACTTTAAATTTTGAAAATGGGCGTAGTTTCCCTTATATCAATATTTTTCCTCAAGACCACGTCACATTCTTGAGTCTGAGAACTACTGGGTAGTGATATCAGCTTTTCCACAGCGTAATGGAAACAGCCAGTCTCAATATCCAGAATGTATGCAGCAAACAGTAAAACATTATAATACAAAACCTCAACATTTCTCATCTTAGAGTGGGGATATCAATTCAGTTACACACTCCAGTATGTCATGTTATTATTATTATTATTATTATTATTATAAAGTTTTCTTTATTTTTGTATGGCATTATCCTCTAAGGAAATAAAGTTTTTTTTTAAATATACATCTTACTATCACTGTTTACTTCATCCATTTGGATGCATGAAAATTACTTTTCTTCAAGTGACCTTTCTAATAATTTTTGCTGTGAGGCGGATCAACAGCACTACCTTCCACCAGTTCATTTTGATGGGAACTTTTTATGTTGTAGAGCCACCTACTGGTCTAAAAGAAACAGTAAAATGTGAACCTGTTGTCCCCAGTTTGAACTGAGAGAAGTGTAGGTCTTCTGCCACCTGTCTGTTCAACTGAGAATGTTTTCAAAATAATTTCTTTAAATCAGCAGAACTCAGCAGTGCGCTGTCTTCAGCTGTCTTTTTATTTCTCTGCGCAGACACATCCAACAAACACCATGGATCATACAGCTCACAGCAACAGTATTTTTTCTTCTTGGAAAAAAAGGTGCTCATGTCGGCAGTTATCAAAACATTAAATGCAGTTACGGAATATAAAATAAGGTTTGAGGGGTCTACATTCAGTTTTCCCTGCAGCATGCATCACAGGCACAAAGTATGTTAGCAGCATTTCGAAAATAATGAAAACAAAAGTAACAACACGTTATGAATAAACAAATAACACATATAGATTCATACAGTTGATCAAACTCTCAGAGTGTCACATCTTTTTTTGTACCCACAGGGTATGATTATAAATATAAATGTTTTCATTTCCATTTTTTTGGAAATTGTCACAGTTGTGTGCTTTCAGCAGAAGTCTTACTTAGAGGGCAAATTAGATTCTAGTAAAATTGTACCTAATGGTCTAGTTCAAACTGCTTGGAAAAACAGCAGTTTTTATACCAGCACTCTCTGTGATCCTCTGCCCCTGCACTGCACACACTATTATACTCACAGTTTAAAACTGCAGGTTAGCACTGTGTGTTTTTATAGACCTCACCTAAATAGAGACATATTTGATATGAAAAGATGTTTGAAATGCACATCGCTTTGTGTCCTCAGATGGCTCAATTAACCTTAAATAAAGCCTAAATAAAACGCAGAGACATTTATGCAGCAAGTTAATTCATATGAGAGATTTATGACCATGTGCTGATGTTGAGATCAGTTCAGTCCCATTTAGCTGCTAAGTGCTATTTCAAGTGTTTCGTTCATATAATAAGATGTGGCTCTTTGGTTGTTCAAAACCATCAAAAGTATCTCTTAATGAATACATGGTGGCAGCATGCAGGACAGATGAAGCACTTTGAAACATTTATATAAACTAATATTGGCAGTTAAATGTTCATCAAAGGCATTTCACTGACTGACATGAACTCGGTGTGCTGAACGTGCACGTGACAATGTCCACTTTCCTAACATGCGCAGAGAGAAGCGGCGTTGCGCTGCGTCCTGGAGGCGACTTGGCCGCCGCCTCCTGTTTGGATCCGGCTGCTGCTGCTTCCACCTCACACCCGAGGATCGCGGTCGATTCTACGCTAAACGGGTGAAAGCTGACCTGCGCGGTGTCGTACTCCCACGCTTGCCTCATAGCAAAGTCTGTAAAGGATTTGTTCTTGATGGACACCCGGTTTTCCGCCTCGTTCCTGTAGCTGGCTGTGCGTAATGACGCGTAACTGGTATCATTGCTGTTTAAAGACGGAGGGGAGTGTTGGTCTTCTACCCAGCCCATGTGGTCACCGCGACCGTCTTTAACACGAGCAGCTGTCCTCTTCAGCTTCTCGCAGCCCTTTAGCAGCAGGTTCTTCCGGCATAAAATGTACACCCACGGGTCCAGTATGGGGTTGAATGAGGCGAAGCGGATCGCCAACAGGTCGCTCCGATAGTCCGGCTTTCCTCCAGCTGTGATATAAGCAGGGCCGTAGAGCTGGTTCACAAAGATTCGCACCTGTCAGATAAACACGGACAGAATATGTATAAAGATTAGTTTTAATGCCAACGGAGTAATAAATGTACTTTGTCGTGCGTAAATATTGTAATAATTATTGACAGAGGTATAAAACCACCTGTTGTTCTTACCACCAAAGGAATGGAGCAGACCAGGAAGACGATGGTCATGAAGATCAGAAGCCAGAACATTTGAATCTCAGCCGCTGATGTGACGGACGGCAGCCGGGGGAAGCGGCGCCGCGATCCTCCCAGCTCACCCTCCGTCCTGACAATCCCCGTCCTCTTGTTCATCCCCACCAACGACCGGCACACCGCCAAATTACACAGAACTGTCACTGCGATCAGCACCAGCATCACGCCGCCGTACAGGAAGGAGTAGCACGCTCCGAGTGCATCCATCGCCCTCCAGTCCAGAAAGCACCAAGTCCCGGGAGAATACCTGACGTGCTGCCCAAAGCCAAAGCTGGGCATAATGCACAGCACAATGTTTGCCAGATAAGTGACCAGGAGCGCAAAGCGCGCCATTGTTCGGTCTATGTTCTGGGAGTAGAAATACGCGTGGTTTATGGCCAAGTATCGCTCCACGGCCATGGCGCACAGGATGGACATCCCTGCAGAGCCGAAGAAGAGCATGGAGAAGGAGAAAAAGTGGCAGAGCAGCACTCCTCCCGGCCACCGGTTGGCCACATATGTGGCGATCACCACTGGGCTGGTGAAGCAAGTCCCCAACAGATCCGTGATGGCCATCCCGCACACCAGAGTGTAGAAAGTGGTTTCCTTCTGCTCCTTTTTGGAGATACACAGCACAACTATGGCGATGAGGTTCCCCAGGACTCCCACAGCGAACATCGTGGCTGAAGTGACTAGAGACTTGGACTCGAGTTGGAGCGCAGGAAACGCACTTTGGTTTTGGCTGAGAGAGAGAAGCGGCAGCGCCTCAGAAACATTCGTGTCCAGATCTCCAAACGCAAGAGTGTCGTTGGTCATTATTGAAGCCAATGCACATGAGTTTAAGTGCAAAAACGTTCTGCAGTGTTTAGAAAACTTGCTCAAAAAATATACTCAAAATGAATTATCTTTAACTGCACAGTTACATCCTGAAATATCCTGTTTCTGGTGGAGTATAGACTCTACACCGAAGTGATTCTGGTGTTTAGTTTCCAGCTGTGTTTGTCTCTGATGCGCCCACATGAAGGTGTGCCTGGCCGTGTTTACACCGCTCGGTGCTGCGGGTATTTAAGCCGTGTGCTGATGTCAGGGGAGTGACGTGCGGGCTGCGAGCGCAGCGACCCAGGTTTCCCAGGATCATATTTCTGCAGCCAAAGAATCAATATTCAATACTTTTCTTCATTTTCCTTTTATCAGCCTCAGAGATAAAATGTCAACAATTGAAACAGCACAAACAATTGAAAAACTGCTTCTGTAAAAGTCAAACTGCATACATTTGCCTTGTCTGATCATAAAAACTACAAGATATATTCTGTATTGCGCTCAATGTGGAGGTTCCTCACGCCCAATTGAAATAATGCAACACGCTCATGATGGTATTACGAGAATGCACATTATTCTAACATGTGATTCAACAGGCTGGAAGGGTTAGTAAGAAAATTTTAGCTGCGGTCCAGAAATATAAATAATATTATAAATCCCAGTTTCAGCACCAAGGTCAGCGCAACAAAACAATCAGCACCACCAAGATAGACAGTCATGACGCTGCACGCAGCATTTTACCCTTGATTAAGTGCGCCTAATTAAATTACAATCGATGGCACAAAAATTTGGTAGCGTATGATCAATTCAATTTACCAAATTCTTCATTAAAAGTGTTTTGGTATCATCCAAACCAGAAAAAAACATAACCTGTTTCCAATACAACACCAAATATATTTCTAGTCTGATTTCCTGTTGGTATAATCTTTCATGATGAGAATAAGAGCTCACACATTGCTGGGAAAAGGCGTCTTCTACACATCAATCACATCGGCCATAAAGCTCCACATGCCTCTTAAGCAGAAGAGGCACGTGGGGACAAACTGTCAGTGTCACAATATATGGCTCTATAGCCTCTCCTCTTCATCTTTGGACTGGTTTTGACCTCTGGATATTGACACATGCATGCATCCCTAAAAGGAAAAAATATCAAGAATGATTTCTGCGAGATTCTTTTATTTTATGTCATTTTGTGAGGCTGTTTAAAATATATCTGTTATGACAGTAAAGCAGAGCACAATGACAGTTTGATGTTGAAGGCTCCTTTTGAAAGAGTCCGTTGAGTCTCTTGTTGCTTTGTCTTTTTTGAAACATCCTCCCGCTGATCAAAAACACTGACAGCCCAAATACGCTGCAACTTCCAGTGAGGACAAAATACCACAGATGTACCAATTGTGTTGAGCCATGCTTTCTTTTTTATTGTTTGATGTTTTTGGAAGTTTTTCCAACAATCAATCTGAACTGCAGGTGTTAAAAGGGAGGGTTGTGCTGTGGAGGCTTGATTTAATCTGAATCTATGGCTCCCTCTCACTCCTTCCCAATTCTGTAGATTTTTCCTTCCCTTATCTTTTTCATTTTCTTTAGAGTCTATTAATAAATAATATTTTATAAATATCCCTATGGCTAATAGAATGAATAATAATTTCGTGAGTAATCATGATTAATAATTTAGCAATTCTCATATGAAGCTGCACTGCATAATAGAGTCTCATCTTCTTTTTTTAAACTCGTAATATCTGACAAAACCCACTTACTTGGCCTCCTGAGCCTCACACTGGCCTGCAGGGCTTCATCCCAGTGCTGAATGTTAACCTGCGCTAATTACGCACAGATTGAAAGTGCGAAGTAATGTGAAATACACCTCAAATTCACTGCGTGAGCTGTGAAACTCTGGCCTTAGGTGTCTATTTAGCGCCTCTTTTGCCTTCCTTATTTATTAGCTGTGAGTCATCTCACTGAGGCACGCCGGTAAGTTCTGGTAAATCTAACCATTTAGGCTACATCACAGATATGGGCCTACTTTTTAACCAAATGTTCGTGTGGACACCTTTGCATTATGAACCGGATTCCGAGATCATGGCAGAAAAAGCATCAGCTTTGTAGATGGTTGCCTTATTTTGACAAGCATTTTGTCACCGAGTAGCAGCATGACACAGTTTACAGATGCGGGTAATTACGGACTTTGTCAGCAGGCATGTATACAAGAATTTCTGCCTTTGTTGTCATTGCTGCCGTTCCTGCTGACCCCTGACCCTGTCACATGACCCCACCGTTCGTGTGCATATTGCATTTTACAGATGCATGATGTTTATTTCAGAGGACGTGCAGAACCAACACTCCAAACGATGCGGGATACCAGAGGCAGTCATCGGTAGGGAACATAGTTAACGGCAAGTATATCTCCGGCTTTATACCACACACACACACACACACACACACACACACATATACACACACACACACACACACACACACACACACACACACTCACACTGACCTAGTGCATCCACATGACGTATTTTATGTCTTCAGCAGAGTTACGCCGGCTCTTGGAGCTGTTGCTCGAACTGCAGTCTGTAATTCCGCATTTTCGCATCGCTTGCCAACAACACTGCCAACTCCACGTACAATAAGAGCATATAGCTGATCAGGATATAGACCCGTGCTTCTCTCTCTCTAATGGCAGAATTCAGCAGTGCTTATGAGATATGAATCAAGACTGTGTTACTGCACTGTCTATTTCTCTCCTAAAAATGTACAAAAGGATTCCCACACACTGTCTAACTTGCAATATATATATATATGCAACTTTTTGCTGTAGTAGCTACCTATTAGGGTTTTTTGAAAATCTTTTGAGCGAAAGGCAATTCCACAGTCTTTATTTTTTTCCTCTGGTCATGTAGCATCAATTTCAAAAGTATTTGTGTCTTTCTACTACATAGATGGCCTACTGCGATGTGAGGAGTGAAGTACTTCTTTAACCATCCCAGCTAAATGCCTATTAGCCTCAACCCTTACCCAAATCTGAAACTTATTCTAACCTCAACCCAACACTAATTCGAAACCCTCAAAAAGGCCTTTAAGGTCTGTCCAAAGGTGGAGGGGCAAAAATGTTCTCACATTCCTAAAATGTCCTCAGTCTCAAGGTCTAAAACTGACATTGGTTTTCACAAAGATGGCTGGACAAGTAAGTACACACACCCACACACACACACACACACACACACACACACACACACACACACACACAGAGCAACAGCAGCCACAGAAGATAATCTAATCAGTGGAAATGAAAGAATTCATCATATACAATGAGAAAAAGGTCTATCTAATGGCAGACTATGGTGAATGTTGTGGCTCTCTGTCTCTGTCTGTGTAAGTGGATTCTTCTCCTCCTCTCATGCCTCCTGGGTGTGTGTGTGTGTGTGTGTGCGTGTATGGGTTTGAGGCCGTAAACCCAAAGCTTTCAGACGTCAGCGGCTCTGATGCCCACACATAAAAAATACATTCTTTCTCTCTACAAACACACAACCTGAGGGACTCACCGCCCACACACTGAGCAGACATGAAGTGGGTTTAATAAGGTTTTCCTTGGTGTGTGTCTCTGTGTGTGGTTATATATACGTATGTGTCATCCCTCTTCTCGCCTGGCACATATGATCACTGGGGATTCCCCATTCAAATTACAGGACTTCAATCTCTTTCGGAGCCCCTAATCGAGTGCCCTTGGAGGGTTTGTGTAGCCTGGAAGGATGCTGAGACGTTGATACACACACACTCATTACACTGGCTGTGAAGGGAGGAGGCTGATATATGTAGAAACCACATGAGCTTTGGTAATGGTATTAATGGTTTGATTGGGCATCTCACTTCTCACAGAGCAGTGACACTCGAGAGCTTTGGAAGGTTCTCCCTGCGTATTACGCGCAAAACACTATAATCGTCTATCTTGAGGGGGGATCAATATGCAAGGTAGATATTGATCCACACGTGATGCAATCAAAAAGTCACAGCATTATTATTCTGGGTTAACTGCTGACATCCAATCAAAACATTTCCTTTGTTTCGAGTTAATTTGATATCATGTGATTTGTTGCTTGTGTTAGGATGCAAATGATCTCAGCTGTGACCTTATCAGGTAAAAATGGAAAAAAAAATCGACAGGCTCTCTAAGTGTGTGGCTCCTCAGACACCTTCAGCTTTTTGTTTTTTTTAAATTATTATTATTTTAACAGGCCTGCAGCTTGGTTTAAGAAATAAATTAGTTTGACATGTTGGGAAATACACTTTGCTTTCTTGCCAAGAGCTATATGAGAAGATTAATACCACCCTCATGTCAGATATCTGTACAGTGAAAATACAGCAGGAAACCGCTGTCGTGATCTGTCCAAAGTTAACAAAATCTTACCTTTATCTCGTTTGTTTAATCCTTACAAAATTCAGAGAGTAAAAACGGCAGGATGATTGATATTTATTAGTTGGGAGCAGTGACCTCAGGCAGTCTCTGTTTTTGGCAGAAGCACGTAAGGTCCTATTTTTCCAAAGTGAATGGCCCAAGTGCATTTAGGGCATGTTCAACTCCACTTTTGCTAGTTGATCAGCGCATAATCTGGGCGTAAAGTTAGACTCACAGGGTAAACGGATTCTGTTGAGTCCCTTAATTGATCATAGGTGTGTTTTGGGTGTAAAATGAGTTCAACCAGTCAGAGTCTTATCTCCCTTTCCCTTTAAAATACCTGACATATTTCTATTTACATGGTGGATTCGGCAGATTGGAGAGGTGAGCGGTTTTCTGCAGTGAGAGCAGCTTCTCTCTTAATGAGGAGTTGGACAGCAGTTCTGCAGCTCTGCTCTGCTCTCTGCTAGGTTCACATTTGAGAGAAAGAAATTAATATTTTCCTCATTAAATACATATTTTTTCACCCTTCTGATGTTTGTGTGTGTGTAAAAAGTAGAGTGTACGGACATTGTAAAGAGACTGATGTCAAATGTCTCATCTACCTCTCAGAAAGAAGGCGAGAAATGTTAAACATGCTATTAATTTAACCAAAAGAAGTGCAGTTTGTTTTTTTTGAAATGTCAATCATTCTCAATACTTACACAGGGTAGAAGACAATGAGTAAGCATGATTGTTGTCTCTTTTACTTTCTCTAAACAGAATCAGACAAACCCAGACAGGATGCCCACACTGGTTGTTTAGCGAGACAAACCTGCAGTTAGTCATTGTTTGCAATTACCTGCTGAAAGTTATGGTCTATGGATAAGTCTTGAGGAGATTCTGCAAACATGTTGAGCTTCCTCTGATGTACTGTATGTAAGCCCTTGGAGGATAAATTTTTCTCTTGGGAGCCAATTTCTTCCTGCTGTGGTTGTTTGCTTTCAATTCACAAGCAAAAATGAATGTAGGAATGAGGAAGTGCTTTAGTTCTGCAGCAGCCCAAATGAGACCGAATGCACAAGAAGAGAGAAAGAAACAGATTAAATGAGGTAGAGCCTCTATTTCTTCTCCCTTCATTTAGTCAAACACTCCTGTTCCCAAGGCCCACATAGTGACGGCAAGCTTCCTTTCTGGGCGAAGTGAGAGAATGAGATGTGGTGATGGCTCCATGTTAGTGACGTGTGTGCCGCTGCTGTAATTTGATGGTGATGCTTTACAGTCGCTTTGCCGTCACAGTGCTCGGTGCTGGCGGGTGTGTTGTACCGCTACGATGTCATCATCCAGCTTGATCTGATTTTTCTTCTTCCACTGCTGCTGCCTTTCCACACAGACGTCCAATCACACTGCTGCTTCTGCTGCAGCCTGCCAACCTCATTACACTGGGGAGCTAAGGCTCATTTACTCTCCCCAAACTACTATCCTCTTTTTCTGCTGCTCTCTGGATCTCTCTTTCAGCCCTCTCCTCCAGTTAAATCTTGGAATGTCCATTGTCACTGCTTCCCTTTTCTTTTAATACTTAAATCCTGGTAGCAAGGTAAAAGAATTTTCTTAAATTGCATTCAGTGTTGTCAGCTTGTTAACCCTTTGAAACCTGAGTGCATTGTTTTGATTTCTTTCACAAACATGAGGGAGAAGGCAATAAGCAATGTGCCTCAACATAAGGTCCAAAAAACAAGCAAGATATTAGTAAAAATTAAAAGTAAATTGCATGCAAATAACAAAAAAGGTTAAAAAAAATACTAATTAGATATATATTATATAAATATATATATATGAGTGTATCTTTTTTTCTGTAGCATCATTCAAGCTAAATAATTATAAGGAGAGGTTTCTGGACATTTCTGAAAGTTCTCCCCCCTTTTTCAAAACAAATTTGCAGTCATTTTCTTTGTCACCTTTTACTAATTTCTTGCTATATGTGGGGAACCCCCCCCCCCCCCCCCCCCCCCCCCCCCCCCCCCCCCCCCCCCCCCCATATGCAATGGATCTGCTTGATGATTTGACGTGTGTATGTGGTCTTTTGTGCATTGTGATAAATTGTGATAAACCCTGAAGGAGACACACATCTGTTCCTCCCACACACACACACACACACACACACACACACACACACACGTGCACTAAAACACTGTAAACTGACAGTTTTGTCATGTAATGTGAAGTGGAGGTTCATCATCCCACACATGCCCAGCTACATGTCAGTGTAGGTCAACTGTGTGTATGTAAGTGCATGCAAATATGTTCAGCTTGCTTTATGTTCAGGAGCCTTGAGCTCACAATGCAGAGTATGTGGTGACGTCTTGGCCGCCTCTCCACTGTTTAAGTTGTGTCGACGTGAATAAATGTGATATGATATTTCTGACATGATATTTCATTCTGGCATTATATTTTATATGGAATGACAAAAGTAAATCAGACCTTAACCAAAAACCAAAAACTGCCTTTGTGTTTGGAGGGAGACTGGCAGTTAAAGCTGGGGTAGGCAATTTTAATTTGGTCTCATAGGGCAAAAATCCTGTGATAAACACTGAGCATATAATAGTTTAAGTGGTCTGAGAGTTCTTTACCGCCTCTGGGCTGTGTTTTCAGGCTTTAGAAAATCTAGAACGTGCTGGCACAGATGGTTAGGCGACAGAGACACAGATATTTAGGTTTAGGGGAAGGAGGCGCATGGTAAGGTGTAGAAAAAAACATCACGTTCAAATAGGAAGTGACCACCGGACTCCTGCATCAAAGTTCGGGTTTGTTTATCCATATCCCTTCCTGCCCGCTCTATAGGCGTCCTCGTGCCCATCCAACCGTGGTCTCAAAGTGATGCAGATTCTGCATATTATGTGACACAGCAGGTGACATCCAGCCATCTGATGGCGTATATAATAACGCTGTGATGGCTCTGTCCCAACGCATTCTCACCTGATGCTGTCCAATGGCATTTCATGAACACGCGAAAGGTGTCTTTTGGCATCGAGCTTTCACGCCAAAAGCCCTGACACAGTGGCACTATTTTGAGAGTTCTGAATGTGAATGGGCTGAGGGTGCATATCCTGTGGTCGTCTGGTGGCAGGGTTATAGGACTGAGAGGAGAGAGCTGCAGGAGAAGAGTGTATTTTAAAATTCAGCCCTTTTTTGCATTTTCTAGAACACCAGACACCCCAGCTTTCAGGAAGTTAAGCAGTATTTTGGATTTTGGAGACAGTGAGAGGTATTTGTCATAGATATTTACATAAAAGATGATTTTTATGTAATCCACTTCCGTAGGACTTGAAATGGGTATTTTGTCTGAGTGCTTGGACGCTTGTATTTGTGACAAGAGAAATTTCATCATTATCTACATTGTTTAGAAGAGACCCCCCCCCCCCTTTCTTTCTTTCTCGCTCTCAGTGGAGACAATAACTGGCTCAGCCTGTTCAGACAGAGTGCAGCCATCAGCGCTAATGGAGCTCCATACTGTGTTTTCACATCATGCATCAAGTGGCTGCAAGATATTAAATTTTTTTTATCATGTGGGGAACTGCCAGTACAACCACACAGATGAATGTACATAACACAAATCGACATAAGCGCTCACGACTGACAGATCTGTGCCAAGTTTTTGACTAGCAGAAGTTTAATGAGTAGATGCAGATGCGAGTCTTATGAGTGTCTTAATTTCTGGATTGGGAGTGTAACCAAATTATGTGGAAATACCCAACTAGGGAGTTTGTGTGTGTGTTTGTGTGTGTGTGTGTGTGTGTGCGCACGCGAGCGTGCAGATGCCAAAGTAAAAGTTCACAGCTGCCTCGATAGCAAGATGAGTAATCATGTGCATCAGTGGTGGGCTTGTAGTTCTTTTTGTTTTTTCAGACAAAGAGTAACACCTTACGACAAAGAATTTAATTTTGAACTGCTCTAAAAATCAATTTGGCTCTGTTGCCTCGAAGGTTGTTAGGGAAGAATTAAAGAATAATGAGTGGCAGGATAATGGCAGACAGTCAAGTGAAATTTTAGTCAGGGTTCAGTTGTGGTACTTTTGAATTTAAGTGGACAAAGTTACACAGAAGCTTTTTTCCAAAGCTCATGAGTCTGCATAGCCACTGGCAGTAACATTAAAGGGACAGTTCACTCCAAAATCTAAAATTTTGCAGGAGCGTCACAGAGGAAAAACTCCTTATGGCTTAAATTAAAAGTGTATTTATGACACTTATTAAGTTTCAGGCAGGTCATTGTGTGAACAATGCTCAGGCAACAGCACAGCTTTCATTTAAACAAATCTTTAACAGACAGTCCTTGCTTTTTTTTTCTTTTTCTGAAATGTAGTTTTACCTTGAAAGTATCAGACAATACATGCCTAAATTACAAAATGCACAATACAAAAATTTAAAATCTGTGACTGCGTATTCAGTATGATAATGAGTTCTTTCGTGAAACTAAAGTTAGTTGACTTTTCTACTCACACACACATACCCACACAGTGAGGACCGCCCACTGACAATCATTAGTATTATTGGCAGTTATCTCACCTCGTGTTTCCTCCAGTCGACTTCCCAAACAACATTAACTTCCTCCACTGTCTCGTCTGCAATTCTCAACCATTTAATATCGATCCCATTAAGGTGACTTAAAGTATCAGTTTCACACAAGTGAGCCAGTGAAAAAAGGAAATCATATTATCCACCAAATCGTGACAAGTTCAGTGAAACTAAAACTAAAACCTGCTGCATGAAGGGTGAGTGTTAGATTTCATATCTCTATAATATACAGCAAACGGGAACAGTCACATCACCTTTCATTGTGTGTAGTGAAAACAATATCATGAGCTCTGTAATAGCACATCGACATTATGGAGGTAATTTCTTAAATATTTGTACATACCCGAGACAAAATGCACACACAGCTACAGCTTAGAGATGTGTGGGATTTCGACACTGAAAGGTACAACATCCAGAGTTCAGTGAACAACAAAATGCAGAGTTGGAGTGATTGTTAAGATGAATGTGTGTGTGTGTGTGTGTGTGTGTGTGTGTGTGTGTGTGTGAGGAAGTAAGGAAGGAAGGAGGAGGAATATCAGAACTAATAATATGTGTTTTCATCCTCTAGGTTTAACACTCACATCTAGTGTACAACAGATGAGGTTAATTGTTTCAAATCATAAGTCATCCTCCCACAAAATATCTCAAGGAATTATACGAGTACATTTATGACATGACAATAACATTATGATTAAGTTTTTTTAAAGTGAGGTTGGGAATAATAAATTTGCTTTACCTTGGGGACAATGACTGCGAAATGACAGGAGGCCAAAGGCCAGGAAATAAATAATCATTATAAATCGTTATCCATATATTGAATGAATTTCTCGTTTTCAACCTTTCGATGTTTGCTCTCCTCACTCATCTTTGCCAAAAGGCAAATCCAGTCTCGGCAGCCCCGCAGAGGTTATGTGTAGGCAGAGCAGAGCTGCAGTAGGATTTGAAGAGATACAGTGTTTAGCTCAGACCTCCCATGGTACTTTTTTAATGCATGAACTCTGTTTTGATGCTTTTTAAAATGCACTCTGGCACCTTATTTAGCAAGAACAATAAGTGTGAATCAATTTATTTTTATTGTGAATTTGAAAGTGTCCATCACCAGTACCCTTTTGAGTATCCATGCTTTAGGGTGAAAGAAGCTGTGAAGAAAGTATGAGTTGATTGTGCAAACGATTTGCTTTCTTGCAGAGAGATAGATGAAGAGACTGTTACCACTGTTGTGTTTGTCTGGTTAATATGGAGCTGGAACCAGGATATGGTTACCTTAGCATAAAGGCCCTGGTTCTGCAGCCCAGTCACCAGATCTTTCTGCAAACCACCAAAATTATATATTTGCGTGTTTTGTACGAATCATATCAATGTTTCTTAACTGATTGAGACACCTCCAAAACTGCAGACTGCTGCTCAAGACTTACATACTTCAAAATCTGTTGTGACTTAGCATGTCATTGCTGTGTTTTCGCGTGGCTTTTCAGGGAAATAAACATGGTTGCTTTGTAGCGCCCCCATTCTGTTTTTCCAGTGGGGATAGTACCACAAAAGGCGGTTGTTTGGGGATTGTGCACCCAAAATTGGATATTATAGGCCTAAACATGATCTTTGTATCTAGTGTTTTTTGTGACTTAACACAAACCTGTTAACCAAAGCATTATTGAAACACCAAGTTCAACATATCCGCGACATAATAACGTGAAAACGTAACTTATCAGTGGTTTGCAGAAATGAACAATGCCGAAACAATGTGTTCAGGCAATTGCACTCTGTCCACACGAAAGAAAATCCACCAGCAGCTCTAAAATATCCATATGTCCCTTTTGACTGAGTGAGGCTACCCATTTCCCCCGTTTCCAGTTTTTATGCTAAGCTATGCTAACTGGCTCCTGGCTACATATTTTAACGTACAGAGTTGTTTCAAACTCTTGGTTTGACTTTCCTGATACACAAATGACATAAAAAATTTTTAGATTACATGACAACATTATCAATACCTTTAACGACAAGATCACAGACGGACTTTTCTCTCAGCTACAACATCCAGTTGATATATAATTACGTCATGAAGGTATTAAACAGACTTCATAATTGGAAAGGCAATTAAAAGCTGTCTGAGACATCTGTTAAACAGAGTGAGTAGAGACAGAGAGCCGGAGACACGGTGCCACAGGCAAACCAATTAATTGATAAAAGAATGAGTCACTTATCTGTCATCATCTCTGTGTGTCATCATTATCTTCGCTGCCAAACAACAATTTACCTCCGCTAATTGAAATATTTGAGCTGTGAAAAACATCCGAGACACAAACCACAGATCATGCCACAGTCATGTATTGACTTCCCTTTTCTGTGGGTGGTTACAATTTGTCTTTTTTCCCCTTTCAGAGTCACTCAGACAGAATATCTCGGCTATATTTTCCTAAAATAGCTTCTCAAAGTTGCTCTCCAATATTTTTTTTGCCAGTGAGTAAGTTGAAATTAGACAACTTAGCCGTCTCATTACTGCAGACGGACTGTCAGCTCTCTGGCAGTACCGAACACCTCACTGGCTGATAAACACGTGATGGCACTGCCATCTGTCATCATTCATTAAGAGAAAAGAAAAAACACTATGTACTGTCACAACACGTGAGAAGTTTGTTAAACTGATCTCAAGTTACAGTTTTAAGTGATCATGGTTCAAAATGTGCCCTTTATTCTTACAATGATATAGAATGTAGTATTTCATTTACCTGTAGAGAAGTCATAGTTTTAATATGTGGATCGTAAAGAACTTGTTTTCTTCTGTGAAGTGGGTTTTCAGTTGTCAGTACTTTTGTTTTATAATTTACTGCAGATTTTTGGTAAAGCGCTGTAAGCCTAAATTGCAAAATGACAACAGCAGCCTATTACCGCAGTGGATGTAACGTTTCCATGGTAAAGACATGATGTTTTGCTCAGACCTGTTTTAAAAACATGAGTTTGTTTTTTAGGGAAAGCGTCCCTTATTAAAATAGAAAATTACACAAGATTGTTCAAGATGAAAACAAAATGAAGAAATTAAAATAATCAAACGGAGGAATCAGAGGCATATTATTGTCAACATTGTCATGATGCTGACATTTAATCGATTTATGACTTTATTTCAAACATGTACAATACAACAAAAACAGTAGTTAAAACGTATGAATACCAAAAAGAAAAAAAAGACATGATAAGTTTGATCCACAAATTCCCCCAAAAAAGATCAAGACTGATAAATAGCACAGCAGGTAATGGGAATTGGGATTATGGGGGGAACTTTCTCTTAAAAATACTTGAGTTTGTCTGACTTATTTACGACCATGTAAGATACAGAGAACTGAACAAGTTCTCTCAGTTGTTTCCACTTGTATTTAATGTACCTCAAAATCTGCAAAGCATTCTACTGTAATAGTGACTAATTCTTGTTCCCCAGAGGATGCATCCTTTACATTCAGATGAATTCATGAGTCATATTGACACCAAACTATTCCTCTACTCAGGTGAGTAAACTGTCCCTTTCTATACCGACTGCTATCTTAAGCCTCATCTTATTGTCCAACTTTCTTCAGTAGTGTTATGTCAAAGCTTTACTGTCCAAGTCACTGGTAATCCTCCCACAATGCTTTGCACCACTAGGAAGTACTAATACCTGTCTAGCTCTGTGGCTTTGATGGGTACAGGGGATTCAGCATCTTAACTTCACCCCCGCTGTCTCTTTCAGGAAAGGAATTGAGTTGTTATATATTTGTACTGTCTATAATGTGCTTTTTTATGTCACACTGTTAGAAATATTGATCTTTCCCATGTGCTGTCTGACTCACGAAGACTTGTGTGTGTTCAGTAACCACAAACAAATGGGTGTATCAAAAGTGATGGATTATTTGTTTTGGTTCTTCCATTTCACCTGATTGATTTTGGTCTCAGAATACATCCTCTACTGATACATCACAAGGACTCTTCCACTTGTATTTTACTTGAGATGAAGTGACGTCTCTCTCTCTAGTGTCCTCTCATGCTTGGTGTCTCTATCCGTCCTCATTTACGCACCTTCCATCTTTTTCCTCTCTTCCCTCAGAGGATCTAATTGCCTGAGATGTCCGAGATGTAAGTAAAGGATCGGGTTATGAATGTGCGGGGCTCAGTGTCACAGTCGTCATTTGCATACTCTGATAAGCAGGGTGAGTCAGAAGCCAAATCGCTCCTGTACTGAAATAATGAGACACTATTCTTCTAAAGGGTCCTCTTCAGGGCACTAATATGCTTCAATAGTATTATGCAGGAACCATTAATCATTATTATAACCCATCATTATTATTATAGGCCAGAACAATATTTTTACTTGAATAAACGTTGACTGTATGCTCTTTGGAATAGTATGCATAAAAATCTTAAATGAGTCCCAATAGGTTTATAGTAGTTGTTTTTTCTAATATTTTATTTCTATTATGTATTTTTTTGGGTTGTGTGTTATTTTCCTTTTTTTATTTTTTATCTTTTTCTGCATTGGGTACTTTTACTTTTTACAAGTGGGCTACATTTTGCTGATTACATTTACTTTAATAACATTTTCAGTGTAGGACTTTTACTTGTAACAGAGTATTTTGTACTTTTACTTAAATAAAGGATCTGAATACTTCTTTTACCAAAGGTTATACTCAACACTTGAGTGATTGTATAGAGACTGTCTACCCCTGGAAACGAGCAAGTCGGTTAAAGTTGAGAAAATAACTCTGGACCCTTTTGTGGTATTGTGTTCCTGAGGTTTGAAAAGTGTGCTCTTTCATGTGTATGTGACATTTAAGTCGTACTGAACCACCTGCATGAACTTCTCATTCAAAACAAACACACTTGATACAGATTTGGAAGTTAAAGATTAAATGTAAATATTAAATTGCATTTATAGAGCATGAATGAGGGAAACTGAAACCAGAGAAAACAAAGGATCACTCTACATGGAGGGAATCATTTGATCAAAGACTTCACTCATTTGACTTAATTAACAAATTCTTTCTTGGCTTTACCCTCATCTGGAACATGAAGGGTTTGCTGAGGTACAACAGTGAGTTTACAACTTCCCGATCTTATCCCTCTGCATAAATAATTCAAAATGAACCACACACAGACTGCATTACTGGGTTTGCAGCTGCTCTTAGAGTGCACATTAAAGAGCAACACATAATTACCTGCTGCAATGCAAAGTAGCTCTACAGACATTAGTCAGGGGTGTGTGTGTGTATGGGAGGATGTATAGGTGAACAGTTGAGTTTTTGTGCCCTTTACTTTGACAAGGAACAAGTAAGGTCTGCTGTAGCGCACAGAAACACGTCATGGCAAAGGCAATGAAAAAAAGAGAAGAAAAGAGGAAAAATAAAATGAAAGAAATAATGTCGATTTTGCTCTTACTTGACATAATTGCGCACCTTTGCTCTGTGTTTTTGTGAATGAAACCATCATTAGCTTGTGTCAGATGGGCGAGCAGAGTAACTCAGTGTGCTGTATGAAACCAGCCTTGGAATTATGTGAGCAGCACAACATCAACACCCACAATATTCAAAACAAAGAAACGTGCATTCATCTTATGAGTCACTGTTGTTTGCTTAATAATGTGGTGTTTGCATACTGCCCTTAAGTCAATAATAAGGTCAGTGGATTGTAGGAGGTGAGAGGCATCAGCATTCCCCATTTGTCCTCTTAGTGATTAGAGTATTAAAGGTTAGATGGAAATTGTAAATGGCCTGTGCCATTAAACAAAAGTCACTCAGCTTTAATGAAAATGTATATTAATGCATATTACTGCTGTAAGGCTCCGTGAGCTTCAAATGCATTTTAAAAACATGCTGCGCCTTATATATTACTTCCAATGTCCCTTTTTGTAACGCACATTAGATGGATCTTTCCATTTTCATATAATGCTGGGAAATTAGTGTTGCTGCTGTTCATTTTCTGTTTATCTGCAATACAGAGCATTAAAAGTTGTTGTGGTTTCGGGAGAGCCATGTGATGTGTTGAGCTCATACTTACCGCATGGGCTGGAGCATCTGCAGTGAGATCAGAGGCTGATGTTTACTATAAATGTACCTGTTGGCTAGGTTGGCCTGACGCAGAATTTGTTGCTCTTCATAACAGTAATGGTGTATCCTGATGAACAATCTCTGAGATGGAAAGTTTTTTTTGTTTTTTTTTATCACTTTATCCAGCATGTAAGATTTGGAGTCTAATTAGCTGATCATTCAACAAGCCAACACTGTGGAATATAAAGCTTTACTTGTGATTTGCACCATAATAACACACCATTTTGAGTGTAAGAAGTTTCATGTCACAGAGCCATTTCTAAACATTAAGGCAGTGATGATATTTAACAGTTTAATGTAGGATGTGATCATGTTTTTCTTCATGAAGTGTCCCGTTACTTTGTCTTCCACATCACCTTCAGACTGATGATTAGTGTGCATGTCTTTATTCCTGCAGTCTCACACACTTATCAAACACCCTCACCCTGCCTCTGACAGGTCATTGCCCCCTCAGCTGAAAGATCTGAGTGTTAGTCATTTTAAAATTTACTGGATTCAGTCAACCTTGTCTAATGACAGCAACTCGACTTTTGACATATGTTTTCCCATCTCATCAGGTTCTGGGAAACGTCGCACAGTCGCACAGAAAGTACAGATATGTGAATATGATAAATGGTTTGTTGCTATGTTGGATGCATGTGTGTGTGTGTGTGTGTAGTACTAAAAGATAATGAGGGTGTGATGAAGCAGTTCAATGGAGAGGAACCTGCATGTTGTAATTAATCGTAATTAATATTCACAATCACACCTGAATGGAGAAGTCAGCACACTTGAGTATTAGGACCAGACGTAAGGAAAAATAAATGAAAAAGGAATGGAATTTTTTTTTTTTTTTTTTTTGCATTTTGAAAATAAAGTTGAAATGGCAAGAATAAAATTGACCTTTAGCATTACAGTCCCAGACATAAGAAGAGATAAATCAAAGTAGGAGGACTTTTTTTTTTTTTTTTTTTTTTTTAAATCCACTCCTCTGGTCCATCAAATTGTCTTGTGATACAACATATCCTCTTTGAATCAACCGTTTCACTGGATTTGTGTAAGCTTCCTGTAAGCTGATGTCATTCACCCAGGAACCCATTTAAAAATGTTAATGTTGTTAATTTTGAAATGGCCTATTTACGCGTAGGTGTAATCAAGAGGTATACTCTTCCATCTGTTTAATAGGCCAGCTATTTTAACCCCGTCTCACACCTGACTCGTTGAATACCAACTCTTGGCATCTAGACATTGATGTAACCTTTAGTGGCGGTATGAGACGTTCATACTTTTGTTCCCTGAACCAGAGAAAGTGAACATAAAAACAACAATTTTTACCTATGTTCTTAGTTTATTTTGTAAAGAGACTGCATTTAACCCTTCAACACCTGGAGCCACATAATTTTGCTTGGGTTGCATTCAGACGCCTTTCAATTGTACTGAAACCTTTGAAGCAAATTGGTTTGTTAAGAACATTTTAATAGACAAAAAGGCAATGAGCAGCTTGACAAGAAATATCTCACAGATTGCAAGAAATCAGTAGATTTATAGTTTGTTTTTTAAGCTAGAGAAAAGTTTGCTGTTCACTTTTTCTTATTATCATAGTTTAGATTTAAATTATGTAACAGATTTTTTTTTTAAATAATTTTTCAAACAGTTTTCAGGTCATTAACCTTTTTGTTTGTTTGGGTTTTTTGTTGTTTTGTCGCTGTAGGTGGTGTTCTTTTCTTCTTCTTTTTTTTTCTTTTTGCTAATACTCTTTCGTAGGTCAAAGCTGCAGGCTTGGACTAAAAATCCTATTCCCCTTCTGACCAAGTAAAATATTACAAAGGTAACCTTGTAGTTTCATATGCTTTCATTTTGCATATTAAATAATTGTCCTTTAATTCAGAATTGGCTGGAGGGTGAGAATTAATCAGGAATCACATGAAGAGCTGGACTTCCCTTTATGTCCCTCTCTTTCATCTCCCTCCATCTCCCATCTTCACTTTCTCGTTATGTGGGCAGCAGTAGATTATCACTGACCTCTCAGAGAGCACAGTTATTAAAAACTCATTATCTCTCACTGTGTTCTTCATAGCTACACGACATGTCCACCAGTTGGAATCACAATTAACCTGTATTGTTTCACAGTGAGGGTGAAATAAGATGACCCGCATTAGTTCGGGTGACACAGGAGCTAAGAGAAGAAAATAAATTCCAAACTATCTCACCTAGTTTAAAAGCTCACATTTCATGTTGAATTTTGCTTGAAAATAGTGCTGTTAGTGTGCATAGTTTGTAAGACATTTCACAATAAAAGTTAGAGTGATATGGATGTGGGCCTGAATTGCTCAATTATATCCTGAAACTCGTTCCTATTTATGTTACATATGTGCTGCATTAAGACATTGCAACATTTTCTAATATTTTACTATTAACTATTGATATGGGATTAATGTGACAAAGACATTCACCCTTTGAAACCTGAGAAAATTGACTTGATTTCTTCAAAAAACACAGGAAGAAGGCAATGAGTAACAAAAGAAGAAATGATCCAAAAATTAGCTAGAAATAAGTTTTTTAAAACAAATGTAAGAAAATTACCTAAGGAAAAAAAAAATTATTTAAAAGGAAACAACCTGGAAAAGGTGCTTT
Organism: Plectropomus leopardus; assembly: GCF_008729295.1. Classification (NCBI taxonomy): domain Eukaryota; kingdom Metazoa; phylum Chordata; class Actinopteri; order Perciformes; family Serranidae; genus Plectropomus; species Plectropomus leopardus. The sequence goes on from NC_056474.1 coordinate 19,596,003, forward strand.
AAAAATGATAATTCTATAACATAATTTAAAATGTGTAATTATAAAAATTTGCTATAAATTTAGTTTTTTAAAGCTTTTTTTTCTTTTTCCCTTGACATTTTCCCCTAGCTTTAAAAAAACACTTTTCAAAATGCACTTATTTCTTGAAATTTGTACATTCTTTGTATTTATGAAGAAAACTAAACAATACATGTCTATGATTTCTGTCATATCTATTACTTTAAGTTAGTTTTTTTGCTTTTGTTGTCTTCTTATGTTCCACACTGCTTTTCGTTTGTTAGGTGAAGATATTTAACACATAGGCAATTAAAGAAAAAAATTAATGAAGACATCTTACAAATCCAAGGGCGTTTACCAGCACGCCCATTGCCAGACATGAACATTTGATCACGCTTTATTTAAATACTGAAACCTACAATTACATAACGCGTGCACATGAAAAAGGCAAGAGAAAGCACATTTTTAATGTTAAACTTTAACGCTGAAGTTACCATTTCCGCATAGCCATGTGTATCTCACACAAAGATGACGTCGCCAGTTAAAATAGCAGCGATTGGTCGGCGTAGCCAAGGGGGCGTCCCTTATCGCACTCTCATTGGATGCGACTTTAAACCTCCTCCTCCTGATTGGTCCGCAGCGTCGCTCAGCTATTGGCTGAATTCACGCACCCGACAATTTGAAAATCGTTGTTCGCCTTCACAGAGAGGAGAGAAGCTGCACGAAGAGGAAGAAAGACAAAGATTAAGGCCAAATCTGTGTCAAAACAAAGGTAAGAGCTGAAGCTAAGGTTTTCGTAAACAAAGTGTCATTCAAAGTTTGTTTTGATCACGCAGTCAAAATAAATTCTTGCACGAGGTCGCGATGTCTGTGCTGATTGAATGAAACACAGCTGTGGAGATGTTACATGATTGCAGTTCAGGAAGGTTTTTTTTTTTTTAAAACAACGCAAACTGCAGTTTATTGATAAACGTGAACTCTTGTATTTGGCGTGAAGTTTCAGTGATGTTATCCGGGGAGGACGGCGCGCAGCTGCAGTGCTGTGTGACGGTGGAGCAGCTCAACATCTCGGGCCAGGCCACCCGGAGGCAGGTCATCCGTAAAGCCTCTGTGGTTCTGGGCCGGAACGAGTTCCAGGAGATCATCCTGCGGATCCACGACGGGAAAGTCCCGCAAAATTACCATCTGAAAGAGTTCAAACTCTTCACAAAGTTCGTCAGAGATGGGAAGTGCACTGTCAAACTGCTCCGTGAAAACATCCAGGTGCTCATCTCCAACTGTCCCCCGGACCGGCTCAACATCTTCCTCAAAACCCTGAGCATCAAGCACCAGGCCCTGCAGGGCACGAAGCCTCTGAGCGACCGAGAGAAGCTCAAAGCCGGTCTGCCCCGCAGCTTCGAGGCCATCAGCCCCCTGCAGCAGAGGGACATCCAGAAAGTCAACGAGCTGAGGAGCAAAGAGGCTCCCAGAGGACTGACAGACCGCACCAATAAGACTGCTGCTGCAGGGACAGGACAGCAGGTGAAGAGGTCCAGGAGTGAAACTAACTTCAGCCCAGTGAGTTGATTAAACTCAATAAAACACACCTTTCCTCACTTTAAAGGGATACTTTAGGTTGCTCTTTTTAACTGGATTGTAAGGGGTACTTTTTCTACGGAAGCCCAAAGCAGCCATGCATTCATACGTTTTTCCGAGATCACTGAATAATTTTCTTGAGATCTCGAGATAATGAAATTGTGTTTTCCCGACATTATGACATAATTATCTTGAGATCCCTTTAAAGTCTCTTTATTTGTAGCTGCACCGACATTATCTCCCTGGATCGACCACCATGTTTGTATCTAGTCTTTTTAATGACTGTGTATTGATTGTTTCAGGTGAAGGCCAACCCAAACAAAAAGCCCACTCTCTCTCTGCCATCACGTAAGCTGAACAAAGACCAGGCTGCTGTCCTCAGTGCTGTGCTGAGCGGCAAAAACGTCTTCTTCACTGGAAGTGCGGGTTAGTGTTGAACAAAAGATCAAATAGCATTTAGCAAGTTTCCAGAAACCCTTGTCTATTCAATTCAAACTGTATTAATCCCAGTGGGGGCAATTAGTTATGAGCAGCTCCAACATAGAGAAACACAGAAAAAAAAAAAAAAACACACCATGAATACTCCAAAGAGCTGAAATGTGTAATACCGTCCATAATTTTAAGAAACATTTTGAACATTTTTTATATCAGCACCTGTAACTTGCTGATTTTTTTTTTCTTTGTTTTGTCGAACAGCACTCAAATTATGACACAAAGTACCCTTATTTGATTACCACAGATAGCAATGTTTCCAACTTCAACTGTATTACAGGATTAATTGATGTCAAAAACAAGGACTTACATTGTTAAAACCTGTCCCACTACTGGGTGTAAGTCGTAATATCGAGTGAAGAATAAAAAATTCCCCAAAAAATATACATTAAAAAAAGGGTACATACATAACCAATTCCTACTGATGTCTAACTTTTTAACTGGTGTGTCAAATGCACGTACCTCACGGGGAGTGAGTCCAAAGTTAAAAGCTGTGGCTCGTTGCAGACAGGCCACTAGCCCAGCACCTGCTGATGTGTGCTCACTTTTTATCTTTGATAACGTAAGATCCAGACATTCAGGAGGTTTTTACAAACGGACCTGGTGATTTAAACCCTTAAAAACACTGAATAAAGCAGTTTAATGTCAACAGTGCTTTTCTGACACTCTTGTCACAACAGAGCTGCAAACTACTTAGGCCGATGTGAAAACACCCATGGCCCTTTCTAGAGCTTTTGTTCCCTTTGTCCATTGTAGGCTACTGTACAAACATGGTGGTGCAACACTGCAGTCTCCTTGGTATAGAATATGTATGTAGATATACAGTATATAAGTGTATATAATTATATATGTAGATATAAATGGCTCATTTTGAGGTAACAAAAACTGAGGACATGAGGAGGATGTGAAATGAGGGGCGGTGTCGCATTCTGTGTTTGCACTTTGTTTTTGCAATATGTGTTTCTATATGGCATCTTTTACGTCTAGGACAATTTTCCCCAGGGACAATTAAAGTAATATCTAAATTGAAAGAGCATCACACAAAGGAGCCAAAATACTTGCTGCTTTCTGGAGGATTTGTCTAAAAGAATTACATTATATATTCTGTAACGGTGTTACAGATTTATTATATCTTACTGATGCTGTCATCTAGGTAGCAAGTTTTAGGCAATTGTCTCCAACATTTCCTCCACAGAATCTGATTTAAATCTTCTGTCATGACACATTTATGGTGTTTTTCCATGAATTGTGTTTTTTAAAATGCATTTTGCCCGAGGACCCTATTGTAATTCCTCTTAATAATCACTCACGACCACTCAGTGTGTGTCGTGTATTTTTCTACAGACACTCTGCCTGTATTTTCATATTTTCTGTTTTCAGGATGCTTATAGGCGTGTACAGGGTGTACAGTGCTCAGGTGAGGTCGGGGCTTTATAAAAGACAGTGTCCAGTTGCCAGACTGTAATCAGCAGGCATCTAAGACACCAAAAAACGCAAATGTAGCAAGGCGAAACACAAGTCCAGGGTTGGCTTTTACTTTAACTTTCACTAGCAAGCTTGTATACAAACAGTAACCTACAATCCTTTGTATCATTATTTCTTCTAAGCTTTTGTGAATGTGTTTTTCAGGTACAGGGAAGTCCTTTTTACTGAAAAGGATCATGGGATCTCTTCCTCCAAAGAGCACCTTTGCAACCGCCAGCACTGGAGTGGCTGCGTGTCACATCGGAGGAACAACGTTACACAGCTTTGCTGGTCAGTCACCATTTCTCTGAGGAGATACTTTTTAAAAAAAAATTTTTTTTTATATATATATATAAACGACAGGCACAAATGTGTCTGCAAATAACATTTAATCATGGATGAGAGATGTCCAGAGTTTTTTTTCACTCAACATAAATAAGTCATATTGCATGTTATCAGAATAATTGGTCAATTTGCTGGTTTCATTTAAGGTCTCACCTAAAATTAGGCTGTACTGATGGACCCAAAACAGGGGGCAGAAATCTAATCAGTAGAGAAGCAACTAACTGTTTTTTTCACGATTGAATAATCTGATTATTTTCTTAGCAATTTTACCTGGACCCTGAGTTTGTAATAAAATAGGCTTTTATGCCATAATGACAATTTCCCAGACCCCAATGTGGCATCTTCATATTGCTTGTTTTATCTCAACAAAGCTACAAAACTCAAGGATATTCACTTTACGATGATACAAAAAGTAAAAATCAGCAAACCACACTGGAGAAACTGAATTTTGTAAATGTTCCCATAAAAATTACTGAAAAAGAAGTAAAAAAAAATAATATCTGTTGATGAACTAAATGTTTCAGCCCCACTTATCAGTGTCTGCTGTACCTTCAACACAAAGAAAACACGTCTTTGTATCTATTTCTTCTTTTGTGTTTACTTTTTTTTTTAAGTAGCGCTGCAGCCTTTGACTCCACGACAATGTCGGTGTGATGGCGTATATCGGATTATGAATCTTTAATATAATCGAGGAGGCGGTATCAGATGTCTCTCCACGTTAACAGACCCTTTTAATTAAATCTCAATATACAGTACACGCTGTGATGTGAGTATTTACATTAGATGGTGTTCATTCGTGTTCCCCCTGACCATCTGTCTCTTCATCCTCCTGTACCCGTGCTCTCTCTGCAGGTATCGGCTCCGGCTCTGCCCCACTGGAGCAGTGCATCGAGCTGGCTCAGAGGCCTGGCGTGCTGCAGCACTGGACCAGCTGTCGGCACCTCATCATCGATGAGATCTCCATGGTCGAGGCCCAGTTCTTTGACAAGCTTGAGTCAGTTGCCAGGTGAGATGTCAGTCTAAAAAATCACTTCATGCTAATATAGTATTTCTTAACGGAAATCTTAAGTGAAGAAAGATTAGATTGTTTCTGTTGGAGAGCTTTTACATGTGCTTGACCACTGTGTGTCCTTAGAGGGTACGTTTTGGTATTTTTAAACCGGGACCCTATTTTCCCATGTTTTTTTTTTTTTATCTAATGATTAATGGGAACAACCATTTTTGAAATTGGTTGGGTACTGAGTGAGACAGGCTGTGAAAAGGGTTGCAAACTTACGATGTATGTACTCTCAATTTATATCCAATACATGTTTTTTTTGTCACTGACAGGCTCAGATTGTCAATATAAGTGTATGACAACATAATGGAAAGGATCCTTACGGAGACAGAACTTTTTCTTAAAGAGTAAGATCCTTTTTGTTTAACCAGTAACAACCCTGAAATTCTGATCACCAGATCCATCAGACTGTATGTAAAAAAACAAAATCCTAAAGAACCAAATCAGGTTGCACAATGTTTCCAAACACACCTTATGGGACACTTTAAATATGACACACTTCTTACAGACTCAGATCTTCTCTTTAATATCCGTTCGTATCATGCTGGTCCTCAGAGATTTACAGTAACAGTGTTTAAGCACAGGTAGACTTCAAGTGTGAAGAATTTTAATACATGTAGACATCCATTTCTATTTATTTGTCTTACAGTTTATGGCTCCAGTTAGAATAGTTTTTAATAAAGCTCAGCATTGCTCTGATGTGAGCTTATACTGTCTGACACATTTTATTGGAGATCGGATGTAAGATTTCAAAATATAAAAGCTAGAAAGTGCACTCAGTGGAGTACAGATTTCCGCTTGGAGGTCTCCTGAGTTGATCACAGCCACACTAGACAATTCTTGTAATTACAGAAGATGCATTGTAGCATGTTTCAGAAGCTAATAAAAATACATGTGCCATCTATTTTTTGACTGAGCCATGACGTGTTGCACACATCAGATTGAGTTTTCCTGCAAACAGACAATATAATCAAGACAATTGGTTTAAAACACAGCCACACATTTTTGAACTATTTCATTCTTAACTAGATTTTTAAAAGTATTAATTTTTTCTGTAATCTGCAGAACAACAGAGTGAGAAATAGCAACAATAAAAACAATTTAAAAAGACTTAAAAAGGAACCTTATGTCAAGACGCGATGCCTCTGAAGTGATTCTGATGTAGTATGACGCTGTGGGGCAAACGGACCAAAAGTGGGTCGCATGTGGACTCTGGAGGGCTCTGCCCAGTGGAATTGTCTCTCCTGGCTAGCTTAGTCAAAATGGCCGTGAAGAGGGGCACCAGTTCATCTATATTGTGCTTAACTTTGGTGGAGAATAACATATTGGGTGTGGAATTATTCTGCAGATGCTTTAGTTCAGAGTGAGGCCAAACTTTTCTATGACTGTCAGTTTTGAGCTACAACGCATGCCAAAATGTGGCCTGCAACAGATGGTAAAGCTTGTGTTTTTTAGCCAAATAGAAACACTTGCGGCCGGTTAATTGAAAAGTCAGCAGTCGGTGACAGCATAAAGCAGTTAGTAAAACAGGATTTTCAACAACTGTGATTCACTGCAAAGACGAGGAGTCCTTGAGCATACAGTCATACATGTTCACTTAAAATACTAGGCTCATTAGGCCAGTAGTTTGCAAGATTAGAAGCAGACAGATGCATCCACACTCAAGACTAAGCTCAAAGTCTCCTCCAGGCTCACACCTGGCGGAGCTGATGAACACTGTCAGATCATCAAAAATACTGCAGCCTTATTGATGTCAATCACTGTATTCATCTCTAGTGAACCACAACATCTTACTGTGCTCGCGTAGGTCTGTGAGGAGGTCAACTGAGCCGTTTGGAGGCATCCAGCTGATCGTATGCGGTGACTTCCTCCAGCTGCCTCCCGTTTCTAAGGGAAAGGAAAAGGCCAGCTTCTGCTTCCAGGTTAGACCTTCATGGATCTCACCTGTTTGTTAATGTGATTCATTTGGTAAAACTGTTGTCAGTTACCTGATGGGGGATTAGAGCGATTGAATCGTTTACAGTCATTTACTGCAACTCAGTACAACTACCCTGATATAAATCCTACTTTTAAAAAAGACATAAATTAAACTGTCTGTAAATTTTTCATGTGGTATATTTTTAGGTGGAGTTGATAATGGGAATTCTCATATTTTGTGTGTTCTTATGGAAGTGAAAGAAAAAACATATATAAAGAGCAGTCTTGTGTTGGGACTGTAGAAGTGTTTGAGATTTTCTGTTATTTTTATGTACTTAAAGGCTGATCAGAGTACATGTGAGACAGTACTGTACTGAGTCATCTGCAAACTTCCTGAAGAGCATTAAAGGAATACTTTGCCCCCCAAAAGGAAAGCATGCATGTCAGTTACTCACCCAGTGCTACTTTGAATTCATGAAGAAAACTTTGTTTTCCTTGTATGATCCACAGTGAACAAAGAATCTGCAAATAAGCCATGTATCAACAGCAAAACTATATCAAGACATCCGTTGACCATCTCTTACACAACTTGTGCAGTATAATCAAAATCTCATTTACCCAGCTGTATTGTCAGTACTTCCCAAACAGACAGCCCTGACTGACCAGGAACTGAACAAAAAGTGAATCTTAATCTCTTCAAAGCCAGACTTCATTGACAAAAGCATTAATTTTACCTCGCTGAACACAGGAGCTGTTGATCTACTGCTGCCTTGATCAGTTAACTTGTATGTGTTATTGCATGACTTTGTTGAATCCCAGTAACTATTTAAAACATCAAAGTCACACAATAACACAAACTAACAAACTGATTGAGGCAGTGTTAGACCAGCAGCTCCTGTATTCAGTAAAATTATTGTTTTTGTTGATGGAGTCTGGCTTTAAAAAAGTTATTTTTTTTGTTTAACTTCAGTTTCCTGTCAGAAAGGGCTGTCTGTTTGGGGAAGTGTGTATTGTACAAGTTGTGTGACAGTTTGTAAATTAATTTTTCAAATAGTTTTGCTGTTGTTAAGTGTGGCCACCTTTGTTTCCCTTTATTGATGATTTTTTTTCTGTTATTGGATTCTTTGTTTAATGTGGAAGCATGAGAGAAAAACAAAGTCTTCCTCAAGAAATCAAAATAACACAGGGTGAGAAATTAATTTCAGAATTATATGGTGGCTGAAGTATTCATTTAATGGTTATTTTTGGAAAAAACATTTCTCCCTCCTTCAGGCCAGGAGTTGGCGTAAGGTAATCCAGGTCAACATGGAGCTAATGGAGGTGCGGAGGCAAACTGACCAGTCATTCATCTCTCTCCTGCAGGCAGTGAGAGTGGGCAGGTAAAGTAATGGGCACATTTAGGAAATGTGTTTTTGTACAGCTAATGTGATGTGAGAGTACCAAATGTTGATTATAATATGTGTAGTTACGTGTATTGCATAAATGCATCTAGAGCTGTGAACTGGCCTTTCAGTCACAGCAGGTCATTTTGTTTACTCTGAAGAACGTTTGCTCTCTGCTGCAAAAATAGCTTTTCTAAAGGAAAAGTTCTGTCTGAATTAACACCATTCAGGGTGACAGAGGAAGTCACCGCCAAGCTGATGGAAAGCGCATACCATCACATCGAGAGGGACGGCATTCTGGCGACCAGGCTGTGCACACACAAGGACGACGTGGAGCTCACCAACGAGAACAAACTCCAGCAGCTGCCAGGTTTTAATTTGTTTGATTTCATTCTTACTTTTCAGCTTGAAACAGGTGATACTGCGTTTGGCTTAGATCCAGGTGGAAATTGGCAGAACTGTTACCCATGGCTTGAGTCTTGAAACCTTGTTTCCTCAAGATATTTCAGTGTCAGCCTAATCCCGCTAAACTTTCTGACTCATGTTGTGTTCTGCTCCAGTATAGTTTTTTATTTTTGTTAGCCTTAACTGCATGAGGAAACTGTAAGGAGTGTGTTTGACCAGCAGTTTTCTTGTTTTTCTGTCCCTGATCATATTTTCTATGTGATAAACTCTGCCTTTATTTAATTTTATTTTATTTTAATTAAACACATGTGTAATGAAGCTCTCTTTGTCCCTTAGGGTCAGTGCGTGTGTTTGAGGCTCTGGACAGCGACCCAGCCCTGGTGAAGACGATAGATGCTCACAGTCCCGTCAGCAGACTGATCCAACTCAAAGTGGGAGCTCAGGTTAGTGCACTTTATAACTTTATATTCTCTTGACACAATCTACTGCAATCTGTCATGCAACATTGCGCTTTTGTAATGTGTTCAATGCGCTCATTTTGACTGAAGACGCATTGGATTTTTTTTGGGTAATGCCTTCTCTTTTTAAGGTCATGCTAACAAAGAACCTGGATGTCGCTCGAGGACTGGTGAATGGGGCACGAGGAGTCGTGGTGGCTTTTGAGTCCGGAAAACATGGTCAGTATCTTATTTATGTAGTCATCTTGAAATATATTGCAGAAACATTTGCTTGGAAAAGCCAGACTTTATTGAAAATCTTATATATTTAGTTGTAAATACTGCATAGCTTTTGTGGCAAGAAAATAGCAGATGAAACTTTCAGGAATAGTTACTGGGGGATATTTTATAGAAGAACTTCAGAGTAGCTTTGATATTTTCAACCTGGAGTCTATTCTCGCAAGTTTTTGTGTCTGATTGACTAGTATGAACAACAATTTTTGAAATTGGTGCAGTATTGAGTGAAAGTACTGCAGACAGCAGCAGAGAAACAGGCTACAATGTGGCATGTTTGCAAATTCAGTTTCCGTCCAAAGTTATTTCTGTTCTGATAAACAGAAAGCACCTCACTCTAACAAAAAGGTCAATTTCTGTCCTGTTCATAATGTTTTCAGACATTCAGTGGACGCACATTGAAAGTGCCAAATGCCCCGAGTAGTTACTTTGCAGCCTCTGTCTGCAGCTCTCACGCTCAAGACTGGCTCAGTTTCAAAAAAGTGTTCACATTATTTCCTTAGACACAAAACAGGTTTAAAAATACCAAACTTCTCCTTAGGTTCTTTCATGTTGTATCAGCAGGTCAGGTAGAAACAAAACTGCAGATTCCTTTAATGAAAATGCCACAGATTTATGTCTTCGGTAGTAACGGTGGTGGTAAATTTTCATCCACACTTATTCCTCTCTGTTTCCTCAGGACTCCCACGCGTGCGTTTCATGTGTGGCGTCACAGAGGTGCTGAAGCCCGAGCGCTGGGTGTTTAAGTCTGGCGGTGGGATCCACCTGAGTCGACAGCAGCTGCCACTCAAACTGGCCTGGGCCATCTCCATCCACAAGAGCCAGGTGAGCACAGGTTTAGTCACAGCCACAACTGCTACAACAGGCACAGAAATACTCAGACAAAAGCTCACCACATCACTGTGATGACATTCTCTTTTTGGTCGACATTGTTCACTGTTGCCATAGAAAACCTATGTCATTATTTTTTTTGAATGCATGACTCAAATGACGCAATTTGAATTCAATTTGCCTGAAACTTATTCATTTTTCTTTTGTACTGCATGTTTAGTCACCAGACAGCTAGACATGGTCTCAGGTTTGATTGCAGTTTCTGAGCCGGCCTTGTGGCTCAATCATTGTTCACGATATGTCTTGTCGTTCAAGGTTAAGATCAAAAGGAGAGTGAAGAGCGATGTAGAAATATCTGCTGAGTTCAGATAAAAAGAATCATCTCATTATAATGTTTTACAGGAGCACATTTTCTATAAATTGGCTAGTAGAGATTTTTTTTCCAAGTAGTGGAAACACAATACTTGCAAGTAATAGGTTACTGTGCATCTTGTAGCCATTGTCATGAAATTTTGTGCAGGCATTTATGAGCCACAGCTGATTTGCCTTAACTTTTAAGATCCCCTATTTTTAAAAAAAAAGTTTTTTTTTAGCACCACCAGCAGGCCAGTTTTCACTTGTCCAGTGAAATATCTCATTTGACATTACTGACACCGTTAGCTCTCAGACAATTAATCTTAAAGGGCAAGTTTGTTTTTTTTCTCCAAACTGGACCCTTTTTTTCCCCCATGCTTTTGAGTCTAAGTGACTAATGGAGACAACAATTTTTGAAACTGATCCAGTACTTGAGCGTAAGTGCTGCACCCGGCAGCAACAAAACCCGCTGCAATGTAACCATTCTGGGTGTGTTTTCACCATAAGTTTATGTCTACTGAAAGAGCTTGTTGTGTCCTCACTGCAGCGGCCGTGGGTTTGAGTCTGGCCTCAGCCCTTTGCTGCATGTCATCCCTTCTCTCTCTCCCCCATTCATGCTTTATCTGTCATATCAAATAAAGGCAATAAAAGCCCTAAAAATATCTTTTAAAAAAACAAACTTTGCTCAGTTTAATCGCCCCTCCTCTCTCCTCCTCACTTGCCATCATCCGTCTGTGTAGAATCTAATAACAGCATCTAAAAACTAGTATCAGGCAAGAAAATGACGTACTCACAGCTTCAATATTGCACAGGAGGCAGAGAGGCTCAGGCTAGGTGAGTAAGACCAGGTGCAACAATGTTATGTGATGTAGGACATTGCTCCAGAGGCCTAATCAGACACCAGCCCAATATTAGTGCTACCCACAAACAAGCTGTTATCACCAATCACTCAGCTGCCTCACCACCAGCACCCGCTGCAAACTACATCCTGACCTCACACTCTGAAATTGGTCAAAGGAAAAAAAAAGCTCCCTCCAGGTAATTGAGTTCAGTGGTCACGACCAGCGTGTCATCAATGTTTGATCTACAGCAGAGGAGCTTAAGCACGGGGAAATAAAGGAACCCCCACACCTGCAGCCCTCCAGAGGACATAAGCCAACATAAAAGAAATCTCATTCCTGCAAATAACAGGATGGGGCGGCAATATCGCCGAGACCGCTTTGAATCTTGTTTTTTGATATTATAGCAAATTAATCCATCAGTGTTTTATTTTAGAATGTCTATTTGAATCCGGAATAGATTAGTCATACTGCAGCAATTCGGTTATGTCAACGTTTCCTTCCGACAAGTCATTATGGATCCTATTGAGTGCTGTGATTGGCTAGTACTCATCATGTTGACGTGTCCACAGCTGTTAGTATCAGGGCAAAGAGGTTATGGGTAGAACCAGTACTAGCCAGTCTCAGATATTTTCCCAGAGAAAAGTGGTAAATTCACAAGAAAAAAAACCAAATGTACCACAAAATTGGGTGATGATGTATTAAAAACAACATTTTGTAGAGGGAGTAGGACATGGTGGGTGAATGGGCTGAAGCACATGACTTTCACACAGGAGACATGGGTTAAAGTTATGTGTGAGTCTATGTTGGCTTTTTAAAGTGGATTTTTACCCTTTGTGTAAACATCATATTTTGATTTTGATAGGATGACAAGGAATACTCTCTTGTGGGTGTAAACAGCAACATTGGGTACAGACACCTTGCGGCAAAAAGCATCTTCGGCTTGATTTTTAACTACAAGTTGACAGTCTGTAGACAACAGTTCTGGGGTTATAAAATTGCTTTTTTGGCCTATAACTAGTGTTTTTAAATTAATTTTAGGGAATGACACTTGACTGCGTGGAGATCTCTCTGGCACGTGTGTTTGAGAGCGGCCAGGCTTATGTGGCCTTGTCTCGGGCTCGGAGCCTGGAAGGCCTGCGGGTGATGGACTTTGACCCCAGTGTTGTCAGGGCAGATCCAGATGTTCTTGTTTTCTACAAGAAACTGAGGAAGGAGAGGATGCTTATGCAGGTGAGTGCAGAACTCTTCCTCATGTCATTGTCATTACCTATTGCATTTCAATGTCGGGCAGGGACATATGTGAAAACTGGAGTTTGGAGGCCCTCCAAAGGAAAAGTTTGAGCATTAAAGATTTAATTTCCTGCATTCAGATGACTTACTATGCACCAATTTGTGCCTTTTCTGCATCAATTTGTGGTGGAAATGTCATTACTTTAGTTACAAGTCCTCTGTTACTGTCATGTTTTAAATCAGTGGGATGAATGCACATGTTCTGAGTATTGAGGGGGATGTATACCTGCAGACATGGTTGATTGATAGCTCAGCTTTTTCAGAAATACAGTTAGTTTTAACATGACATGTTGAGTACATTGAATACAACCTATAATTCTTGCATTTCTGTAAGATCACAAAAAATGATACATAGAAATGCAAACACTTTTGGAAGTGCTGCAGAAGATCCTCTTTATGAAACACTATTCACACACTATTGAGTCTTGTAAAATACCTTTATCTGTCTCTGCTGCACTCTGCAGGCCTCCATGGATGATTTTCTTGGCAGCAGCAACAAAGAAAACTTGTGGTGAGAAGGTGAATTCATCTACATCTCCTGTGATATTATGCACTGTGTGCATGGTTATCTGTATGATACCATACTGTTTAATTCCTTTTGGGAAAATGTAGTTTTCTTAAATGACTGTAACAATCACAGAAATCTGCAATCACGGTCTACCTCACGATTCCTGTTTTAACTGGCAGTACTCGAAGTCACACTGCCACCTCCTGGTTATTTGTATTTTTAAGAGCTTATTTTTATACACTGATTTTTAATTTATTATAATGATGGTGGCATCTATTTCAATAAAGTTTTAGTCAGCTTGGAGTTTTTTTCATTGAGCACTCTTAGTGCTGTTTTGAACCACTACACATAATAGTGGGAAATACATTTTAATCTTGTCACAATTTAATATTTAATGTTTTTTTTTAGGCCAACACAGATTTTTATTTTTTCCTTTTTACTGATGTTCCTAAACTGAATTTTATGTTTTAAAATGCAAAAAAGGACAACAAAATAAAAGGGCATCATTGCCTGTAATTGGCCCCCAGTGTTCCTCTTATATAATAACATTACCTCCTAAGACTGCATGATTGTTCGGTATTTTTTTCTTTTCTTAACATCATTGGATTGTGATAAGGCCTGTCAGGATAACTACTTTTTGTGGCCGATACATTGTCCCAGAATTACAATGAATGCTATTATTGTCATTTCTAGACCATCTTATGCCACTGCTATATAGACAATTTAATAGCAAAATAATTAAAGTACTCACAAAGCAATTAACTTTTAACTCTGAAAAATATTTATATATCATTGGATTACAAAGAGAAATGTATTGATTAAAAAAAAGACATGGCAGCATAATTATGCATGAATGTCCTTTCAAAGAGCAATAAACTATTAATTCTTAATATTTTGACATTGTAATTGGAAAGTGAAAACAAGTTAAAATATCTATATTGAACATAGATAAGTGTTTGTGTGTGTGGGGGGGGAAGGACATCAGCCCCACCCACGACAGAGCACTTGAGGACAGTAGCAGTTCGACCAGAAATAACAAAACGTGTCTAGGCAGTTTTCTGTTCTTTTGGCTTTGGGCGCTGTGCCCAAGCCTTGTAATGGTAGGAGAAACCCTGCTGTTTGTAAACTTTTGTATCAAATAATTCTAAACCATGCAATACTTTGTCATATCATCCAACTGTGGGCCTGAATGGTACGTTTTCTCTCCCACCAGACCCACAACCACAGACAGACTTCAAAGCTTTGTAAGTGCACACTCAGGCAATCACTTCCATTGGTATCACTGTGGAATCAAATGTGTTAAAATGACGCAACTCAGACATTTTGGAAACCAAAGAAAGCCTTTATTTTCCGGTCTGATTGATGCATCTCTGACCAAACCTGAGGTAAATGTATTTCCAGAGCAGAATACTTGCTATTGCATAATAACTGGCCACAGTGAGATTGATGGTTTAAGCCCTGTCTTTGCACAACTTTTAACAACTTTGTTGCACTAATTATTAATACAAGCACTCACTCACATTTTACACACTGGGGCATGTATTTAGTCCAGGTACTCAAAAAAGACATTTACATTATAACACAGGAGAAAAACAACAAAACTGCCTTGATGAACTATTTTACAATTTTAGCAGTTTGTTTTTAGTTAAATAGATTCTACAGCTGAAAGTGGTGGAGGCTGGGCAGGAAGTTTCATTTCACTTTGTGGAACAGCTTGTGTGCTACCTGTAAAGAGAAAGGAGAAACAATTAGCATCTTCACTGGAAAATCAAGTCGACTGTTGTCTGGTTTCTGGTGTTGTTTGGGCACTGAAAGAGAAAGAAGGGTACATCCCATTTTTCTCCACTTCTTTGCATCTCGCACACTTACACAATGGTCCCGTGCATGCAGGAAGTCAAACAGTTCTTCTGTGCACTCCTCACTGGTGCTGGATCTCGAGCCAACTCGGGCTTCGCAGGTCTCCAGTATCTCCCTGTAGTGCACACAGTGTTCGGTCTGCTCGCACTTGGCTCGTATTGTTTCTAGAGGGTCCTGAGAGGGAAAAAAAGCAAATGTGGTATATCGTGGAAAATGTCACAAAATTAAGACCAAATCAACCAATCACCTAACTGGTAACGGGAAATTATTACTGGTTATCATTTTTTTACAGCCTTAGTCTGAGGTGATTTTGGACTGAAGCCAGTGGTAGAAGAACTCAAATCTTATACTTAAGTAAAAGTAGTAACCCCACAGTATATAAATAGTCGTGCAAATAGGAGCCATACATTTTAGTTTTACTTTGTGCGTTCCTTAACTCTAGAGAAAGATGGATTGTTGATTCTCATTCCCAGATTGTCAAATACCAATGCTTTTGGTTGGTGGTTCAGTCTGACTACCATCCCAAAGCGTCTTTGGTTGGTGACCTGAGAATGAGACTCAACAATCCACTACCTTTCAACAGGGATACATACAGCATCTTTACATAAAAGTACAAAAGTATCAGCATCAAAAAGTACTGATTATGCAGAATTGTCTGTTTGAGTATAGTTGACCTGTGGGTCAATAAAGTCTAATCTTATCTCATATTTATATGTAACAGTTTATTTATTGATTACATTTTAAATTATTAATCTGAATCTGCAAAGTAGCTCAAGCTTTCAAATAAATGCAGTGGAATAAAAAAGAACAATATTTAGCTCTGAATTTTGGTGGAGCAGATGTATAAGGTAGCAGAAAATTGAGTTACTGCAGAAATGTACAGGTACCTCAAATTGTACTTGAGTACAATATTTGAGTAAATTTGCTGGTTACTTCTTTTCACTGAACGAACCTGGAAAACATGATGTTTTTCTTTCATTGTCATACAAACCTAATAATCTTTTTACTTGAATGTGGGATCATGTCCTCTACACTCACAATGTGTGACTTTTATATTTTGCCCATTTCTGTCCTTATAAATCTTCCATACAGTTATGAAAGGTGTTTCGTCCCCATACTTTCAATGTTTTTGTTTTTCTGTGAGTTTAGTATA
Source organism: Plectropomus leopardus (assembly GCF_008729295.1). Lineage (NCBI taxonomy): Eukaryota > Metazoa > Chordata > Actinopteri > Perciformes > Serranidae > Plectropomus > Plectropomus leopardus. Next base: position 19,612,203 of record NC_056474.1, read on the forward strand.
AGATGACAGGTGTGTTCTTGGTTTGTCCTAAAAATATTTATCAAATTTATGAAGAAACACAAACTTACCACCATTTCTTCCTCTTCTTCTTCTTCCTCCTCTTCCTCCTCTTCCGCCTCTTCTTCCTCGGCAGGTGCGTCTTCCTCCTTATCAGTGACAATAATATCACGGACATACTAATTACTATGTTCGTCAAAAACATGATTTTTATATTATACAACAAAAAAAACCATGTTACCACATATTTTAGATGTACCCACGTTAACTGAAGGATGGATATCAAAGTAACTATCTGTGTTACAACTTACATAAACCCGAGGCGTACCCTTGACACAAAAAAATCAAGATATCTATAAAAACTCATATGCGGTTTAATTTACAGTTTAATCATCCTCCCACGTTAGATATTACAAGTGACACTGAGCTCGTTTCACCGCTAAACTGACCAGCAGAGTCGGGCTGCTGAGCTGTTGAGTAACATGGTCATATACACATACAAAAAGTGACTCCACGGGTACATATCGGTATTTTTTCAGTACCTCGTCGTCTGGGTCGTCGTACGTGATCATCTTCCTCTCAAAAACCATGGTTACACCGATAAAATTCACACAAATTTCGAAACAGAGGACAGCTCGTTAGCAGGAGCGCTTCTCTCGCTTGAGGACTTGAGGTCGTTCACACGCAGGAAACGACTAGAAGGCTTACCGGATAACGCTTCCTATTGGCTAAAAGGGATTACTGACTTTGGTCTGGTCCAATCATTGGATTTTATTTAGCGTTAGGCCCGCCTACTGATTGACGGTGCGTGCGGAACTTTTTTTTTCAGTTCCCGATAGGAAGACGGGCTAAAATAAGTGTTGCACACATGATGGCGCTGCTCTTGGACGCCAGACTTCTGCTGAGAAAAGTTAAAGATTTAAGGTGTTTCACGCCAAAACGAAACCGAGTGAAGGAAAAATGGGTATGTTGTCAATGCATGGATAGATGAAGCACTTAATACAGTCGTTATCTGTAAAACAATTTCCTCTTTAGAGGTATAAAAGGTCTTTATTGTTTGGAGGTGTACAGAATATAGTTAGCCACGCAGCTACATAGAGCAGGCTAAATATTTAAAATAAGCTATTCATTTTGATAAGTATGTATACCGTGGCGAATTTCATCAATAAGAGCTGGACAAAAAATGTTTACCCCTGAAATTAAAATGTTGTGTGCAACTAAATTACAACATCTACAGTTGTGACTCCTTTAGCTCAAGGTAGTCATTGACACAGTACACTCATGCAGCTAACTGTAGTTTTTTTTTTATTTAACCAAGGGATGGTACCTAATTCATCAGCAGAGGGGGGTGACCAGAGTGTAACATTTTTTAAAAATGTTTATCATGACCCTTTCCAGAGGTACAAATATTTTTCGTTGAGCTTCCCCAAGTGACAGGGGAAAAATGCTAAATTTAGTAGATATCACACACAGGCACATCACAGCCTCCACCATTAGCAACATGTGCTAACAATGACTGTTTTCCCTTAAAAAAATGTGCCATACACATTAGCAGTGGCCAAAAAAAAATATCAGTAACTTGGCATGGCAGCCCCCATCGTATTTTAAAAACGTACCCTGATGATTGTAGCTGAAACTTAAATACTGAGGTTTCATAAAGGTATTTAAAACTTTAAATACAAAATATTACCATTTAATGTTGAAGATCCCTAAGTCAATTAAAAAATATATTACTCCCATCCTGGGTTCCTCCCCCATGAACAGTCCCTAATTAACCACATAGACACAAAGATAAACATCAAAGCAAGCAAACATTTAAAATAAGTGTTTTGATCTCCTTGCTTCTTTACAGGCCACCACACGTGCCAAGCACCCTCCTACCAGTCTGGCCCTGCAGCACTTTGATGCCACCTACGGCGTCCAGCTGGGGCAGCTGTGGCCGTCAGTCAGAGCCGCCCTGCTTTCAGAGAGGAAATACGGAGCCCTCTTCAATAATTTCTCCCATGATTCAGTTCTGGCAGACCTCGAAGCCCAGGGATGTAGAGACTTCCTCAGTGACATAGATACAGACGGTAGGTGTGCATTTACCCCAGACTCAATCTTGACATCATGGTATTTATGTGATTTTTTTGTTTTTGTTTTTAAGAAATTGCATAGAAAAAAACTAGCAGTTCTCTAAATAGATGTAATGGCAGCCCTTTATTTGCATGTAATTGTTCTTATTTTGTACATGCTGATTTTGTAAAACAAAAATTATTCCTCAAAGATGAATCTGTCATGTTTTGCCCTGACAACCAAAGAAATTAAGAGACCAGTGCTAAAATTTCTAATTTTTCATCAACATTTGGTTTTATTGTGGTCAACAAGCCTCTCAATAGAAGGTGCAGGGAAGTACAGTACAATTTGAAATATACATGTCAGAAACATAATAATTCGTATTAAACTAGAATTATAATTTAAACCATATTATCGCTGAGTGTGAACTGAAGTTCTTAATTCCTATACGTTTTTTCCTCAAAAATAATTAAATTATAATTAAAAAATAATGTAAAGCACTTTCAGTGCAGTGCTTTACAAAAATCAAAATGAACAAAATAATAAAAATGATTTAAAATCCTTAAAGTCAAAGGTGATATAACATTGAACAAAATGAGCTATATTTTTAAGATAAAAATTTAAAAAATGATTAGTGTAATCAATGAAATATAAGTCAAGAAAATGCCTTTGTCTATGATAAGGTTTGCAGAAGTTGGAAAAACTGGTTGATCATTGCATTAATGAGAAATAGCAAAAAAAAAAAGAAGCAGAAAGTAAAAGCTAATCTTTGTTCATTGCAAAAAGCCACATGCAAGTCAATTTTCCCTAAAACCCCTAATATTGAACTGCAATTTTTTTCTGTCATTTAAAAGCCTAATCTCTCTCCTCATATGATCAATTCAGCTTTTTTCTTTGTCACTGCAGCTCAGCAATACTTGGAGCAAGAATCAGGAGTTACAGCCGAGGAGGAATCCAGAAAGAAATCTGACACTGATGGTCAGCAGCTATCCCCTCTACAGCTCAGCCATAACATCAAGTGCTTCGTGTTTCCAAGAGGGGATATCACAAGATTCAAGTCCGCGCGGTGAGCTTATCTGTTCGTTATTTAAAAAAAAAAGTAGCAATCAAGAATATTTTGATGCGTGAATTCAAAATATTTGCTTCAGCTGTCAGTTATAAGAAAACAGTTGACATTAACTGTGTTGTTACTTTAGTGAGTCAAAATGGTTAAACATTTAGAGGATTTTGTTCTCCTCCAAATGAGAATTACTAACTGTTTCATGTTTATTTTTAAAGTTTGATTCCTTTTCCTTTTGTCTTCTAAAGACCCGACATGTGTGGGTTGCTGGGTTACTACCTGATGGACGCAGCATCTGTGCTGCCTTGTGTGGCACTGGATGTTCAAGAAGGTCACAGTGTGCTTGACCTCTGTGCTGCCCCGGGAGGTAAAACACTGGCTCTGCTTCAGACCCAGTCTGTTGGTAAGAGGAGGACCGCTCTCATCTTCTGTTTTCCTCACATAGCGCTGTTGTTCTGATTTTTAGTCGTAGTTAACTCTCCATCATCTGCTCTACAGGTTTCTTGTGTGCAAATGACACCTCAGTGTCTCGGACGTCACGACTGAGAAAAGTCCTCCACAGCTACGTTCCTAAGCTGCTTTTGACGGCTGAGAAATTACGTATCACCTCCTACGATGGCACCACTTGGGCGGACATCGAAAGGGACACTTTTGACAGAGTAGGCCATTGTTGTGTAATCATGTTGCCAGTGCCTGAATCAATGATGTGTTTATCTTAACACCACCACTTTGTCCACCTCCTCCTCTCTTTTCCTTCTGTCAGGTGCTTGTTGATGTCCCCTGCACCACAGACAGACATTCACTCATGGAGGACGACAACAATATATTCGGAAAGAACAGGATCGGTGAGAGACGAAGGCTTCCACAGCTACAGCTGGAGCTGTTGTTGTAAGTTTTGGTGAAAAATGTAAAGAGAGTGTCGATAAAACATTTTATGTGGTTGCATTTTGTCACATCAATATACAGCAAAGCCTGAAGTTAACATGATTATTTTATACAGAGTGACAAACGGTCTCTCTATCCTGCAGGGCGGGAATCGCGGCAGCCCGTCCAGGTGGGGACATCCTGTATTCCACGTGCACACTTTCTCAAACCCAGAACCAGAGTGTGGTGGAACAAGCTGTCTTCTTGGCTCGAGAGAACCACGGCATCAACCTTCAGGTCAGTCACACACTGTCACTCTTAACAGGTAAGTGTTTATTAGAGATGATTATACGGCCTGGGTGAATGCTCGATTCTGATGGCATCCATTAAACCCTAAACACGGTCTGATAAAACTGTCTGTTAACTGCTCTAAAGTGAATGCACTGGTTACACAATAGTAACAGCCTGTATCTAATATAAGTAACCATAGCAACAGGGATGCAGTCAAAGCATCTGTTCACAATTTATTTCCAACACATCGTCTTTCAGTGCCTCATCCTCTGTTATTTTTGAGTGTTGGTTTAAAGGTTTCTACAAGCAGAGGGGACTATAAATATCTCTTTATTGCCAAGTTGTATAAAGCTTGTCCTGTTCACTGAGTAGTGAACAATGTGATGCATAATAAACTCATGGGACAGTGATGATTGTTTCCGGTATTAGGTAAACTCTAAGGTGTTACCAGATTGTGAAAGTTTGTGAAAAACATTACATTTTGATTGCAAATTGTACGAAAATATGAATGAATTTTCTTTTTTTTTCTCTGGCAATGACCATGGTGTAAGCCGGATAATGCCCTTTGAGGTGTTAATTGTCAGTAAGCGTGTCAGACAGTTCACGCTTCCTGTTGGCTTTTTATTTGTTTGGCCTTATCCCTCACTTCACATTTCTCAACAGTAGTGGAAAATAATTTATCATTACGGTTCTGACCTCTGGACTATCAGGACATCCTAATGATGAACATGAGAACCAATTCACAACAAATAATTTCACCTTCCTCTTTTCCTCTCTCCCCCTGTGCTGGTCATACCTACATTCAGGTTGTTGATCTGCGACCCCTCACACACATGTTTAGGAAAACCTTTCACTTCGCTCCCGACCTCCACCTGGGTGAGATGGTAATCCCGCACTTAGCCGCTAACTTTGGCCCCATCTACATGTGCAAGCTGAGGAGGCTCACGTAGCTTGTGTGGACTGATGGACAGCTTTGCCAAAAATCCTGTGGACATTTGAATGACTGACTTAAGGACTTATGAGATGATCTTCTTGGCTCGTCTTTATGTATAAACTGTGGCTGCTGGAGCACTGAAGGTGAACTTTTCCTCGTGGTGGTGGACTGTTGAAACACTGGACTACACACTGTGACTGTAATCGCAATTAATCCAGTTGGAGGACTGGTACTGTGACATTACTGGGGACAGCACTGAATGACAGGGTTTTTTTTTGATGGAGACTTTTGGACTCAACCAACATTAACGTCAAATTCATTTAAGAGAATTCTTGTTTTTTAAAGGGCATCAACAGTTTTTTTTAACCTGGACCCCATTTTCCCATTTGTTTTGTCTAAGTGACAAACGGAGACGACAATTTTTAAAATTGGTTGGTACCGAAAGGACTGCTGCAGCTGGCACACGCCATCATGAAACATTAATGTGCAGCTGTGCACCTTCAATTTCCATATAATAAAAGTGCTTGTTTTTGTTACAGACTAGCTCAAAATCTTATTATAAGTGTATGAAAACATTATTTAAGGGATCCCTACAGAGATAGCCTGTTATGTTAAAGAGTAAGATCATTTTTATTAAAGCAGAAATTGCTATTGTCAAACCTGCCAGCCTGCATTTAAATAGGCATAAATTTTATCATCCTAAAACACACTTATGATGATAGAAAAAAACAAACAAAAAAACTCACAAAAGCCGTCTTGGTTCATCTTTCCACTGTTCCAACAATCACCAACTCTAGTTTGGTTGAAATAAACCCCTAATTCTCTCAGTTAGACGTAAAAATATTATGGCTTTATACAAGCTTAAATAACAATTTATTTAAAAGGAGTCTGGTAGATTACGTAATGGGGATTTGGGGTGTGTTTCTGGTTCCCTACAGACATAGACCGTCTTGTTAAAGAGTAAGATCATTTTTGTTTATCTAGGAGCAGCCCCAAAATTGCAATCGCCAAACCCACCAGAATCGATTTGAATGAACAATAATTTCATCATTGTAAATAACACTTGATTCAAAGAAGAAATAAAATAAAACTCCTAAAAACTGTCTTTGTTTGTCTTTCCACTGTTTGAGCAATCACCAGCTTTGGTTTGGTTGCAATAAATTGTTCATATCATAGTGGTGTCAGACACTTATAATAACAATCTGTGCCTGTCAGTGGCATTAAAAAACAAACAAAATGACAAAAAAACCACTGGGAAAAATAGGGTCCAGGTTGAAAAATACTAAAGTTGTCCTTTAAAGTAAGTCAAAACTCTGATTTACCAACATTTTTGGACTAAACCAGCTTTGCTAAGTGTTTTTCTTTTTATAGTTTTATTTTTACCCTGTAGGTGGCAACAGTAGCTTAATATTAAAAGTATCCTGTTCAGTATATCCTGTTCCCACTAGAGGACACTAAGGGTATGTCTGTAAAGGTTATATGTTGACAGGAGCTCCAGTATTTATGTCCTCAGAGATCACATTACTGAAACACACATTTCCATCAGAATTACCTGCTCTCTTTAACTCTCCCCTGAAAATGGGTTTGGCTTGTTCTATAGTTATTCATCAGGTTTGATAGCTTTGCCTAATAACACAATATGTGGGTATGTGGAAGGAGGGCATAATGAACAGGCAGGTAATGACTTATTTGACCATTTGGCTTTTCACATCTGAATCTGTGCAACTTTCATTATTATAGCTGGATTGACTCTGTTTTGCATTGACATCACTCAGGTGAAATGTTTCCTCTTATCACTGCCTAATGTGAGCGCTGAGGTGCCTCTTTTTCCATCACACCGCCGATGACCCTTTATGTTGTCCTGGCCAGGCAATGTAGCGTGAAAAAGGTGTGTGTATGTGTGTGTCTAACGAGTCCACCATCCATACCCACTGTCATTAAGCTGCTCCAAGTGCAGGAGCCGACTCCCATCCCCGTGCAGGGATGGACGGCAGCCATGCGGCTCCCAGATGAACATTAAAGAGGCAGCAGAGAGCTAAAATGGGACGTCTCGCCCTGTTTTGCCCCTCCGCTTTTTTATTCCACAGATGAGTGCAGATAATTTCCTGTGCGATTGTGAGTGATTACTGTATTACTGCGGTAAAAGGGGGATGTATCTGGGAATGCAGAGGGAATTAATGACACATAAAAACTATTTTTGTATTGACTGCTTTCGTCTCCAGGGCCTTGAATGCCTCCTCGCACATCTTGTGATTACCTAAACGTATTGTAAATATGTGTTTCCTATGGGCTCTTACATAAATTTACATGTTTTAACACTCAGGAGACGGCAGACTGTTAGAGATGAGTTACTCTCTACTCTGCATGTCTATAGACTCCACCGGCTGTCTGCTTTATTATTGAATTAGCCAATGCACCACTGTGCATTTGTGTCCCTGTGTGTAAGCCTGTGTTAGGGAGACGTGTGCTGTGTATTAGAAAGATGAATATTATGGATTTAACTACACAACCACGCTTCTCTTGCGCTTTCAAATACAATTTAAAAGTGGCTTTTTTTTCTAGTAAACATGCAAAACACTGTAATAGTGTTGTGTTCTCACCTCGTACCACACAAGCTACTGAATGAATGATCTTTTGCCCATTCATTATGACCTCCACATGTAAAAACTTAGCACCTACAATAGGTTGTTAAATGACAGCAGAAGGGAAAAGTCACTGAAACTGACACCTCTGAAGAGAAACAGGGGTTACAGATTTTTTGTCTGCATGTGTTGACTACCTGCCACGACAGCAACGGCAACATAGAGATGAACATTTAGGTGTCTTCATGTTTGGTAAAGACACACATGGTGACTTAGTGTTAGTCTGTGTATTTAAAGCAGATGCTGCTGTACCAACTGCGGTGTTTTCAGCCCAGAGGTGAAGATCAGACGCGTCCCAGTTGGCGGCGGGAGACAGGATTTCACTGGTGGGGGTCTTTGTCACAGATGCACTGTGTAGACTGAGCCCAGCAGGAAGCTGCTGCTCTCAGCCACAGGGAGGATAGAAAATGCTATACAGTGTGGATTTTTTTTTTTTTTCGGATTACAGCTGTTGATGTTTTGGCCTTTTATTTCTGCATTTTCTATTTACTTTTACAGTCATCCGGTTGTCTTTTTTTTCAACTAATTTTTATTTAGTTTTCATCAACAACAATCCAGTGTATGAATTTTCCCTTTTCTTTGTCAGCTATAAATAACGTTTGTACACATTATATTAAAAAATGCCATAAAAAGAAAAAGAAAACAACTTAGACATTGATTCTAAAGTAGTAAACAGCCAACCCAGTTAAATAGAAAAAATAAACAAGTAAATTAGAAAGACATTTAAAATAGTAGTTGTAATTGTTCACTCTGCACAGCAATCGCACAGATGAAATATAAGTGCAATTTTTTTTCTATAGACTATGACAGATAATGTATGCATGTGATGTATGCATGGGGGGAATATAAAAGTAAGAGTTGAGCAGAGCCCTACTAGGTGATAAACCTCATTGTATTAATAAAAGCCAAGACAGGACCCTATTGTTTACTTAATGAGTATATAATTTGTTTATTTTGATAAAGGTCCCAGACTTTTTGGATCCATGTATTGTATGTGGGTGGGTCTGGTTTCAGCCACCTCATTGATCATTGGTCACGTTTAAGTGAAACTTTTGTTACTGTGATCAAACAGAATGTGGAGGTACAGATGACATGCATGCTTTTTTTTCTTTAGTTTTCTTTTCTTATTTACACACATAAAATTTGTAAAATCCAGATAGTAAAAAAAAAAACAAAAAACAGCAAGGTGTCAGTAGAGGTCAAGAAGCCACAGGCTTGTACAGTGGACCTCCCCTCCTCTAAAGGAGAAAAACAAATAACAAAAAGGGATAAAAACTTTTGCATACCTCATATTTATTGACGATCTTCCAGGTAATTGCAGTCATAGATCTATTACCACAAAAGTAAAGCTCACAAACAGATTTCTAGACATACTGGATCTCATACTTTACTGTGGACGACCATTTACATTCTGTTATGGTTACATGTAGTACTTTTAACAGATACTTTCCTTCATAATATGGTTGGGCTCTATGATAATATATAATTAATCAACTGTCAGATGATTTAAGCAATTAAAGACTAAGTTGCATATTAATCAGCAGGTGCTCTTTTTGGCAATATTGTATTTTTATATAATTTTTCCAGTAACATAATGATGTACGTTTAGTTGAGATGTATTTAATTTGCTTTAATTTGAAATGTACTGGTTGAAGTTAATCCGAGATAAAATTTCTGATGATTAGTTTGATTTTTATTTATTTTCTTTTATCTCAGGGACAGTGCATATTAATAAACATCACTTCTATCATGCCAGAATTAGCCAGGAGGTTAGTTTTTATCTGCAGTACCTTGGGAATTTGGCTGCCTAAAATGAAGATACAAGTTTAAGAACAGTAATCATGATGTAAAGCATATCAGCCATGGCTTAAGTAAAACACAGACAGATACAAGCAGGACCATTTCAGATCTGAATTATCATCATTAATTAAAACTGTGTTTGATTACTGCACTTTGAAAAACTAGCATCAACATAAGTTGACAGTATTTTTGCAGACGTGGGCACAGCAACACGAGCAGCTACAGAGTGAGTATGCAGCCGGTAAACCCAGTGATGCTACTGGTCACTTATCCTTATCTCGTGACACAAACACTCAAGGGAGCATTTCAAAGACAGGCTATCTTTAATGTTAATGCACATTTGTGTTTACATAAGGTATTGACTATGATTTTACTTTACTGTTTATTCAGTGTGTTGCAAATTATATTTGTAGTTTTCAAAATTAAACTAGGTGACATGATTTCAGTGTGTGTTTAAGTACTTTTAGGACATTTTCAGCCCATTTTATCCCTGAAAACTGTAATAATTGTGGTTGTGATATGAATTTTTCATGCCATTTCATCTCTACCTATTACCCACTTAATGTGTGTGTTTTTTTTTTTTTTTTAAATTTCATAAGGACAAATCTGTCCTGGAGAAAATCTGGTGGCGAGTTCACACAACATGCCATATTGTGGACCAGTCTTGCTTTTATGTTACATTTGATGATGTCACGTGAGATAGTTGCACACTTTTTGTTGCACCTAACAGCTAAAAGTGTTTTCCATCAGCACCACAGACTGCCCTTTGAATGGTTTTAAACCAGCTTTGTATACCAGACACAAACTCAATATGTGATCTAAGCATTCTCCGATAGACTCCATAAACTGGCTGAGAGCGCTGCCGTTTGGTTCAGTGAGGCCCGCATTGGAAATGCAAGCGTAGGTTTAGGCTGCAGCCAGATTAAGAAAAGAGAGAATGGGGGTTTTCTTCTCTCTAAGAAGATTACCCGGGGAGGGGCGAGGTGGCAGTCAGAGTGTTTAAGAGAAAAAGGACAAGAAGAAAATGGAAGATGAAGTGGAACTAAAGGAGGGTGGCCCAGGATACACAGTTTAGCCACCTGTTGTCTCCCTCTTGATATCACTCCTCTTGTTGTTTCTCTATCTCTGTAATCATCTATCTTTGCCCTGTCTCTTCCCCTATTCTTTATTTAACATGTCACGATAAAAGTTAGAGGGTAAAAAGTCAAAGAGGGGCAAGCGTTGTTGCCGTATTAATTTTTTAGAGAAGTTTCACTCTCAAGCATCATGCATGAGTCGAATTTATTTGAGCACGATGTTTTCCAGCCAGGTTCTTTTTCTGCATGTGTATGTGCAGCTGTGAGCCTGATTGTACTTGTGCTCCCCTCTCCGTTAAGTTCCTGCTGGTGGTTTCCAGGAGGGCTTTGATGTGTATCTGGGCAATGCGCTATTAGAGGGATTTCCCTGGGCCTGACAGCTCAGAGAATATGCGGCGAAATGGCAATGCCAGTGGGCTAAAAGAATGCTGGAAACAGGATTAGGATCATATTCTGGCAGACCCTGTCACCTCCTCAATGGGCCGAGGTTTCTAACGCTGGCACTTTTCATTCTCGCCATGGTTAAAACCTTTAAGAGAACCATGGAGAGGAGGGAGGGAAAAAAAGCACTGATTGAATGGTACACTGTGATTTTTGTGTGGGGGGCTTGCTCCGGGGGCTGTGTGTGTGTGTATGTGTGTGTGAAGGAGAAAAAAAGAGAGTCAAAGCAGAAGATACAGCAAATGGTGGGTCTATGTAAATCACACACAGACCTTTCTTGTTTGAAAGTATGTATAGCTTTACTGCAATCTTAATTCCATGGTATAAAAAATGTGTACTCTGCAATATTTAAATGTTACGTTTGCTTTTATAAAATAATTATTGAGACAGGTATACTAAGGTATACTAGTGGTGGGCATCAATATTATATCGCTATTGTGATATGAGACTAGATATGGTCTTGAGTTTTGGATATTGTAATTCTGGTCTTGCCCTGGTTTTGAAGGCTGCATTGCAGTAGAGAGATGTGTGTGAAAGCACCAGTAGTCAAGCCTACAATATGGATTTTGAGGTATTTGGTCAAAAATACTGTAATATTTGATTTTCTGCATATTGCCTAGCACTAAGGTGTACGCAGGAATTGTAGGTTTCTGTTTTGAAACACAACATTTAAGCCTGGCCCCTCGTCCCCACACTGTATGTACACTGCGAGCTACGACTGTAAGGACGTTACATTGTTGCAATCATTCAACAGCTCGCAACTAATCATTGATGTATGCCTGCGCTATGTTTATGAATCTGAACATGTACCAGGTTGATATGGAAACAAAAATATTAAAGCAACGGCAAAACTCAGTTAAAATTACATTTCACAGATCTCAAGTTTACAATTTAAACAATACCACATGCAAGTTGAAGTATTTTCGTTTAAAATGTTGTGGTATTTTAATAGCGTTATATATATTAAAATCAACTGATTTAATCATCATATTTCATATTCCTCCCCGTACCACCACTGGTACCCGTGTCATGGTTTAAGAACCAGCTTTACCAAGCTAACTAAGCTAACTGTCGGCATAGTGCTGAGTTGTGAATCAAAAATTTGTATCACAATGTTTTTAAGATAGTGGCGGTTTTACTATATATCACAGCACCCCTACCCCTGTCCTTTATATATGTTTATAGTGGCCTATTCTACTGTCATGGGTTCATCAAATATTAAAACATTTTAATGTCATCAAACATCAGCGATCAGATTGGACTTTTGATTTTACTGGCACAGTTCAATTTGATTTTGATTTAACCTTTTTTCCCCCGGCACTGATAATCATGCCACTGGTGGACTATCAGGTGTTGATTTGTAAAGATTGACGGATCAGATAAACTCGTCTACCGCCCAGCACTACGCCAGCACGCACCTGTCTAACTGAAAACAGGCCAACTCTGCGTGCTTTTCATCCACATCTTCCTCTTCAGTGCTCTCTAGTGAAAGTGAAAGCCAACCTCAAATTTACTCTAATTTTGAAATGAGCTTTGTCCACTTGGTGTTAAGCCTTGCTTTATTTGTGCCCCCTCTGCACTGTGACTGCTGTTTTTTGTAGTTTCATCATGGATGAGTGCTGCCACTACCCAGGCCCCCAGGAAGTGTACCAGCTTTGACGCCAGTTTTCATAGTGGCCAAACTGTGGAATTTCAGCTTCTGGGTTCGTAATGCCATGTCATACAGGCCAAAAAGACTTTTTGTCATAGACTTACATTGTAAAAGTAACGTTTTCAGTGTATTTATTTATTTATTTTGAGTGTCATGACCCCTGCAGCTCGTTTCAATATCTGGATTTGACCCATTCGGTCCGATAACATTTCGAATGTCTTGCCAAATCATTTTATCCCCACTCATGTTAGCAGAGGACTTAACCGGAAGGTAGATGCAGATGATCCAGATAATTTTACACCTGAGAGGTTGGACTTGTTTGTCTTCATGCGCCACTGACCAGCTTTAATAGAACTGAACACTTTATCCAGTTCTCTTTAAACATCCAGGTGCTACTACCAGATTGCTACTTTTTTTAAAAAGTCCTACACCTCACCTGCATGATGTTATTGACCGGAGGATACACACCCAAAAATCTTCTGACCACATCAAAATAAGAAGGCAGAGAGCAGAGTCTCTGTAGTTAAATATATTTTAGAAAAAAATCCTGCATAGTATACCTTTAGAGTTGAACTGTCTGTCTGAAATGATTTATGTATTGGGTTCATGTCTTCATGTTGCTGCCACAATCTATTGGGCGACTGGGCACAGTCTTTTCAAACCTCACACACACACATAAAAATACACACATGTTATCACTTGCTTAAAGGAAAGTAGATGGAGATAGGGGCGGTTATGGGGCTAAAGTGATGAATATACAAGCCTGAGTGTTAGAGATGGAAGCACCTGATCCAGCATCAAGAGCTCAACACACTTGACCCTGCAGCAGTACAATCTAGCAATCCCTGTTCAACCCCCAGGCCTTGTGTGTGTGTTTGGGGGATGGGTGTTAAGAAAAGAGAGAACATTCGGAACAAGAGTATTGTGTTGTGTTCTCTGCTCCAGAGCCCCATGGGAGGAAATCCTGCCGTGTACCTGGACAGATTCGTACCCCCGGATAACAAGGACATTCACTCCTGCTGCATATCCAACACCACAATCTTATCAGTCATACGATCAGGATGCCCTTGGCTGAGGACACACACACACACACACAAACACACCACATATATGTGGTGTAATAAAACACAACAGAGTTAGGGTGAGGTGTTACTCCCACATTAACGCTGCTAATCTGGTGAGATCATTATCCTCGTCTCTCCAATCGTTGGATCGTGGTCATTCATGACGGTCGGAGGAATTGTAGTCAGGGTGCATTTCTTATTTACACACACTGAGGGCTAAATATATGTTAAAGGCCCACTCAATTAACAGCAGAGCAATGTCACACAGCCATGTAAAGTTTACTGCGGGAAGAGCAAGGGCACATTTTGGATATGAGTAGCCTGATTGCCTTGCGTGTGCGTGTGCGTGTGTGTGTGTGTGTGTGTGTGTGTGTGTGTGTGTGTGTGTGTGTGTGTGTGTGTGTGTGTGTGTGTGTGTGGTGTGTGTGTGTGTGTGTGTGTAGGAGCTGGGGGTGTGTTTTGACAAACCATGCTGTTAAAGATATAATAGCAGCATAATCACCGCCCCAGGCCGTCATTCTTCAGGATAATGGCCTGCTTATTCATTGGGGATGGCTTATGTCTCCATGTGGCTTTTTTATTTTTCAGATTACGTCGTTCTTTTTCTGTCTCTTTGCTCGCATACTCTTTGTCTCCCTGCAAATTCTCATACATTTTATCTGTATTTTTTCATTGTTTTTTTTTTTACTTTGACCTTGTTCCCATACGTTCATTATCTTGATGCTTTTCTACACTTTACCACATAATTTTTTCCTCCATACTCATTTTTTTTGGAGCCTTAAATATATAATCCTCATTTTTTAAATATTTCACAGAAGCACCATGCATTCACTTTAGAAAAAATTGTTTTTTCTGAAATAGTGAAATTCTTTTCTTTCAAATTTAAGTTTTTTGTAATAAAACAATTATGCTCTTGGTGTATTATTTATTTATTATTATTTAAAAATTATTTATTATTTATAGATTTTTTAATTTGAAAATTATTTTTTATTTTTTGACTATTTCTTAAATATTTAAACTATTTTATCAGAATTCAGAAATTCTTGTTTTATTATTTATACACTATATACATACATATATATTTTTTCTTAATTCAGAATGCAATAGCAGAATATTATTTCCTGTGAAAACTTCTCTAATAATTCTGAAATAATAATCGTGTTAATTCGGAAAAATAGCACAAAAAAAAATTATCTCAAGTGAATGCATTACACTTCCAGAATATTTTACTATGCTATTTACTGTAGCAACCATCCCATGTCGGTGTTTGGCCTTTACCATCATCATTCTGTGTAAATACGCAGCACAGATGGTCTTCATTATAAAGATCTCCAAGCAATGTTTTTATTTGTTATTATTTTACAACAACACTAGTTCAAGTCTACATTGTTGGGGAGGAGTAAAGGAAACAACGCTGATGGTCCGCTCAGTCGCTCCTCCACAGTTATAAATCTATCTACCACTGCACCGAGTAGTTTGACAGAGACATTAGGGGTGGGGGGCAGCATTAGAATAATAGCAACAACAGAACTCAAATATAGTCAAGACAGCAGTACACAGAGGACTCGGGTCACAAATCTCAAATCTGTTCACTTTCTTTGACTTTCCTGTCTGGATTGCAACAAATGAAAGGTGACCGTTTTCCAGCACTTTGTTCAGTTGCTTCTTTCTTGCCAAAAAGAAAATGCACACATTTAAAATTCAACCCGGGATTGTTACACAGACAACCAGGAGAGGAGGGGTAGACAGGGCTGCCGGTGAGCTCAGCAAATACAATCTTACAATCTGACAGCTAAAAGGAATTTCATCTGAGACAGAGTCCATTATCAATTATACAACATAAGAGGAACTTTACAATTACCTTACCAGTAAACATTAATAGATAGACTTTTTTTGTATTTTACATATTAAAATAATGTGCATTTTTTTCATAAGAAGACATTAGCTTCCAGAACACATTGACGAAAAACAGAGACGTGTGTGATTCTCCTCAAGTGCTAACAGTCGGTCAATGAAAAGCTGCATGTTTCCTCAAGAGAATACTAAGGTGAGAATTTCTGCTGACAAAATATGGGTTCAGACATTTGTCCAAATTTGTTTACCACTTTGTATTCAAAGGGAATTGATCAACTCATGTTAAAGTGATGTCAATCATGTTTCTACCTTAATTGACCAGTTTAGTGCACAGACCTTTTGAATTTATAAAGGCTTAAATGGTATGCATGTTCATAATTGCATCTGCCCCAGCTCCCTCAGCCCAGGGCAAAATGTAATTAAAAGCTTTGCGAATTTAGTCACTGAAATCATTTTCTCATTATCAAGCCAGCCTCTGTGCAAAGTGGCACATTACTGGCCATTAAACTGGTAAATTAGTCACTTTTAATTATGCTGTTGAGGACAACATGGCTTGAAGTTTATTTTTATTTATGTGCTGTTATGTAGTACATGCTATGTACATATAACCACATTGCTTAATTGAAATGTCAATGGTCCTGTGACAGAAATGGTTTCTCTGCTGCACAAGCGATACAGTTTCCCTCTTGGCCAACGAACCTAATCCCTTCAAAAGTGCCTCATTTATTCACATTATTCTTGTAAACATTGTTTGCATCGTCTTTTCAACCGAGTGCATCCGTCTTTAGCTGTGTACATCATTTTCAGTGATTATTTTATGGATTATTTCAGATGTTTGGAAGGTCCAGCATTCTGTGTCTGTTGGGAGCATCATGGTATGAGTCAGGAATATGTCCACCGTTTACGAACAATCATTTGATCCGTTGCATTTTCTAGCAATGTTCAATATCTTATGGGTTCTCTTTTTCTGAGGTTTTGGACCTTGAGCTGCAGCGGAAGCTGTTGAAGTGTGGTCTGCCATAAATAGAGTTCTGTAGGTCCAGTGCATGTTGGCGTATTTTTTTGGACACCTCTGCATGTCCTGTGCCCACCTACTAAAGTAAACAGCTCCTAAAGAACTATCACAGACACGCATTGGGATGTGATGATGTGTAGGCCGAGGCTTTGGCCTAAATTGTCCTTCATACAATCTGATTCTCAGTTAGACATTGTGTCCAGTCCCAGCGAGGCGGCGTGCTGTTTGGCCCTCAGACGGAGGTTCTCGATGCTTGTGGTCTTGCTGTTGTGGCTGGTGAGGCCACCCGCAGCCGACGCCTGCAGCAGCGGGCTGTTCCACACCTGCTGGGCGTGATGGGACAGGGACTGGTAGTAAGACTGGCAGGGCAGAGAGCCCAGTGGCGCGGGGGGCATGTTGACATTCATTCCCAGGTAGGGGAGTGATGATGGGGCAGAGAGGTCAAAAGCGGGATAGTGCACCAGGTTGTTGGTGGCGGCCATGTGCTGGCGAAACTGCTCCTGCAGGCGGAACAGGCTGAGAGGGGACGAAGAGTAGGAGTGGCTCTGAGAGAGGGGACCACTGCTGGCCAGGCCGCTGCTGGAGGAGGAGGAGGGGGTCACAGACGGGGAGACCAGGGGAGAGTCTGGACAGAGAGAAGAGGAGGTTAAGAGAGTTGAATTATAGTCAGCTGGTGATGTCAGTACTGCGGATGAGGCATACCATTGATAAAAAAAAATGGAATTCGGCTCTTTGTAAGAGTTAAAATCAACAATGTTCGTACCTGGTTTAGGGCTGAGTCTTTTGCAAGCTGGCGAAACGTCCTCAGGAGTCGCTGCTCTCTCACACTTCATCTCCTCTCTCTGAGATTTACTCTCGTCCTCCTTATCCGTGGCGTTGTCCTCTGTCGCCGACTCGCTGCCAGAGTGTTCTGCTGACGTGACGTTCAGCTCCATGTCTAGTGGTACAGGACGAACCACAGGACCCTCTGTCTCCAGAGAGGAGGAGGAAGAGGAGGATGAAGGAGGGAGCTGGGTGTCAGGGAGGACAGTTGTGGAGGGAGGCGTGTCCTCCTTCTCACTTCCTTCCCCTGATGCCTCCTTCTGCTTCTGAAGCTGCTCCTTCTGGAGGCTGCGCTGCTTCTTACGAAACTTTGCTCTGCGGTTTTTGAACCAAACCTGAAGGCAGAGAGGAGAAGAGGGAGAATTAAAGAGAGAATTACAACAGCAGATGAAAACTGTAAGCTGAATTAAATGATTGATTCAGCTTCAAATGATTGCAATCAAAAGCTCAAAAAGTCAGTAAGTGCCATGATAACAAGCATCTCCACAGGGCTGCAACAGAATTGTTTTAAAAACAAGCTATCATAATCAAACTTAAATCAGCTTAAACAGTGTTATTGACGCTGTTTTTGGCATTTATTGTATTCAGATGGATACTTTTTCTTAGGTGCATGCATAAGCTTCACTTATGTGTGAAGACAGCTTATCCATAAGTGCTCCTTAAAATCTTTTTTCCTGTATTGATAACTGTTTTCAACTCTACCTAAAGCGGTGTATTTTCATTTACACAGCAGAAAGTAGACCAATTGTGTTTTCCCTTTGTGTAATATTTTTACTAGTCCGATAAATTTAGGTTGGCATAGGTTTATATTTCAAACATTTATGCAATGTGTTACTGAAAAAAATGCGCAAACTGCTGCAAAAAAAAAAATTCACCAGATTGCAGGAAATAAGGTGTTAGATGCTCAATGTTAAAACTAAACCTATGGCCTAATAAGGTTGCTACTACCCATGGTACTGGTAGATCCCATAACATTCAAGCAGCATTAAAATTACAGAGTAATAACAGGGATACCGGTTATGAAAACTACCAACCATGAAGCATTATAGGCCCCTCTTAACTAACTACTGACTGCTACAAACACATACATGTCAGTAAATTGTAGTACTGGACAGTGTTTTTTTTCCCGTTAGCCGTACCTGAACACGAGCCTCGGGCAGGTTGGTGCACATGGCCAGCCGCTCCCTCATTACCACATCCGGGTAGTGTGTTTTCTGGAAAGTCTTCTCCAGCGCCTCCAGCTGCTGCGCCGTGAAGGCCGTGCGGCTGCGGCGCTGTTTGCGGTGCTGAGAGCCGTAGCGAGCCTCCAGGATGATGTCTTGAAATGCGCAGCCGTTGGAAAGGAAACACACACACGGCAAGTTTATTTTACTGGGCATGCGTGGGATTAGGACACTTTATGTCTTTACCACATGTTCTGTAACAATTCCCGTTCAAATATACTGTAAAATCTGACAAATTGATTTTACTTTTTTATTTTTATTTTTTATTTTTAATCTAGGAAACCCATTGTCTTGAACACTGTGAAGTGAATAAAACGATCTTAATCTATATTTATTATATCTAATTGCTAAGTTTACTTTATTTTATTTAGTTACATTTACTTCATTTTGTGAGCTTCTTGCAACTTAAAGATGAGAAGTTTAATTACATTAATCTTTCATAGTTTCAGCAACTTCATTAAATTGAGTTTATATGCCTGTATTCTGCTGGCTGCAAATCATGTATTCTTACACATGCAAACAAAACAGAACTTGCATATCTCCTAATTTAATCATTTGCCAAATCCTCTTTGTCATGATCAGGTTAAGTTGAAGTTGCTAACACTGAAAAATAGAATTTCACGTGTTATTTTTAATGTGCAGAAACTTCACAAAATTAAGAACGGCTAAATTTAAAGTAAACTTAACACTAAGGTAAACGAATTAACATTTATAGCTTTATTTACTTTCGTTATTCAAGGCAGTCGGTTTCCAAGATTATTTTAAGTAACATCAACTTGTCAGATTTACGGTGTTCATGTTTTTATCATTATTTAATTAGTTAACTTGCTGTTTCCACAACTTCAAAAATAGCTGCGGCTGAATATGCTGTTATTATTATTGTTATTGTTATTATTATTATTATTATTATTGTTGTTGTTGTTGTTATTATTATTATTATATATGTCATAAGTCCGAAATGTATATGACAAAGTTGTGTTCAATAATAGTTTGAAGCTATTTGGCAACAACCTGCGCACCGGAGTTTGTGTGTGAGCGTGCACTCAATTACCAGCTAGTCTCTCTGCCAGTGTGAGCGCGTGCACGGACGGCCGGTAGTCGGGCGCGTGCTGTGCCTGTTGCGCGGCCTGCTGGTGCAGGTTGTACATGGCGCTGAGGGAGTTCATGGCGTGCAGAGAGTAGCCGTTCACCCCGTAGTGCTGCATGGTGAGAGGTCGGTGCCTGCGTAAGAGAGGAAGACAGGATGCTTGTGATAAAGGGAGTTCACACGAGGACATGTTGACAACAAGGGCGCGTGGCTGCTGATGGACACGCTGTGACTGCTGAGCATGTGATCTCAAACAAAATCAAAGAGGAGCAAAATCACATATTTATGGTAGATGCACTAAGAGGCTGTGACACACACACGAGCTTTTTATTATGACAGCAGGTCCTCGCGCTCAAGGGCCAATAGATTTTAATGTGCGCACTCAGACAAAAGTGTTATCCATTAACATCCAATTATCGCTCTGTTCAATCCATTAATTATACAAAAGACTTTTAATTGGGGTAATTATCACTCGTTCCCATAATGAACCGTGACGGATGCCTTATTCATGAATTTATTCACGTCGTTTCTATGATCCCGGAGAAGCCAAATCCCCATTGAAAACGCTGCTCTGACAGATCAAGGCGTTGGTGAAATGTGTTGGAAAATGAAATAAGGAGATTTGTTCCGGGTCTCGGTGGCAAAACCTGCAACCGGATAGCAGGATTATTTTTTAATAGGCTATGATTACGGAAATGCTTTTCTCACTAAGAGCTGTTCAGTCATAGCGGATGACTTTCATTTCTCAAAAATTCATTTTCTTGCAGCATTTAACAGCATTTTTATTTTGGTTAATTTTATGTTATTTATAATTAACATTCAAGCCTATAATTGCAGCTTTTGATGAAACGAACAGATTCTTAAAGTAAAACAGCCATGTTAGAGTCTTTCACATGGGAGCAATTTCCCAAACTCTATTTTGTAGTTCTCCTTCACGAGATTTTCATAGATGAAGCGCTTGAGGACACGATTAGATATGTATTAGTACGGAGGAGGCTGACAGGAGGGAATATCTCTGAGGCCCAAACAGTTATTATAACTAGAGAGACCACAGGGAGAAGAAATAAATCTTTCTCCTGTATATGACAGGTACGGTGTTCAGGGACCCGGGCAAGTTCTTGGACTAAAAGGCCTTAAGATACCTCTAAATATTTCTGAAAAAAACGTCCTTATCATTTATCACATTTCGTTTTTGTTTTATTTAATTCGACTTCTTCCCAACGCTGTCTTTATGTAGGCCATTAAATGTCAGCAACTGAATAATAATTGTGGAGTAATTTCAGTATGTTTGTTGTTATTTTTAAATTGTTCTATGCTCTGGCGACTCATAAAAAGAGGGGTTTGGGTGTCCTTTGCTAAAAAAAATTTGAGCACAGCATCTCAATTTCTCTGGTAATTTTATGCACCAATCTGTGCATTATCTGCATAAGTTTATGCTGCAATAAACTTATAATAAACTGCAATGTCTTTAATTTTGTTTTTTTTAAAATCCTCCTTTACTTTCATGTTTTTTCTTTCCCTGGGGGAGACGGTATTAAGGGGGACGTGTCCCCTTTATGTCCCTCCGGAATCTATGTCTGGCATTATTAATTCTATTGGTTGAAATTTAAAAGTTAGTTGCTGTTGATTTGAGCAGTTTCACTCCTTTACATGACCTTATATTTTAATTATGACTTGATAATTCTTTTAACGCTTTTAAAGCATTACATTTCAGCAAACAACAATATAATAAATTGCTTTACAACAATAGGCAATAATAATAATAATAATAATCAATTAGGCATCTGCATGCTGTAATACAGAAAAGACTGGGTGGTCGTTCTTGCAAAAGGCAGTTCATTTCCCTGCTCATTTCTCAGCTTTTCTCTGTGTATGTGTGTGTGTGTGTGTGTGTGTGTGTGTGTGCGCGCGCGCGCGCGCAGGGGCGCGTGTGTGATGCCCGCAGTGCCCATTCCCAGCCTATTAAGTGGCTGCGGCGGCTGATGAATGTGATCAGAGGGCAGTGGGGAATAGTTTAATTCACCGGGACAGAAGGTGCTTCGCTAAACATTTACTTTACTCCCCCAAGTATTTGAGTTGAATGGGCCCGCTTCCCCCTCCCCTCCCCTCCCCTCCCCTACCCCTCTCTGGCGGCCTCTTATCCCATCGCCCCGGGGCAACGTTTTGGCTGAGATGTATGGCCTCTCCGCGGGTAAAAATATGCATGTTGATCCCCATTTGGCTCCCCGTCTAATGGAAGTGCAAATAGGTTTCGACTGCGAGGCCCTCCATTTATCATCAACGCTGACACGGACGGACGTACAGTGGGACTGGGTGGTTAGCTCTGGGTTGGAGTTCCCCCGTGTGCGTGCCCGCGTGGGCAAGTGTGCGTGCGTGCGTGTGTGTTCTAGTAATAGGCCAACGATTTTTCTCAATTGAGGTTTTTCCTTTTCTGAAAATGAAGGTGTACATTTAAATGATGATCAGTACGCAGATAAACAGAACAAATATCTCGCACCTGAGATACAAACTTTTTTCTATAGATAAACTGCATCATGTAGCCTAGAAAAAAAAATCTTAAAATGTGCGGATTTTATTTGTTTACACCTGCACGCACCGACAAAATGTTAAGATCTTTAACGTCTACAAGTGATTTCAATCTCACTTTTTGCAAAATGCAATAATCTCAGGTGCGTGATTTTAGAACAGCTTCCCGTCCTATTTTGCAGACTTTCTAACTTTAACCCTGCCTTCTAGTGATTAGCAGCTTTTAACCACCTTTTATATTTACCACTACATCTCTGCTTATAGCCTGTATCCTCCTGCCCATATCAAATTCAGCACAATAGCTCATCACTGTGAGCCTGTCAGTGCTGTTATTGTCATTCATAAGCCTCTCTCTGCTCCAGGCACTGGGCCCTCCTGGCAGCCCTGCTCAATGCTTCGATTATCAAACCGTCATTATGTAAATTGGCGTGTACAGTGCAACTCTTTGATCCGACTAAATTAGGAAAAATGTTATTTGCTAACAGCCCTCAGGGGCATGAGTCGACCTGACAATCTGCTCTAGTGCTGTGTCGCACTAAGTGTAAACTGTTAGAGGGCGAGGGGCATGTCTTTGATTTTCTCCGAGCTGTTATTATAAAGAATGTTTGTTATGCAGAGCCCAGACCAAAATCGTCTATCTTGTCGTTTATCAAAGCATTTTAAGATCTCAAGGACATTTTTATGGACAGGGAGAGAAATATGCTTTACTTTATTGTGCCTCTATAAATCTGCATCACTTTAGGGTTTTTTTTAATATAGGGTAAACTTAAAAAAAGTGACCAGGGTCATGCGTGTAACCCAAAAGTTGTGCCGAACAGGAGTCCCTTTTATTTTACGTCATTTTGGTCCCGTGCGTAAAAATGCAGGTGCTTGATTATGGTTACGCGTTTTAATTTTTTGTTTAGTTTTGTTTTATTTGTAGTGTGACCGCTGTGATTTTTGACTTCCACTCTACGAAAGTAAGTTATATTTATGGTTTCACACTGAAACTTTAAAATATAAAATTGAAACATTTCCAACAGAGGAATTGCTGTCATCTTCCTTAATTTAAAGACAAAAAACGTAGGTTATACATTTGATACACAATTCTGTTTAAAGGGAACTGCCAAAATAGCTTTAATTTCTGCACCGCTGACTGCGAAAAATGCGAACATGACCATACAACATTTTGGGTAATCGTTTTTTAAAATGCAACATGTGAGAAATAGGGTTTATAAGGAGATGGAGAAAAGTTTTTACCTCTTATCAGTTGTGTTTTCCGTCACACAAAGCTCCTAAACTCTCTTCTGCTCCTTCAGCTGCCGCCTGTTGTTTTTTTAATGCCCACTCTTCTCAGTCCTTTTGTCCGTCAGCGAGATAACAACTCGGGTCAGTGTAAAAGTCCTCCAGTCTGTTGCTTCACCTCAAGTCCGTCCGCTCGCGCTCCACCTGCTCCTCTCTGTGCTGTATTCGCAGCGTCTCGCGCAGAAGTGGGAAGCCGCCATCTGCTGGTGCGCGAGAGCCCGGTGGAGGGATTTAAGGAGAGCGTCGCGGGGGTCATGCTTGCTTCCTATTGGCTCTCAGGGCTGTCAGTCAACTAAATCAGAAAGCGGAGTCCAGCGGCTGACTTCTGGAGTTATCTCCAAATATGATCAATTTAAACACGGTATGTCCGATGAATCCCTCCGTGTCTGTCTATAAGTTGTTGTTGTTGTTGTTGTTTTTTTTATAGATATTGATAAACATTCCTCAAATTTGAAAAACTGAAGCTTTTTAATGGCACAAATGTGTAGATATTGAGTTGTGATCGAAATAAATAGGATTCATTTTATTTATTGGCGATTTTGCATATTTTTTGTGGATCATATTCCTAAACTTAAACTGTGAATAAGTGAGAAAAAATGTTGCTGTCATGCATTTTTTTTCCCCCAGTAACATAAATTTTATATTTAAATCAAGAAAAAAAGACACTGTCAGCCTGATTGCATGAGCATCAAAATATTTTATTTTGTTTTTTTATTTTTATTTTTAAAATCTAGGCTACTATCTTCGAACTGCTTATGCACTTGGATCATGAATCCAATTGCCTTTCCTTAGTTTTTGTGTTGAACAGAAACCAACCTTTAGTCTGTTTGCTTTTCGGCTTTTTCCTCCACGCCACTGGAGGAGAGAGAGACTTTAGAGAGAGAGATGGCTAATAGATGCCAGGGTGCTGCCTTTAGACTCTCTCCCGGCCTGGAAGGATTTGGGATAGGGAAGACAAGACGCCATCTCAGCCTCCAAAAACCCCTGTCTTAAAATGACTGCGGGTAAGAGGATTAGGGCAATAATGCCCTTCTCTTCTTGAAGGGTTTTTAGAGAAGATTTCTTCTCCCGGAGCAAAACCGTTTAGGTAGGGAATTAAGGGCAGCGCAAAGTAGCCTTTTAATGTAAAGCTTGCATATTTTGTTGGGAGATTCTTTTGGGAAAGTGCTTGGCCTATAACGCAGTTTTATCTCTGACCATGTTTCTCACTCTGAACAGTAGACAAAAGATTTCATGGAGAAGAGAATATTTATGTCCATGTGTTTTAGGTGCACCCAGAATGCACTGTTTATGGACAGACAGTGGTTTGTGGACATTTATCATGAA
Organism: Plectropomus leopardus; assembly: GCF_008729295.1. Lineage (NCBI taxonomy): Eukaryota > Metazoa > Chordata > Actinopteri > Perciformes > Serranidae > Plectropomus > Plectropomus leopardus. The sequence goes on from NC_056474.1 coordinate 19,637,215, forward strand.
GTTTGAAGGTGTATGTGTGTATGTGTGTCTGTGAAGGTTGAGTGGGAGGCGTTTGTTATTTCGGTTTAAAAACTGTGTTGCCATATATATATATATATATATATATGAACATAAACCCATATATATATATATATATGTATATATATAAACATAAACCCACAAAAAACCCACAAAAAACAAACAACTATTTCATTTCTTTTATTTTAGTAATAGCCAAACGCCAGTAATATATTCTACTTTTACCTATGTATTTGTTTTACACTGATTTTAAATTATGAAATACAAAATTGTAGAATTTAATGAGGAGAAATAAATTGATATGATAATAACTCTTGCATACACTGAGAGCCTACTATTTACAGTGAATTGTACCCACCAGGCAAAACCGATAACGCGAGTCCTTTGCTGTTGTAATAGAGCCTTTTGGTACCTGAATTAGATATTCGTTGCGTTAGTTGCTTAAGTGTCGAATGAAGTGCATAAATATCAGTAAAATTGTGTATTTTACTGGTAGTCATTGCTATATTTAAAAAGGAAAAGTAAATTTTATTCTGACATATTTTTTTTATTATTATTATTATTATTATTATTATTATTATTATTATTTATTATTATTATTATTATTATTATTACACACTGGTGTGATTAATGTAGGCGAAATGTCACGCACTCGGTGCGTCTTTCTTTCTAAATCTGTTTCTTTCCAAACACCTAAAACTTTTCCCCGGTGCTTCAAAGTCTTTCCCCTCTCGCCTGGAAAAAAACTCGTGTGCCTCTCTGGTTTCTGTCGCCTTGGTAGGCTCCTATCACTCGTTTTTTTTTCTCCGAGGTCTGAGAAAGAAAGAGGATTAACTTGTGAACCAATGGAAATAAGAACTTAAACGGGAGGTAAATCTGGCCACTGTCTCTTTGTGAGGACCGTCTCTAAAGCAATTAAAGCGAGAAAGAGTTTCTTCTCAGCGCCTCTCCACCTAAAGCTCCTTAGAGCGACTAGAGCTGTCCAGCGCATCTGAAGGGCTTAAACGCCAAAAAACAGCTCCCCTTACCCCTGTAGCCAGCCATGCACTGCTGAATACAAGGTGGGTAAACAATGACCTCCAGTTGAGGAACAACCCAAAATTTAAAGATGTTAAATTGGGTTATTGGGATTTTTTTTCTCCCATTAAAAGTCCTTATGTAGAATCTTAATCCCAAAAAGTGAATAACTTTTTGAAAATCTGCTGTTTTTTCTTTATTGATTTCCTGTCAGGTTTTTACTCCTTTGAAAACATTTTCGTCTTTGCATAACAAATATGTTAAGAGTACTTTCTGCTTCTGTCTCAGCCTGTATTTGATAGAGTTAGGAGGAACAAAACCATCTTTAATGCTGCAGAATTCAGCTCTCTAATAGCTAATTAATACTCTTAATGATGTTTCTGCAACTTCATGAATACATTAGGTCTGCAATCCAGCAAGCCTCAGCCTCCCCAGCACCATTCAAGGGTATTTCAGCATCTGTTCATCCCAGGGCAATTAATCATTTTGATGTGTAGTTTAAAATCGACTTCTTGCAGGAGACCTTTTTTTGACAAGAATAACAAAGCAATTTGCCAGGAGCCACCTCTTAGACACGTTATTAGCAGCACTTCCACAGTAAGACCCTCTTTCCTATTTATTTTTCTTAAAAAATATGTAAGAGAAATGAATTTAAAAGGACAGCGACAGTTTTTCTGCGGTTTATTGTCAGCACCACGCCTCTGAATCCTCCTGAAATCCCTTTTATTGGTGACAAGATCTCAGGATCTCCTCTGCAAATCCCTCCTCTAAAAGTTTTCAACCTGTCAGTTTCTTCTAAAAGCTGTATAATTCCCCCTCTCTTTTTTTCTCCCTCCATCTATCCCCTTCTCTCTTTCTTCTTGCCCTCTTTTCTCCCTTGTCTCAGTCCTTCTGTCTCATTTCTTTTCCTTGCCTTCTCTCCTCTCTCTCTCTCGCTCACTCCCTCTGGCCCGGATCCCTCTGCACAAGGGGCCCCATTGTATAGTCCTAATCCAGAGGCAACACAGCTTTAGGGACATGCAGGGATAAAAGGCCCATTAAGCCCACAACTTTATGGGGGCAAATCTCTCCCTAATCCTTCGCTTTATCTAAACAAAAGCCCCTCTGCCTTAATCCACCTATGTGTTGAAAAAAAAGAGAGGAAAAACTGGAGAGAGTGGCAGAGAAGGAGAAAGAAAAAGAGAGAGAGAACAAGAGAGGTAAAATCTCACACTGTAGGATTGAAGCAGGAGAGATCATACAGGGAGGGTCAAAGTTTCCTGAAAGAGCTAAGTAATACTGACGAGCTTTCATCTGCATGCAGGAACTTTCATGTGTGTTCATTAGAACTGCGGCAGGAGTGGAAGCAATTAATATTTTAACCACACAAATCCACATACACAATACTATAGTGTGTATTTAACCACTACAATACAAATGCGTTTATAATTATTGAAAAAAAATTACACTGTCAAGTTGATCTTACTTAAAAATAATCTTGGAAACCGATTGCCTTGAAAAAGGACTTTTCACAGGGTTCCCATGGTCATGAAATCCCTGGAAAAATTAGGAAATAAGGCCTGGAAATGGTTTGAAATTATTAGAAGGTTTTGTAAAAAGTTTTGAATAGACAATGTTTCAGCTATTGTTTAAATTCTATTCATAAAACACCAAAATCATGGCTAACATTATACAAAATACATGGTATAAAGTCTGTCGCTGCACTGTGTGACAGAAAGGTCACAAAAGACAAGAGTACAGATGTGTAACTTTTGATCACATACGACTAATATATCATAGGTGTGGGGGACCCAGGGGACATGTCCCCGTTAATATTTAAAGCATGTGCATTTGTCTCCCTGGGAAACATAAAACTAGCAGACGAGTTTTATTTTGCCAAAATTATATACATTTGCATAAAAACTCACCAGAATGAAAGACATTAAGTGTTAAATGCTCAAAATTGACTGGAGGAGGACCCCCAAAGAGGTTTATAGTCTAAAGGTTTGGAACAAAATGGTTTATAAAAAGCTTTGTTCCTGCAGCATCTCTCAGATAAACAAGTCATAGTAGCATTGCACAGATGCTATATGCAACTTTACTTTATTATCATTTTTTAAGTGATTAGTGGGGCCCGATTACTTCTGTGTCTGTTTTTTTTTTGTAAAATGTGTGTCAAGAAGGATGCTTCCTCTTTTATTGCGAACCAAATCTACTTACAGGTACAAACTTACCGTACTGAAGTCTTACTGGATGACAGCATTTGAATAACATTCATCACTGTCATAAAAAAAAACACTTTTTTTTCCTTTATATTGCAATATACTTGCAACTTGCAACTGCAGTTCCCATTATTAACTCTTCTATTACTATATATGTAGTTTTTATTCAAAATTCTGAAATTGTTCAATTTTACTCACCAATAAAATAGTAGATGCACATTTATTTTACTGTATGAGCAGAAATGTATAGTATCATTTTACTTTTTCTTTAAAAAAAACAAAACAAAAAACCCTTATGAGAAGATAAATGGTCTGGCACATGCCAGTGGACCAGGGGGTTGAAAAGGGGTGAGACAGCTTATTTGTAGGACTCTTTAAGCATTTACTTTCATGTGCAGTGAATTCTTATATCAGTAGTGTTAATTAATGTCTGACGTTTATATTCCTGCATTAACAGCAAGTATCACAGTCAAAAATTGCCCTAACTATCCACCCGTGTCACCTTCTGATTTACGGCATTTTCTGTTTGAGTGAGGTTTGGCCTTTCCTCTTGTGTCCCCTGCTAATATTGACACAAGGTGGTCTCCTCTATGGAAGTCCATTTCCACCAGTTTGATAATAAAAAAAGATCCTGTAAGTCATAATGAGAAATGTTCTTGAAATAAAGACTTAGTAACTCAATAAACTATCTATGTATAAAAAACTTTCTCAAAATAATGATCTGTCTCATGAGAAATTTTCTCAGAATAATGTGATTTTTTTAAAACAATGACTTGTTTATTTCCAAACAATCAGGAGCTTTCTCAAAATAATGGCTGACTGGTTCAAAAAAATGTGTAAACTTCTCATAGATGTATGAGTTAGTATCTTAAAATAATGACTTAGTGTCACTAAATAGGGAGTTATTATCTTGAAATAATGAGTTAGAATCCAAAATAATAACCTGGTATCTTAAAATAATTGGACATTTTTTTCAAAATAATGACTTGGTATCACAAAACAATGAGACATTTGTAGTAATGACTAACTACCTCAAAAGACCGAGAAAGGATCTCAGAACAATGAAAAACTCTCAACTTTCATCATATCTTAAAATAATTGCTTTGTAGCTTCAAATAATAACTCAGCACCTCAAAATATTCAGAAGCTTACTCAAATTAATGACTTGAAATCTCAATATAATGAGTTAATACCCCAAAGTCTCAAAAATTTTGCGTATCTCTCTTTAAAAAAAATAGTCACAAAATATTGAGAAAGTCTCTCAAAACAATGAGAATCTTGTTCATAGATAATGAGTTAATATCTTAGATAATAACTCTAAATAATAAAAAACTATCAAAATATTGACTTGATAACTAACAAAAGAGAAATGATGCATCATTATTTTGAGGTAAAGAAGTCATTATTTGAGAAAGCATTCATTATTTTGAGTTTTGAAGTCATTTTTTATGCAAATTCCTCATTATTATGACTTAGCAGGATATTTCTTTCATCACACAGACAGAAATGGGCTCCCATGCTCCTTTGCCCAGATTCCAATTAAAGAAATGGGTTCATGAGGCCAAATCTTAACAGCAATGACAAAGCTAAAGCTCCTCTGTGGAGCCAGAATCCCTTCACTTCCTCTAAAACATCTGTCTTTACTACAGAAAATCCTGCTGTATCTGCTCCGCTGTACGGACAATCAGACCCTAATCTGGAGCTGCAGACTGAGCGCTCAAATCTGATGGTTTAAGTCGGTGAAGGGTAGGTGGTGAGAGCAGCTGATACCTGCTGCGTTAGGTGTAAATACAGACACTGCAATGTTTAACGAGGCATTATTCCACACAAAACCCATTTATTTTTATTTAAAATGTAATTCATCTGAAATCCTTTCACAATAAAATGCCCTACCAATCTACCAAAGATGTCAAAAGCATTACACTTCTCTTACTCTTACTTTCAGCATGGCACTCATCATGTTGCCTTCATTAACACTCTCAATTATGTCTCCTCTCCGGCTTCGTTCCTCCCTAATAGAGCTAACACAGAGTTAATGAAGCAAATAGTTGGGACAATTTAGTCATTAGAGCCAATTAATACAATCCAATGCAATCCAACTCAGACCAGGAGACCAGTAGAGTAGCCGGGGAGAAATCCAACAACCAGCCACCCAAACCAAGCACATTGTCCTCTGCTGCCGAGTCAGCCAGTGTGGAGAGAGCTTTCGACTGGATTGAAGGAATTTTCCCTCTGGTGGTATCACTCGTAATACTCCAGCCATTATAAGGCTGATCAGCAGTTGGCTGAAGGCATCTGTTTCCTCCGTGCAGGGATTACACCTGGCCTCAGGAGGAGGAAAATGTTTCCTAAAGAGGCAAGCAGACAGAGAGGCAGCCTGGATGCATTCCACCACAATAAAGTATAAATCCTCCTCTTCACAGCGTATTACAGGAATGAACATAAGGGATTGTGTCATTGTTGCCCTATAATCTGGCTTTAAACTCCTTGTTTTACAAATGGTCCTCTTTAAAAAGCTCTTTCTTTTTGTGTGTCTTTTTTTCCCACTCTTTTCATCCTGTATTAACCTGCTGTTTCCCAATCAGCTGCGTTTTATTTATTTGTTTCTATGCATTTCAGATTTTAGGGTCTATATTTATAGAATTCCCAGGTAAAAATGTTTAATTACACATGAAGAAGGTGGATCTTCTCCTTCTAAAGCTCTTGTGTAATGTGCATCATATTTCCTATTAGCCGGTGCGTTCTTAATTTGGCGCATCACCGAAATAGACCACTCACACTGCAAGATACACAACATGTCAGGATATTATACTATTCCAAATGCCTTTCCGTGTGTCCTTGCCCTCAAAAGCAAAGGGTAATATCCTATCCTGCTTTGGAAGTGGAGATGGAGGCACTTTTTTCTGTTCGCTGAACAGGCAGCCGGCATGAAATAACTCCTGATAGAAATGCTCAAGCTGTCATCTTCTCTGTGTTTCCACCTCTTCTGTCTTTACTGAGCCTCAATACATTGTATCTATGTGAAACCTGAGAAATTTAGTTAATCCCATTATTGACTGAAAACTGTGTATGAAACACCTTTGCCCTGAGCATGAGTAAAGCAGCAAGAGGATATTTGGCACCATTTGTAAAGGCTTTTAAAGTTATAACAAATGGCTTTATGAGAGGTTTATAAATTATTTACTAATACTTAAGCTAATAAATCAGTTAGAAACTATCAATAAGGACAACTTTGAATGACGGTCAAACTAGGTTGTGAATTGGCCTAACTTGGCGAGTTTAAACAGGTAATGGTAACACAAATCAATACAGCATAGTTTGAATCGGCATGGCTAAAGTGCAAATGGGAAAACCCTATTGCAGGGTTCCCAGGGATCCTTAAAAAGTTTTAAAAGACATTGAGTTCATTAATCTAAAAATAAGGCCTTAATTGGCAGTAAACTTTCTTAAATCCATATTTCAAAAGTCTTAAAAATGTTAAGACATGGGAAGAGGACATTATGATTTTTTTCTGATGTTGCATACTAAAATCTCAAAATAATAGGTAATATCTATTTAAAAAAACAAATCACTTGTTAACAAGCTTTTCTCTTATAAGAATATAATGTGTTAATTGTTTTCCATGTGTCTTTTGTGTTTTGTTTTAGTCGATTGTCTAACCTTTTAAGTTTAACAAAATGGTGATGTTTTATGTTACAGTAAATATTTGGTAGTCTTTAGTTAGCAGTTGAGTTAGACAAGTCAATAACAGAAGACCAAATGACATTCTGCTAGAACTAAACTGAACTTTGCACTTATGTGATATGAGATTTAGAGCCCTGACACACCAAGCTGATGGTCAGCAGTTGTTCAATGCTTGGCTGTTGGTAGGTGTCAGCTCAGCACACGAGAAGAGAAACAGACGTGAGGAAATCAACAACCTTTGAGATCAAGAGGGAGTGAGATTGGAACAGATTTAGTTCGTAATTTGTGTTATTGTTTTCTAACTCGCGGTAAATATAATTTGTTGTATCATCATTGGGTTGACTTGTTTATGTGCAGGCAAACTAGCATCTTGAATCCGTCCTGCTTGTCCTGTGGTTTCCCTGTAAGAACAGTGAACACATATTACTGCCGTCTGCTGGTATGGAGAGTTTTTTCCTCTCATGCAGGCGTAGAGCATATGTGCTAGTTGGCCATTGGCTGTAATCTTTTGGTCGAGACACAGGCAACATGAGGCAACACAACAGTTGGCCTTTGTAGCCACTAGTTCTATGATCTTGGTTAGTTGTTTCTGGGCCTGTAGACTTCTAGACCACAAAGAAGTACGGCGAGCCCTGAAAGCCGGATTTTTGAATCATCAGTCAGAGACTCAGTCGACTGAGATTGCTTCAAGTTGAGCGTTTTTTTTTCTATACTTAAAGGGATGTTTTGGTCCCTAGTTTTGGCTGTGGAGTGAATGCTTTTGACTGTCACACCACTCTTTGCAGCTGCAGACATGCGAACAGTGGCACAGAGGGAGAGAGAGAGAGAGTCTCTGGATTTTATTTATCTAGTGTCGTCAAAAATGTTCTTGCGCATTTACAACCCATCATTGGTGCCATTTGCTTGTATACTACATGGTCTGCCACACTGAATGTCCAGCGCACCAGTTCGAACTTTAAAACTCTGTATGGAAAATAAAAGGAATTCTCAAATATTCTTATTGAAAAGCCATCCGATTAGACTCGCATAATTCTGAGTTGAGTACAGCCCTGGAAGCCCCATACATTTTCTTTTAGTCTGACGTCTCAGTGAAACAGATCTTTCTGCTCGCTTTGACTATTAGGCAGTAATCAAGTTACTTTGACAGGCATTAAAAACAAAATGAGCTCCTCATCAGTTTCTTATTAAGGTGCGTTAGTTGTAGTGATTGAGACTTCTGATAGATTAGAGAAACAACTAAGTGTGACTGATAAGAGATGTGGCTCAGTGACTGAAATGATCTATGGAATATCAATGTTTTCAAGTCCAAGCGTCTTTCGTTTAAAAAAAAAAATAGAGAATTAAAGTTTGTCGACTTTGCCCTTTTAGACTGAGCAGTATTATGGTACACGTATGGCACAATTAGCAGTTTCTTAAAGCTATAATTAACAGTTACATCAGTGTTGAAACACCAGGCATGATCAGGTCTTTATCTCTTTCTCAGACACACACACATTCTGACAGGCTGGGGGTGAGGTCAGGCAGCAAGTCTGGTTCCAGCCCGCTGTCCTCTGGTCTCACTCTCTCTCTCTCGCTTGTTTTTCTTCATGCTGCTCCTTGTTTGAGTCTCGGAGGCCCAGTCGCTCCCTCCTCCTCTTCTACTCTCTCCATTGCCTCTGAAAGGAACCTTGCTGGGCCCAACTGTCTGTGTAACGAGCTGGGCAGGACGGTCACAGTGGGGTATGCCATTGTGTGTGTCAGTGTGTTTACACTCGTGTATAGTATGTGTTTGCAGTGAGCACTTAAGTTTTTTTTTTAAGGAGTCTCCCTATGAAAATATACTTAAGGCCACATATGCTGTCACCCCTTTTTTGTCACCTCACACACACACTCACACACACACACACACACACACACACACACACACACACACACGTTGTCACTTTTCAGTGATCCTCCAGCACTCTTCCCCAGCAGGGAGCAGAGGGAGGAGGTGGAGCAGGAGGCTAATGGATATGTTTGTTTACCTATTTGTCCTTGACATGATCAATTGATCAGCAGGCTAATTCACTGCCACCATGGGCTCATTACATTTCCATTTAAATTGCAAATGGATTTCTTCGAGGCTTCATCTTCCTTTCCCCATTTTTACTATGAGTGTGTGTGTGTGTGTGGTGTGGATGTACAGTAGAGTTGTTTGTCTGGGGACGTCGCTGGAGCTCAAACACTGTACAACATTACGCCCGGCTCGCCTGCATTAAATTCTTTGTGAGCATGAAACAAAACTTTTAACTCAGGAGTGAAAACTCATCTCATGTCCCCTCTGTCTTTGTCATCTTATGTTCCATTTTATATGTACAGCAGGGATAATTATCTTTATCGTGAAGTGGATGTCACTCATTAAATGGTTGACATCAAGTCACACACACACACACACACACACACACACACACACACACACATTCACGGCCCCCTGGGAGGAGTGTGAGCTCATTCCTGGGCAGCAGAAGCCTGTGATTATGTGTTGCTGGGAAGATTACAGTGAACGATTACTGATGTGGAGTTTAAACAGTGGGGAATGAACAGCCAAATTGAGGAGCAGCAGGAGATCGACATTATCGCAGATGAGCTTCTGGTAAAGCTGTTTGGGCTGCAGAGCTGCATTTTGAATACGAACACTGTGGGATGAAAAGTTAAATTTTATTCATCTCAACTGGTGATTTTTAATTCGATTTTTTAATTTTATAGATTGACATTTTGGGAAATGCGCTTATTCACTTTTTTGCTGACAGAACATTAATATCACTCTCATGTTTGCTTGTTTAATATGAAGCAGCAGTCAGTAGGCAGTTAGCTAAGCTTAGCATAAAGATCAGACAACAGTGGGAAACAGACAGCCTGGCTCTGTCTTTAGGCAACAAAATTCACCTCCCAGCCCTCCCAGAGCTCACTAATTAACACGCTGTAGCTTTTATTGTGGGATATGTAAGATATGTTTAGCCCTTGCTATTGTATCTATAGAAAAATAGCAAAAACACAAAATTGTTGGCCACGATGTGAGTCCTGGCTTAGCTAGCTGTTGTTTCAGAGCAAAATTATGTGAAGGGTGCGAGGTGCCTGTGTAACCGAGGCGCTGTCCATAGTACTGAAAACAAGCAGCGGAGATCAGTAGATTGAAAGACAAAACAATCACTTTCGTTCCTTTGCCTGCTTAGAACTACATCCAGTTTTCAGCCCCAACTCCATGATAGCAATCCACAGACATGAGGGGAGTGACGGGACAGTCACTGAGAAAGAAAGACAGAGAGAGGGAGCTGCTCGCTGCAAGTAGCTGTTTCTACACTCCTCCTCCCTGGAGATTTTGACAAGGAATTGTTCATACATTCAAAAAGTATTTAGTGCTCTGGTAGCGCTGCATTCTTATATGAGTGCTCTGATTAATACATGTATTATTTGATTTTAAAACAGTAGCATTATTCTGTTAGCCTGTCTGAGGTTATTGCATGATTAAATCAACAAATTTCATTTTATGGGGGAAACAAAACATTCCTGTCATTTTAACAGCCCCTTTAGGTCACTTTATCCTGTGATGGCTGTAGGTGAATTTTATTACCTTAAGTCAGAGCCTTGCTAGCCATTTTTCTCTGTTTCTAGTCTCTTTGCTAAGCTAAGCTAACAGACTGCTGGCTGTAGCTTCATAATTACTTAGCAAACACGTGAGTGGCATCAATCACAGCAAGAAAGTCATCAAGCATATTTCCCAAAATAACAACGAATAACAATTCGTTTAAATCTGAGAAGATAAACAAAGAAAACTTCAAATAGTTAATTTATGTTATTCTCAAATATGTTTTTTTGTACTGAGCTCAGGTCTTTATTGAAGCCAAAAATCTACGGATAGACAAATGGATGAACAGACAGACGGTCACGTGAATGGCAGGGTCTTTATTTTGACATCTCAGGGGATTCATTTGCTTCATTGGCTTGTTTGGCCATAATGGGCTTTATATGATGACTCCTCACCCCTGTCAGATTCCACCGTGATCCATACGAACACGCACATTCATCACCAGCTAAAACACACATACACACGCACACGTCACACACACACACACACACACACACACGCACACAGAGCTCCGATCAATGGTCATAAATTTGATCCCTGACAAGCTTGACACTTGCACCCACGAGGCCTTTGGTCACTCTGTTTCTCTTGACCACCCCTTATGCAACATACATACACACACATGCACCCCCCCACACACACGCACGCACGCACGCACGCACACATAAACACACACACACACGCACACACATGCACTTTTTCCCCTCTCTCACTCCTTCCTTCCCCTGACATACTTGTCAAGGACCTCGTTGACCCCTGACCCCGCCCCACTTGGCACTGTTATTGATTTTTCCTTCGACCCTCTCAATCTGGGATGAAGGAGGGCGAGAACGGGAGAATTAGTCGCCATAGTCAGGTATAACGGAGGGGAAGCTGAGGATGAAGGGAAGCGATCAATGCGCACTGATGGCTGAGCTTGCAGCAGCAGAAACAACAGTCAACCACGGAGAAAATCAAAAGGGCTTGAGGCGAGATGTGGGAGTACCACTGATGGGCGCGAGAGAGGGGAGACGGGGGTGGCTGGAGGGAGGTGCGGGTTGTTGTCTAGTCATGTTTTTTTTTTTCCAGAGTATTGATATTTTTATATTATACTAGACACAAAAAAGTAGTACTAAAGATGGACGAGAGGGGAAAAGTGGCGAAATACTGTTTTAAAACTACAGCATTTCTGGTAAAAACTACCCACAAGCCTTGAATTCAACAACGATTAATATCAAGTAAAGAGGGAATGTTTCTCCACCCCTCAGAATACAACTTTCCTAAACTATTGGGATGGGAGTTTTTATTTTCTCTTTTCTTATTTGTAGGCAGTGTTGTGCATATTCACACTTCACAAGAGCTAACTCAAGTTCAGTTCACACAGATTAAGATAATCTGCTTTGTGTTCATCGTTCACAAGTTAGAATTTTGAACTGCTGTAAGCTCACAGTCCCAAAAAAGGAACTACTTCATGTTCATTTCTTCTCCTTTTTTTAAAGTAAAATACAATCTTGTGATCATCATTCACTTGCAGATATTCTCTAAGACTAGTTGGATGCTTTAACTTGATATGGCCACTGTTCTGCCTTGTCTTTACTAACTGGTGGGCACATTTTGCATTAAAATTATTAGATGTTTTCCGTTAATTCTGAAAATTAATTTGAACTGGCCTAAGTAATAAACTTGAGGCTGTTTTGTCTGAATTGCCTGTTCCATTAGCCATGCAGGTGTCGATTTGAAGTTTGTTCAGTAGTTGAACAGTGTTTCTCTCCTATGAAACAGCATATAGTACGCCCCTCTGTGGTTAAGTTTGGTTCAGATTTAGGTAAGGGGAAACACATATTGTCCAGGAAACAATCTCTGATATGTTTAATTCACCATTCACCAAAAACATGAACGTGTTCAATGAACGATCTTTTGATGATATTTTAGGGTGTTCATGCACAACATTGCTTATAGTTTTGCTTTACCCCCTCTGCTCCCCTTTTGCTTCCTGACAATATCTTTGCATAAAGAAGAGGGTTAACGGAGGCTAAATGAACATTTAGAAAAGTCTGACTAAACTCAGGTTAGACTACAGTTCTGTCCAACCCTGTGTAGTTTACATTAATGGAGATGTTATATTGATTTTAATACACTGAGTCACCATCCCACTTGTATGTAGGAAAGGCCATGTAAGTCCAACAGATGTTACCGAAATGTGATTTGACTGCATGGATTTGTCGTTCTTCCTGGGCAAATGTGGACAGAACCAGTCAGTCTTTTTCACTGAGTGTAGCTGCTTGGCTGTCAGGACTTGAATCCTATTCAATCGCTTCTGGTTCACTAACTGTAGCAGGCAGCGTGAGCGGAGAGCAGGGAAAAGATTCATGAGCCCTCCTATGTTGACCTGGTACACACTGGACAATGAAGAGTCATCCAGAAAGATTTGATTGATCATTTTCCCCCCATAACTACATGAGTGTCTGGACTAAACTTAAGCAGACTCATCACTTACTCACCAACATGAAAGGTGACACTTTACCTGTTTCTCTTAGCATCTCCTCTGAGATTTCTCAATTAAAAACAAAAACAAAAACATAACCACAATAGTTTTTTAGTGGATTCTGTATCTTACATCTTTAAGCTTAACTTCACTGGCTGATGTTTCAGATTTTAGAGAATGTCTAAATCAAACTAACTGCAAGTAATCTGTGATGGAAACTGTGTTTGAAAAAGGTGTCAAAGTTTTGAGTTTTGAACTTTTTTGATACACGATGACCTAAGGCTGCTTTAAAGACTACATAAATAATGTCACTCAATGTGACCAGATACTCTGAGCACCATACTCATTTTTAGTGAGTTAGAATTTATTGCCACTTCACTGCAAAAACACTTCACTACCACTTCTCCGAATGCCTTTCTACTTTTATGTTTGTCACTTAGAGTATACCCTTTTGAAAACGGTACTGTGTGGAGTATTTTTGTGTTTAGCAGATAAAGTCAGATTCCCAGCCAGATGACTCGTTACCTCCCTTTGTCTTTGCTTGCTTTTAAAAGTTACACACAGATACATCATATCAGTGTTTGTTTGATATGTGTGCGCTCTCTCTTAGTGGTAAGCAAAAGCTTTTTAAGCACCCGTCGGTCCTTTTTTTAACGTGGCTTGCAGTAATCCATTCTCGCTCCACCACCACCACCTCCTCATGGATCAGGTTAGAGATTTCACAGCAGTGTTCGGAGGTGACACACTTAGACATAATCTTTTTTTTCTTATTTAATTTCCCACCATCCTCTCAGCTGATTCTCCCCCTGTCACTTTAGATGCAGCTGAGAGACTGATTTGGCTTCCATAATCTCTTCTTGCATTCCCCCCCTCCTCTGCTTGAAGAAACCTCGAAATATCATAAGGAGATTATTTCATTCGTAATTGATTGAGTGGCTCCTCACCACAGACCAAGATACTTCAAAGTGTCTGAATTAAGACTTGGGGTGGGGTGACTGAGGCAGGGAGGGGTGCATGTGAGGAGGCAACGTGGCTCCACGAGGCTACTGCCGGGGTCGAGCAGCTGAGCCTCTTTGGCTGGCAAATAAGAGTTGAGTCTGATCCTGTGATGGCAGCTAATTGGCTAAAGCAAAGACGTATCGGTTGGGGGAACATTTAGATGAGGCTCCTCAGCTCCTACAGACTGGTTTTCAGGCTACAACTCAGTCCACTAAGGCAAACACTTATGAGGAAGAAGTTTGTAAACTTCAGGCACCTTTAGCCTTTTACAGACAAGTTTTGATGCAGTTTTCAATATTTTTGTGCTAAGTTTTTTAAAGATTTTGCCATTAAAGGAATAGATAGACAATTTGGGGAAAAAGTAACACACTCCTTATATTGGGTAGCCTACCTTGCACAGTTATTAGGATATTGCAATATCACAAAATCTATGTTTGGTGGTGTTGACCAATCAGCATCCTGTAAGGAGCTCTTGGCAGCTACACTCGTGGTTTAGGGTTCAAGCAAGATGTTTTGGCTTCTTTAGGAGTAGTGCCTGGCTTTGAAGCTAATTTTTGACCCCAAAAACTTTTTCCATTGTGAAAGAGATGTCTGTAAATCAGCGGATACAGTTTTTTTTTTTTTTGCGTGTCACAATATCACTCCCACAATATGGCAGATTTTACTTATTTTTACTATTTTCCTATTTGATCCATTCAGTCTGATAACATTTTGAAAGTCTATAGGAGTTGCACAATTAAATCAATTCCCGGTTCAAGTTAGTGGAGCGCTAAACTAGAAGTTAATCAGTTGGTCAGTCTTGTGTGCCTGCTCTATGGGCCCAGAGATGCAAAAGAAGAGCAGAAGTTCTGGGTAATTGTACCAGTCATGTGCTACTAAACAATTTTCTTATAAATGACTGGAGCAACAGCTCCAACTCTGTATTCAGTTCTCTTTATACTTCCATGGAAACAAAACATCTGGCACTTCAGGTTAGCATATCAGTTCCTTAAATTTAAAACTGAAGCAAGGAAACATTAGCTCAGCAGTAAAACGGAGGATGGGGTTAATAGTTATCCTTGCCCTGTCTAAAGGTAACAAAATCCACCTCCCAGCACCTCGAAAGCTAACTTAGTTATCTCTTTTGTATGCTATGTATAAATATATTAAAAAAATAAAGTGTAAAAACAACGTTGTAATTTTACAAAAGGTTACACGCCGGACTATTTCTTGGCCTGAAGCAGTGACTTTCTGGATGTCCCTTTTACACACATATTTTTTTGTACATGATGACAAGATGTAATGTGTTAATTTATGAGCTTTAGACAGAGCTCGGCTAGCTTTTTCCAGCCTTTATGCTAAGATGCGCTAAACATTTTCATATTTAACAGGTGAACAGATCCTATCAATTTCCTCTTTTAACTGTCAACAAGAATGTACATAAACAGAGTACCCAAAATGTCAAATGGTTCCTAGGTGGGGACAGTTGTATCTGTTATTGACCACAGGAGCGCTTCATCCTGCAGATTTCTAGCTTCCTGAGCGCTCAGTGTTTGAACTCTCAGCCTGCTTAAACCCTGCTGCAGCCTTCCAGCTCTTCCCTCGGCTGTGGAGATTCCTTCGCCCCCCTGTTGTCCGCAGAGTCAATCCAAGTATCAGGTTAAGCATTATCCCGCCACTCCCTATCAGGGGGATACACAGATCCCAAATGATCACTTATGAGTCTCGAGCAAAGTCTTTGGGACCTGAGAGAGAGGATGAGAAGGACAGTTTCTCAAGTCTCCATTTCATATCTTTTCGCTCCAAATCACCCATCTCTGTCTAATTCACTCTCTTTCTCTTCTCTCTTTTACCCCCTTTTTTCCTTTCTCCTCTACTCATCCTTTTGTCCCTCCATCACCCCAGTCCTCACTATCAGTCCTGACCCAATGCTGATCTTAATCCTCTTACCTCACGGCTCCATTACCCACTTCAGCCATTTTTGCATACACACCAAAGAAAGAGGGGCTCCTCTCTTCTTTCTCAAACCCCCAAAGCTCAGTCCTCCAATCCCCCCAAATATAGATCCCCCAAACCTCTGCCACATATACCGTCTCTTATTGTATATGATTTCATTTTCAATCAAATGTGGATGTTTCTAAATCTGATGGGACAATTTTATGGGGTGCAATGAGGCTTTGGAGGAGGGGGTAAATTATTCGTACCCCTTTTCTTCTTTCGAGCCCTCATCTAAATTGAAAACGACGTAAGTCAGTTCCCAGGCGGGTGTGGTCGAGCTGTGGGATTATCTCCTGTTTTGTGTTGTTTTTAATCCCTAAATGCCACTTCTGGTCCCATTGCTGCTGATAGGGAAATGCAAATGTTTCTCCACACTGCTCATTTGCTGTAGAGTAATTTACCACGTCATTGTCAGTAACATTCGTGAACAAAAAGTCATCCTTCAGGCCGTTTCTTTATTTATCTGAAATGTGCTTTTTCATGCTTTGTAATTCATCATGTCAGCTATCTTTCTTTAAACGTGACTGTTTATGATCTCGTCTTTTTCTCCCCTTTCTTCCTTTCCTTTCTAATTTACCCTTTCTCTCTCTCAAGGGAGAGATTAACCCCTAATCCCCCCGTGTCTCATGGTTAATTGATATGATTTAACTATTACAAGGCCCTGGGTGGTTCCACACTGCTACCTCAGAGAGCCTGCACCCTCCTCTGAGAACCACGACCTTCCCTCGTTTCCCCATCCGAATCTCCCTTAGCCTCCTCCTCCTGCTTCAGTTCTCCTTTCCTCTTTTTTCCACCCATCTATCTCTTTCATCTTGTTGTGCCTCCCCTTTCCCTCCACCCCACTTCTGTTCTCTCCTGGCACCTCACTCTCTTTCTCCCAAGGGTCACCATTCAGAGCCAGTTAGTGGAGCACACTGGGAGTTAGTCTGCCCCTGGAGCCCAAAGTTCAGCTGAAAGACTTCATAGAGCCCTTAGTGTCTTGCGATGGTATGTATTGTGTAATATATATATGATCTGAATAAGACCTATAAGGTTTCCCCTGTTGTCCCCTTTCCAACCTTTTCCAGTAACAAATGTGACAAAAAAATAAAAAAATAATACATTACATTTATGGAGCACTTTTCAACGGACTCAAAGACAGCTAACAACAGTCATAAAAGATTAGAAAATAAAGTACACTAAAATACACACAGCATTATTCTAAAAAATGAGACAAAACAAAGCTACACAGATTCAACAAATCTTCAAATGTTAAAATATTTCTATGCCCAGTATTAGACATATATGTGGATGTAATATTCAGTGCACCACATTTTGATCTTATTAATTTGTCCCCCTATTATCAAAAAAAATATCAAAGCACCAACTTTGGCAGTGTTTATGCCAAAGCTTTATCAAATGCACTCCTGAGTGGTTCTTTAAAATAAGAATGACTTTCATTAATGGTATTGCAACATGCGGTCATGAACCCTTTGACGGCTTTTGGTTATGAAGGCAAAAAGTGAAGCTGGGTGCTGTGTATCTCTGAGTGGATTTAAATCTAAACCGCAGTCGAAAATCCCAGGATTTTCAAGCATTTCCCACAACAAATCCAGCGATTAGTCTGCATCTCTGTTGCTCATAATCTCCAAATCTTGTTTGTGCAGTAGCAACAGGATGCCATGAAAATCCCATATAAAGATACACTAATAGGTTTTATATGTTTATTTTATGCTTTCTGCCTTTCTGTTGTTTTAAATAAATGAAATAAATCAGTTTGGTAATGTCTTTCACCACCCTCACACTGTGTTTTACTTGCACATGTGAACATTTATGGATCAGCATGTGGAGCCTACTCTCTGTAGGTCTTTGTAGTTGAATAGTTCCCGATAAGCATGCTCTAATTTAAATTACGCAAGAACGTGACAAATGTGCTTATTCATTTTCTTGCTGAGGGTTAGATGAGCAATATCACTATCATGTCTGTAATGCAAATATGAGGCTACAGCAGTTAACTTAGCATAATGACTGGAAACGGGGAAATAGATAGCCCTGTCCAAAGACTAAACAACTTCTCTAAAGCTCACTTAATTCATGTGCAGTATGTGATTTTCTGCTGCTCTTTCATTCAAAACTATAACAAAAGATGGAGCAATGCTATAATTACAGCCACTTTCTCCCAGTTAGTTTCTTTCAGTGTTATTCACATATGTCTCCTCCTATCCAAAACATACATGGACCTCATGATTAAAACCAGTTAAAACACTGGAATAAGAAGAAGTTTCATGCTACAAATCAGTGTTTTTTTCTATGCTGTTTGATTTGTTGAGGAGGGGCTGCTGGTCCAGCACCTGCTCATCTTTGCTCACCTTTTTTCTCTAACAGTTTAAGATCCCGATTTGCAGGTTTTTAATGGGGGCCAAATTCGCTGCAGAGGTCTCTTCCTGTCAAAAAGAAATGGACTCTTTGATTTAAACTGGTAAAAACACTGAATAAACTAGTTTCATGTCCAGTATCTGTGTTCCTCCACCGCTGTTTGGCACAGCCTAACTGGAGCCAAGCTGTTGCTAACGTTTTCTTAGCTTGTTTCTCCATTACTCAAGATCCAATAAGGTCCGATGACAAAAATCCGTCATCAGGGTAAAACATATATAGTTGAAAATGACCAAGATCTAAAAAGTGTATTGTAAAAATGTGGTTAAAACTGACTGCAAAGTCAATTTATGACAGAGTCTAGCAGACAAAAACAACCTGATGCATGCACAAAGGGGATATGACGCCAGTAAGAGGCTGCAGTGAAACTAACTGTGTCATTTTATTGAAATTATGGCTTTCTCTGGATTTGAATGTTGTTCACATTTAGAATATTGTAAGTACACTACACAACAAAATATGTAACACTGATCTGGTCGTTTTTAGACATTTTAATGCGGAAAAGTTACGTTATATCTTATACACATTACATCTTGTTTGTTGTACCAAAAAGTGTAAAAAATTATTTGATATTTTCCACTGGTAGCCTGGTGACCACACACATTTTTAAACTTTTGTCTCAGTAAGGATTAATATGAGATTTAATTTGAATTAATTATCATTTAGTGAGCTCTAGAGGTGCTGGTAAAGGGGACTTTGTTAGTTTGGATAGAGCAATGCTAGCTCTTTACCCCTGTTTCTGGTTCTATTTGACCCTCTGGGACAAATAATGATTTGAATTAAATTAAATTAAATCACATTACAGGGAACTCAATTGAATTTATGCTAAGCTTTGCAAACTTTCCGCTGGCTTCATCTTCATATATGTGAAGCAGTATCATTTTTTTCATCTAACTCTAGGCAAATAAGCAAATATGTTTGTTTCCCAAATTGTCCAAGTATTGCTTTACACAACCTGTATTTTATTAAGTAAAACAGCTGTACTCTCCTGCTGCTCTGAGGTTTTATTTAGTGGTGTAGATTCATTTGTTTATCCTTGACTCCGTAGTTTGATTTGGTAAACTGTATTTGAGTGATTCTGTGGTAAAGAGGAGCTTTTATGTGACACTCTTGCATTCCTCATATACATCCCTCTGCCCCTAAACCTGTGCAGAGTGTGTTGACTCTATTATCAGCCCTGTGCTGAAATGTTACACCCTGACTGCAAATACGTAACATGAACTTCCTTTCACCACGTCTCTTTCTCCCCTCTCATCTCTTCCCTTCTTTCTCTCACTATATATACGTAATCACTTTCTGGCATTCATACAGACTTACACATGACCACACACACATGCACAAATACATACACACACACACACACACACACACACACACACACACACACACACACACACACATTGCTGCCTACCTGCACTGAAACCTGAGAGTGTGTCGGTGAAATCACTGTCATATTTCTCATGCTGATGGAACATTCTGCCCAGGTCCGAAAACATAATAAATAGAGGGCCGCACTGTCTGCTCTCAGCTTTAACATGTATTCGTAATGTGATCATTCTCGAACCTGCAACCTCCTCGGGTGCTTTTATCGTCGGCTCAAATCACAACATCATTCCTTCAGCTTTTAAAGAAAGAAAGAAAGAAAGGAAGTGATAAACCTACAAATAATGCTTAAGTCCCCTCTCATGTTGTCCTAAATTTTAAAAAAAACAAACAAACTTAAAACTTAAAGTCTTCTGTGATCAGCCATTAAGTGTTTTGAAAAGTAAGTTTGAGCTGGTGTAACGAAAAAGAAAGTAATGTAATGAACAAGGCCTTGTATTTTCGGTGTGTTGTGTCAGCTGAGGACTGGGCTGTATTTTCCTCAGCGAGCTCTGTGAAGGTGTTGAGGGAACATGTCATCAGAGGGATAGAGGTGTTTTGGGTTTGGAGTGTCAATGGGAGAGCGCTAAAAGGGTATCAGCGTGTGTGTGTCTGTGTGTTTGGTCAGGGTTATGTGTGTGCATTGCCCTGCCGTTTACCTTTTGGCTCACCTAAATGTCTGCGTCCACTCGTCTTTCTTCTCCTCCCACTCATCCTCCAGCCCTGCTCCTCGTAGCCCCGTAAGTCTCTGAGGTATTTCCACAGCAGTGTGTCAGTGTTAATATTTACTCTGATCTCATGGCTGGACACAGGAGCTCCTCCGTGTCGCCCAGTGTACACCTCTTATTACTCATCTGCCATGTTTACAGTGACAATTGCCAAAAGCTAAATGCACAAAAACAGAACTGGCTAAAAATAAAAGTCCTGTTTTCCAATATTGAGTTTTTGTCAAACATTCAGATGTGTGTTACTGTGTTTATTTAATCACCAAAGATTATTGCTAAATATAAATCAAACTGTCATTAAGCATCAGTATTGGGGAGTAACGAGTTACATAAATAAATCACAAACAAAGTGTAGCTATAATGAGTTACATTGACCAAGAAAAAAATTGTAATTTAATTACAGTTACCAATCAAACTGCATGAGATCACAAAGGCATTACAATGAAATATATTCTTTTTTTTTTTTTTTTGTTTAAATACCTCGATTGACTTTTGGTTTTATACTGGGCACAAACAGTGGTATTCTTTGTAAGCGTCCGGTGTTTGTTTGACTCATCCATCAGGAATGGCCAAAGGGCCAATGAGCAGGCATAAGTATTCGATGAGTTGGGAATGAGACTGGGTTGAACCATAGACCATAAAAAAAATGGACATTGTGATGTCACCCATCACGGATCCCAGTTCCCCAATTTTAAGCGTTGAGTTTGGCATTTTGGCAGCCACCTTTTTTTTCTTTGGAGCCATGAGTGACTGTAACTGAAGCAGTGAAGGAGCTAGGGTTGGCCTCCAGTGGCTATTAAAGGGACTTCAGTTTGTGGCACTTTTGTGTTAGCTTCATTTTTCAGCCCGTGAGGTTGCCGTTTGGGTTAAACTACTTGTTGCCATGTCGTTCATTCAGAAAATATATCCTTAGTTACATCTTCACATTTGAGGAATCAAATGGTCTTGTCAGCATCTTCTTCTTTACTTACAAGTAGTATTTACAAGATTTCCGAGAATGTCTTTAAAAATGTTGCGTTTAGCAGCATTGAAGTTGATAATATGCTTCTGTGAACACAGACATAAACATATCTGCTAACCTCAGGGTATTATGGGTAACCGTAGACTCACAGAGTAGTCGACAGCACACCTCCCAAATCTCAACGGGGCACCACACTGGCTGCACTCCAAGTGAGCTGATTGGCTGGTTCAGCTCCTGTTGGGAGGTGGGTTCAAAAGTATAGAAATATTACAAGTTTAATATACAAGTATAAATCAAATGGGGCCCTATTTTTTGCTTATGTGCACACCATAGAAGTAACATTCAGTCTTAGGAGTCACATCCCCTATTTAAAAAAACAATCTCTCTGTGGACGTAATGCATTATTGTCTATTGAGGCATATCTCTTAGCCTTTTCTGAGAAGAATCTGTTTTTTTGTGGTTGTTGAACACAGAGAGATTTCTCTGTGCTTTTATTTTGACAGAGGTACAGCCAAACCTGACAAATACATGTATAGAAATTAAAAAATCAAAACGAAAAATGATCCATCTCGTCATCTAGCTATAACCTTTCCCCATGTGCCTGTGTGCTGCAGTAGTATGTGTGATGTTGGAGTGTTTATCTATTCAAAGCGGCGTCTCCATGGAGCTGAGTTGTCTCGGTCAAACCTGCGGGTCACAGGGTCGTGAACCCCGGGTAAACTTCAAGCTGCTGCCTCCCAGCAGGAGAGAGAGGCCCAGTCAGTCTGTTCAGCAGATCAGCTGCACTTCAGCAATAATGCTGCGCTGATCATAAAGCCAGTGTCACAGAACTCAAATTAAAATTATAACCATGGAGAAAAATGTCAGTTTTGTTGCAGCAAGTGTCGGGGTTTAGGTAAAACTTGATTTAATTTCATTTTGTGTTTTGTTTTTTTTTTTAAAACAGAGACAAAGTACAAAATATGTATTGTACCAGATCAGCTAATTTTCATCTGTTGTCTCTGAACGTTAAACATACTACACATAAAAAATGAGACATAAAAAAAGTGAAAATTTCACGTAACATTAATGAATACAAATGATTACATAACCATACCACACAGCATGAATAAATGCATACACCTGTAGGATATATCAGCGCATAAACATTAGCAGAGGAATTAGACCCAAAAGACAACAGGTCTGTTTGTCCATTTTTTTTAACATTAATAGTAAATTGAGAAAAACAAATACAGTTCTTAACAGTTGTAGGGAGATAATGCCATTGTTTTGTTGTTGTTATTGAAAATACAGTTTGAGCAACTTTTGTTGAGCAGTGTTTTATATAACAATCTCCTATTGTTGATGATATTGTTTGTCACAGTTTCCAGTTAACTGTTAAAATAAGTTGTTCTGGGGGTGGGGGAGCTAAATCATGCAGTATCTTGTAAAGTGAACAAACGACATCATAAAGAAAGCACTTAATTTGCTGAAATCCTTTCTGTGTCTCATTCACATCTGTTTTTTTTTTATATAGCTTATTATGGTGGCAGAGTTGTGGGTTGCTGAAAAATTGCCTCCACAAAAGAGGCAACCTTTGTTATCATCTCTCTAACCGGTGGTAGAAAGAGTTTCAAAGTAATCTATCAGTCTTCTGGTTCTTGTGTTTCTCCCGATTCATTGTTTTCTTACAGCGAACTATCAGACTTTTAATTGGCCCCTGGCAGCAATTTGACAGTCGATAGAGCAACGACCCTCATTAAACACCTATTTCACTTCCATTTGAAAAAAAAAACTGAAAAAAAAACAATCAGCAGAGTCTGACTTTTGATTGAGAACAATGATGATTTAGTTAAACTGAAAATCCAATGCCTCCCTCCCTCAGCCCTGCGATCAGCACAGAAAAACACCTTATCCAGTCGATCCTACAGAAAAGAAAGGAGGAAAAAAAGAAAAGCTGGCTCCTTTTCTTTATCCCCAAAGCAGGATAACAGCCCGCGTTAGGGGAATATCCACGCCTGCCAATTGCAGTAATGGCCCCTAATTCCAAATTAATTCAGTCTAAATGAACTGTCAGAGGGAGATTGATTTGTTGGAGCTGCTGTCTTGATGAGTGCTGTCGTGGGAGGGGGTGATTAGGCGCTGAGGCCTGTGTCGCTCTCCCACAGCCTCAGGCTAAGAGGCTAGATTTTTTTTTTTTTTTAGACCTGGACCTGAGCAGCGGCCACAGCAGCTGTTTCTGGGATGACAGGTAAGGGGACATGTGGCCACTTGGGGATGACGTCCGCTATGGAAGTGGGGAGCAAATGATCTGGGGCACATTTTCATGGAGTTGATGTGACAATCTGACGCTAAGGGGGGACGTTGATAAGGTTTCTGAATGCATAAAGAGGGAACTTCCTGCAGAAATACCCAAAAAGACCACCTCATTTTCAATTATTTGCACACTTCTGTCATTGTGTTTGGTCTATAAATTGAATTCCAGCCTCCTTCACGCCAAAAAGTTCCTTCTGCATATAGTTTCAGGCTTTTTCTACGAAGACAACCTTATTAATAGGCTCTCTTCAAAGTTAATTAGCTGTGGAAACGAGGCCAGGGGCACTGGCGTTTCTACCCCAGAGGACTTTGCTATCCCCACTGATTCCCAGGCTAGGCTAATTATTTCCCAATAACCTTACTTACTGGCCATGCTCCCTCCTCTGGGCCTGAGCCTAACAAGCGTCACCCTGCAACTCGAGAGGCTGTTCTGCTTGGAAGTTTTTAGCCACCTGCCTCCCTGCATGCTCCGCCACCACCAAGATGATTTCCTCCTCTTCCTCCTTCTGAGTGGAGGCGAGTTCAGAAGCTCTCGGAGGCGAGAGGGGTGGTGGCTTTCTAAAGGCGCTGCTGTTTGATGTTGAAAATTAAATTCCTTCAAATTCGCCATTAACGCTATTACTTAAAGTATTGGACACACTCCTAAGTATCCCAATGGCATTATGTCTGCTGTCATTAACTTTGCCCTCTCCTGTAGCTCTCCCTGCAAATATCAATATATAAAAAACCCTAACCTTATTACTCTAGCTGTTTATTTTGACTGTTTATTTACTTTCTTATTTATGTATTTCATCTTTCAAACCCAAAGCAGAATTGTCTGCTCTCATATACTGCACATATGAATAAATATGGGCCACATACATATTCTGAGGACTGAAAAGCTGTTTATCATGCAAAGAGGGAACATCAGAGGCTAAGAGGGGAGGTGGCTAAAATAGGCTGAGCCATTAGAATAGATATTAGAATATATTAGAATATTGGAAATTAAATGTGAACTTGTGATCCTTTGACATATTTGAAGATGAAAGAAGAGAAACACTTTAAAGACCAACATTTAAGATAACAGTTACCATATAAAATGGCATTTTTCAGGTGAGTCATGATAATTATTGAAATTTAGCATCTAGGGATGTCAGTTTCGGCTAATTTTGCTTTGGATGACCTGACACCCATTAACCGGTGACAAACCGGTTGATTTTTGAGCAAAAAAAAAAAAAAAAAGGAAAATGAAATACAAGAGGCCCTTTTCTTTTAGTCCAACACACCATTGACTATATTAGTTTCGGCACTGCATTTTAAAGTGCTACCCATTAAGGGGTGGTGAAATGTTTTGTTTTTTTGTGCTGTAAATATCTTGCCACTAGTCGTGCTGGCACTAGTAAAAGTGCTCACAAAACAACAGTAAGAACATAGTTAATATTACAGAAGGGGTTTAATGCCACCATAGGTCACAATGGCATTACCAGTGGTAGGGGAGAGCACAGACAAAAGTATCAAGGGGGAAGGTTGCGAGATTGATCTTTTCTTTTGTAGCACAACAGTCAGAAAACTTGACAGGAAGTCCATAGGGGGTGCAACCCATTACTGAGTCCCCAGTTGAAAATGAACCCAATCCAATCAGTTTTCCAGAGTTACAGTAGATAAACACATTTTTCACTCATCAAGTAAAAAATAGAAAGCTGGAGTGTTTACCATTTTAAGGTAATATTTATTTGTTGAAGTTTGTAAATGTATATCATCTGTTAGACCTATTGGTCGGCTAAGTATCAGTAAATGTTTAATTTATCATGCTAGCTTGTCTTTGATGCTTGCTGGGGAAAAGCTGATGGAGGCAGGGAAGGTAGGAAAGTAACACGGTGTTGTTGGTCCGTTTGCTTGGACTGTCCTTTTGTTAATGAAAAAGAGAACAACATGCATAATTTGGAGTTTTGAGTGGGGGTGGATCGAAAATGATTTGTTTCATCTTAAAAAATCTTTTTCCAACCCGATGATACATAAAAAAAGTTCTGATTATACACTACAATGAGTTTGATGCATTGGGCCGATGTCACTCGATTGATTGATTGAACATGATGAATTACTTTGAGACTAACGTGGTCATTTGCTTGGGGGACTTATTGAAAAATTAAAAAACGTTATGAATATTAAAAACATATCTGTTTTTTGGTCGACTTATCCATTTGTTACTTTTGCACTTTAATTTCTTTCGTTCCAACAGAGAGAGGCAAAACTGGCAATACGTAACTCCCGGTCTGATTGCGTCTCACTCATTTAACCAAAATTATTTAAAAAACAGTTTGTATTGGTTGAGGACTTGTGTATATTGTACAAAGTAAAATATACTATATACTTTAACAACATGCATCCACAACAAAGTGCTAGACCTACTAAACTGAAGACTCGCTAAATTAACCTTTAGATGAACAGAACAAGCTAAAAAATTTTCTTTTCGGTTAACCAATTCACAGTTAGCCATTAGCATCCTGAGTAGCTTCTCGCCTTTTAGAGCAGACATAAATAAAGTCAGTCAATGATATATAGTATATAAATCAGACCTTTTATACTATATTTGACCTTTCAGTTATACTGCATATGTTTATTTGTACAGTAGTGTTTTTCTCATTCGGCTGCACTGCATTAATCCCCCTTTAAAGCTGTCCCATTACAATCCTCACTAAGCACACAGCCTGAGGCCGCTGCACTGTACACACACTCACAGACCGCGCTTGCTAATGGTCAGAGAAACATGTTTTTCTTCCACATTGATACTGATCATAACAGATTAAATGTGAGGTTTCTTCATAATAACCCAAGGATGCATGACACGTGTCTTTGATAAGTTGGTTGTTTTTTTGCAGACTTGTCATGCATCCAGATTTAAGTACCGCTAATTCCTGACAGAACAACACGAGATGTTTGTCAGTTAAGACAAATATCTGCCTCAACATGAGATGCTACCTTGTTGTTCTTGTAATCTTCCATCACTACAAATATTTTGATCAGATAAAGTGAGTTTGGAGTGAAATGACTTCTTGAAGTTTTAATGGAATACATATCAGATATTTAGAGAAAAACAGATTGTGTAACGCTTTTAGTATCAGCGCACAGAATCTACTGACACTAAAAGGATCTTGATTGTGGTATTTAGTGTCCTCCTTTGGCACCTTTGAAAAACGTGTGCTATTTTCCATTGTACAATTGAAAAAAAAAAAAAAAGAAACCGTTTTATTATAGTAAACTAAAAAAAGAACACAAAAAGAAAATTTGTTCCTGATAATATTCTGTTTTAAAGTAGTTTTATAATGTAGTTTTCACCTCCGCTAAGTGAATACATGAAAGGTCACATACATCACATGACATAAGATCAGTCGTAAGTCGTAACAAAACCCTAGTAATAAAAATCTATAAAATAAACAATAAAACTAACAAAAAGCAGCAGAGCACAGGTTGGCAGTCAGTTAAAACTGTTATAAAATATAATGTTGCAGTTAAAGTAAGAACAACACTGCAGCCTAACAGCTCCATAAACCGGCTCTCATGTTCAGTGGTCCTGATGGTCTGATTATAGAAAAAAATGCACTTCACTCACTTGCCTACTTACTGCAAGACTGAAATTGTCCACATTTCTTGGATAACTGTAGATTTAAACTTAGATTTTATGAGCATCCTTAGGATTCACATCTGCAGACCTTTGCAAAACTCTTGCATGATGCAAAAAAATCCTTCATTTTTGTATAATAGAAGAATAAAATACAGATTACACACACATTTTACCCACAGATGGGTAAAATAAAATAGGACTTTTACCCAGGAGACCACAGTTTGTGTCCCATGTGAAACCAAAAATGGATGTTGTTTTAATGTAACATTACACAATTTATGTTCGCTATTATGCACTGACGTCAGTAACGCAACATAGTTACGTCATGGTACGTTACAAACTTTCTTTATTTTAACCCTCAACCTAACAATGTAGTTTTGTTGCCTAAACCTCACAGAGACCGCTTCACATCTTTAACCACGTTGCAATGTGTTTCAGATGTGTGTCAATTAGATGTGCGTAAGGGCACCTTGTTTGTTGCTATGAGACATTGAGGTGTGTGGAAAAACATCTGTATCTAAGGACCTGGAATTGAGGAAGAGTTGTTCATATGCTGACTTCGTTGCTCTAAATACTACGTCACCTGACTTCCTCCTTGTTTCATAATTACTACAACCACTAGATGTCGCTGACTAACAAACATGAGTATGGATCGTAATAGGCTGTTTGCAGAAACAACCTATATGACTGTTTTTTTAGGTGAGAACTGGCTATTCAGAGGCAACAGACTGTCCATTTAAAAGTGGATTTTCCATAATGCCAACCATCTCTGCATACGTAAAAACAAAGAAGAAATAAACTGTCTGCAAAAGACATGAAAAGGAGAAAATGTAAGAGTTAATTTTTGTACAAATAGAAAATAAAAAATAACATCTCAGAATAAAATGAGTACAACTCGAGAATTCTCTTCTGTTCTTTTCATTGTCTATAATCTATTTCCACCAAAAGTTTCCTTTTGTCCTCCCATAATGCACCTGGGGCCATAATAGAACCCGGGCGTCTCATTTCCCTGATGGAGCTGCGCTCTGCCTGACACCACTGTCCACACACTCGTTAACAACTTTACTCCACGGTTGCCGCCGGCGGTGCGCTGGATGGATAGACGGCCCCCGACGTCTCCTTGTCTAACTCTCACTCTGACTCTCTGCACATCGTTTCTCTTCCTCCTCCGCTCTTCCTCTTCCTCCTGCACCATAACAGTCTCCTTCTCCTCCTCCACGGCTCTGACCTATTACTCCTCACTGCTATTCTTCTGTTTCCTTGTTTTTTTCCTCATTTGTTCAAGAACTCGAGCTATTCTGCTTTAAGCCCGCTCCTTGATCAATACAGAGTGGGGCTTTCTGACTGCATACATCCTACACGGTGGCAGCTTAGCCTATCAATACTATTTAAATTCTCCTTATGGCCCCAAACAAGCCGCTGCATTATTTAGCAGGCATGCGGTCAATTGCACATTACCTACACAACATTAACAGGTAAATGGTGTTTGTGTGGAATCTGTCTAAAAGTAGTCGTTGAGCGATGTAGCTACGAGCATCTTTGTCACAGCGGACAGTCAATACAGTGGGTTTAGTCTCTGAATCCAATGTGCAGATCTCCTTATCTGTCTCTAACTTATATGACATTTTCTTAATTCAGTGTAAGACGGAGAAATGTTGGTGTCTTTAAGAAGAAGACAAAACTTAAGAGTGAAGCTATTAGGATGAAAAACAGCCACAACACATCGTTACAAACTGCAGGTAAAACCCACTATTTCTTCTACGGTCTCCTTTGTTTCCGCCGACTAAATGGAACAACCTTGTTCAATCTAAAGCAGCAACACAACCATAAGGTGTAATGTACTTCGAGATGTAGGAACGAATGAGCTACAATAAAAGCCGGGTCTCATGTAGTGTGGGCATGTTCTCCCATCTCCTGAGTTGAAAGGGGAAATATTCATTAAGGAATAAATCAAATGAGGCATGACTGCAACAAGGTTGCAGCGGAAATTCAATTTGTATTCATAAACAGCCACAAGCAAGGAGGTGATAATTCAGAGGAGTTGGGTTACTGAAGCTGTTTGCTACTTGTTATTTAAAAGACCTGTGCTGTGTGTGTGTGTGTGTGTGTGTGTGTGTGTACAGTACATCGATATGTGCGGTTGTGTCTGGCTGTATGTGTGTCCATCCCCTCATAAAATAATGAAGTCTGTTGGATCTATTAGTGATGATCATTTTCCGAGTATTGTTTAAACTCTAAACTCAATCACGTTAAACAGGAGCTAATGTTCCTTCATTAATGTAATGAAACACGAGGTGTTTGCGAATTGTTTTGAAGACTTCATTATTAAAACTATTATAACACTGGTTTAAATGAAAGTCTCTCACACGTGAAGTAAATAGTTTTTCTTCAATTTTTTTAAATTCGTACTTCTAGACAACGGAGCCCCCAGAAGTTACATCGGGGTGGCCAAATGGGGCCCCTGAAAATCTTGGGGTGGCACAACTAAACCAAAAGCCATGAACTGAGATTCATTTTTTTTTTATGCTGATGAAGTGTATAGGCAAGATAAAAACTGCCAATATGGGATTTAAGGAATCACATAGTGATATAACTTGGTTTCTTATTATACAGTTAATGTTGCTAATTATCTGGTGTACAGAGACTGTCAGACAACCTCAACCTCAAGTTCCTGTTTGTGTTGGGTGGGAGCAGAGCATAAATAAATCAGAGGCACATTAATTTTATCCTATGGCCTTATTAATGTCTTTTTTCTTTTCTTTTACTTTACTTTGCTTTTCATAACAAAAAGATAAGGTAGCAAAAATTTGTCAGTAACAAAAACTAGAGGTGCTTCCACTGATGTTACATTCATAATTTGTATCTCAACCGTTTGGTACCAAGATGGTCCACCTGGGTTTAAGTAGATGTATTAATGAGAAACCAGTATTCTGTATTGTAAGTGTATATAGGTGATTGCGCGTGCACGTGTGTGTGTGTGTGTGTGTGTGTAGTGTGAATTTATATGGGCATTTAAGCATGATTTAAGCAAAATCCATAAAAATATGCAATTTTATGAAGAAAAAAGGGAGCACCTCTCTTTTGTGTGATAAAAACAGAGCAGTTAACTAATTTATTCAACGTAATATTAACTCTATTTGCATTTATTTGATATTAATATGATATTACATTGCTTTTTTGTTTTTGTTTTTTAAGGAAAATAGAGTTTTTTTTGCAAATACTTGTCTTGTTATGGCTGCCTTTTGTTTTCCCCAGTGCCAAAAAAAGGCTTTCTTTTAGGACTTCTTTTCACTGTAAATGCACCTATACTACTACGCAACATTGCTAACTTAACATGCACGTACAGTTGAAAAGCACAGGAAACCAAAGGCCAAGATCTGGTCAGTGCACAACTGCTTTGTTACTTTTTAACCGCTCTTCTTCAAGCGAACCCCTCCATCCTCACAAACAGCTGGAGCCCCTTCTCTTCTCAGAAAGTGTCTGCTAGAAAAAAAAAAGAACAAACATATTTAGAGCAGAGAGAGAAAGGAGGAGAGATGAGAGATGGAAAGAGGATGAGTTCTCTGCTGTGTTAGAGAGGCCGCCAAAATCCATTACCTAAGTGTTCTTTATCTTTTCCATATGCTTTTGTTGTCTAATCTATCTCTGCAAATCCTGGATTCAGAAAACAAACAAATGGATCAGTCCTGCCGCTTGCTGCAACCAAATGCGCCACTGCAGACACCACAGAGGCTCACTGCTGCAGCGCTGCCCAGAGGCCGGGGGCAGGAGTGCAGGGAGATGTGCACAGAGTGATGGGATGGATGGATAAGTGAGAGGGTGTTGAAGATAATCAGAGACAGCAGCTGGAGGAATTCGAGGACAGGAGACAGAGTTGCTAACTCTACTTTCTGCTCTGTCGGATCCTCTACTTTGGCCCTCGCATCCTTGATCCTCTCGGCTTTTACCCCCCCACCCCCCTCCTTTTCCCCTGCTCTCTTCTTTTAAGGAGGATTGGAGTTTATTCCATACAATCCACCCCAGTTCAGGAAGTGGAACGAGAGGGACTCAGGGAAATGCAGGATCATGGACGGACTTCCGAGGGGGAAAATCGTATCACAATAGTGCTGGGACTCTTATCAGATTTAAGTGAAGGGGTTTGGGGTTTATAAAGCCAAGAGCTCGGGCTCAGTGGTAAACTTTTAGATTGGTGGTGGTGGTTGGCGGGGGGGTTGCACTGATTATTGAAATGGGTCTGAGCCTTAAGGAAGAGAGGGAAAAACATAGAGCTGCATCATGTGTCATCACTGCAGCACCCTGATTAGCTACTCGCTAACACTGAAACAAGGTGCAGACTGCTCTGCTAGATGCAGACTCCATACAAATAACAGTAAAGAACAAGCTGTTATGAATCCCACTGTAATTACTGGCATGGGTAGATTATTAAACAATGGGCCCCGGGGCACAGACATGCACGAGGCCCCACCTCTACTACTTAGCAACAGATTAGCATCTTTTTATTGTTTTGCATGTCTTTGTAGTTTTGTGGCTCCTTGCGGTCATTTGCATTGTGGTAAGACTGTAAACTTCTGGATGGTTGGTCGATATACTCGTCTCAACATATTCATTGGTCAGACAATTGCTGGTGTTGCTTTGATAAGGTTGTGTGTCCAACAAAGCATTTCTTTTTCCAGCCAAAAAAGTGACAATTGTTGTTCGGCATTTGTGTCTGTCCTCTGTGACAGTTGGTCTTTGTGGTATTTGTCCAAGCCCCTCTCTAAAGTGACTGGATGGCTGGTGAAATTGACAAGCAAAATGTTTCTTGTTTTCTCAAAATGAAACATTTTTCAGCTCTCATCTTTAATTGCAAAAGCAAACACTTCGTGGTGAGACTAACTTTTGTACACAGCTCAGGAAAAGCATATAGCATGTTTATTTTTTGGATAATATACAGAAGGGACTGCACTCGACTTGACTGAATGCAGAGTTTACTTGCTTTAGGCAAGTGTTAATGTTTAGCATTGTGAAAAGAAAAAAACACTTTGGTGGACACACAACACTAGGTAGAGTGCACTCAGTGAACTGTGGTGACTTAGTTAATCTAGAGACAACTTTAGATTTTTTACCCAAACGACCAATCAATTGGTTGAAAAGTAGGTAGAATTTTACCGAGATTTTCTTTGGTTGATTGAGCCCTTCTGTGTGGTTGTGTTTCTCCTTTTCATAGGCAGCTCCTGTATGTCGCATTGCAGCTGTTTACATCTCTTTGTAGTCATTCTTTGAGGTCATTTTGAGTCTCTTTATGGTCAGTAGGTGTTAATTTGACCTTTTCCATCTTGCAGGTGAAGGGCAAGGTGGCCCTGACACTTTGTCATTTGTTTGCTTTTCTCGCTTCTGTTTCTCTTCATGTGCACTGATCTGAATTTCCAATCAGATTTTACTCACCAGTGGGCTATGCCAGCAGTCAATATGCTGAATTGGCTGAAAAACTACACTACAAAAATCGTGGCGACAGGCGTTCACCGATGTCCCAACATTGACCGTCTTGGTGTTTCAGGGCACAAAGACTTGCACTGTGAATGTAGCAAAAATCTGCCTACCAATACCTTTAAGACTCACTAATTACCATGCAGTATTCTGTCTTTTTAATATATACAGAAAACAAAATGTAAAAAGTAGAACTATTGCTTTAAATCATGAACATGAGAGAACCTTTTTCCCCAAATGTCCTTTAATTTGTTTACAGTCACTGTCTAAACATTGCCATTTTTTTACCTTATGCCTAAGCCTTATGTGTTAGCACTGATAGGATACATGATATTAGCACACAGGTATATGATGTCAAAAAGGCCTATTGACGT
Source organism: Plectropomus leopardus (assembly GCF_008729295.1). Lineage (NCBI taxonomy): Eukaryota > Metazoa > Chordata > Actinopteri > Perciformes > Serranidae > Plectropomus > Plectropomus leopardus. The sequence goes on from NC_056474.1 coordinate 19,670,378, forward strand.
TCTTTTTGCTGTGTTTAATATCAGTTAATTGCAGACAAATGGTTAGCTGGAGTGCAGCCACACAGCCATACACTCTTTTCATGCTTCAACCTTCCTCCAGCACCCCCCCGTCACGCTGTAGGCTAAACTAGCTAGTGATCAGTCCCAGTCATTAAGCCCAGCAGCAGCAGCAGCAGCATGCTGTGTGAACAAACATCCCTAATCACAGCCTCTTAAAGACTCCTAATGAGTCTCTGCTAATTAGGCCTCTCTCTCTGAGTCAATCTTTTCTCTCTCTGCCCCACTCTGTTAACCCGGCATCATTTGTCTGCTATAGATTAGTGGACGGAGGGGCAGGTGTGTGTGTGTGTGTGTGTGTGTGTGAGGAAGGTTCGGCCAGATCAGGCTATTGAAAATCATCAGTAGTTAAAGTGAGGGTTTAGTTTGGAAAATCATCAATGATTAAAGCTGAAATTTTGCCTTTTTAGGGCTCTTATATCTTTAGTCTATCCAAAAATATTCCAGATCAGATCACATCAATTATCTTCATCAAGTATAGCCAGTGATGAATAGAGTACTGAAAATCTATACCCAAGTAAAGGTACAAATTATCCATAAAAAATAACTAAATCACTCAAGTTAAAGTGAAAATTGCCATTTAAAAAACAAGTAAAAGTGAAAAAGTACCTGGTTAATAAATTATTCAAAGTACAAATTACTTTTCATATGAATATTTTTTTAGGGTGTGCATGGGCCAGTGCAAAATAATAAAAGCATACAACTATTACTTTATTGAAAAATTTATATAAAAGCCCAACCGACCACTTGTTACTGGATAAGTTAATAATCATTGTCATAACATCAAAGATTAACACATGAAAAATTAACATACCAGTATTGCATTAGCTAGCTAATTACATTTTCACCTACAGAATGTGCAACATCGTTTAGTGTGTGGAGGTTAGGATTTTTTTTAAAAAGCACAAATCTCTGTGGTTTTTTAGAGCCATAGCAAGTACTTCATAACAGTTTTTTGTTGTTTTTTTACATTTGGTCTAAAAACTCAAGTGTATAACTTGTAATTTGTCACTAACCACCCCTAGGTGTAGCCAGATATCTGGGCCAAGACTTCCTCTTCTGTGCACTGGTCATTTTGACCAGTTTCCTTTTTTAAAATTATGTACTATGAAGCTAAATAGTTGTTGGATGAAAGCCAGAGTGCTTCAGGGATGATGTTTTTCTGTTGGCCAAACTGGAAGCTAATGCTGCCCTGATTTCCTAGTCAAAAAGCCTCTGGTATTTTTCCATTGGATTTTGGATCATTGCAGAAAATAAGCTCTGTAGGAAACAAATGTTTATGATACAAACAAGTTTTGTTCAGCAAGACAATCTTCACAAATGAACACCACTTTCAGGATTTTTGAAGCCCAGATGTAGTCTCCAGAGGCAAAAAGCTATTGCTATTGCTACAGTCATGTTGCTACCACTGTAAAGCCGTGTTTGGCGTGATGACGTTCTGTAGTCTCATTTAGTGACTTGTTAGCAACTATCTTTTTAAGACACAATAAAAGCTTTAAAGTGTGTTTCAAAGTTGGGGTATTCACTGACATATTTTATGTCGTAGAACAAAATGTGAGCATTTCTTAAGCTTGTGTTACCACAGACATTATTTAAGACTTCTAACCAAAACATAATTCAAAACAACAATTGACTTTAAGACGAGGGAACCTGAGGTGCTAAAATTTAAATTTATTTCTGGGGTTTAGGACTCATTTTTGGAGTGCTCTGTTGGGTTCTGAGATTTCATTTGGCCAAAGCTCTCTGCCTTTTGCTCTCCAAACAGACTGTTCACCTGCCGCTCAAACGGGATTGGTCGATAATACTCGGACCACAAACGGACTAGACACAGACTTGAAATAGACTTCCAGTGAATACTAGAATGCTTCTGATACCAAAATCCTGTCCCCTTGCCTGCAGATTTTGTTTACATATGCAGATATCTGTTACATGTATCTTATTATCCTTGTTTATTGATGAGCATCTTTTTTCATACAGAAAATATATTTATGCTAAGATCACTGCTATAGTCCCAGTGTATCTAGCAATCCTGCATGAGAATCTGTGTTATACAGGTACTCATGTTCATGTCACTTTTCAGAAAGCTTAACTAGGTCATCAGCGCCTCTCGCTCCACAGAGTGAAGGTTTCCAGCAGCAGCTCCAAAACCCCTGGATTCACATTCAGTCTGAACAATACAAATCCTGGCCAGGAGTCACTGAAAGCGAGACCTCATCACATGCCAACCTATGAACCGTGTGTGTGTGTGTGTGTGTGTGTGTATATAGTGGGATCTCAGAGGATAAGTTAGGAGATGAAGATGATTTGCCCTGGGCTGTCACTGACCACACACTCAACTGTTCCCTGTCTGTCTATTTTTTTTATGCCCTCCTTCTTTCTCGTCTTTGTTTCATATCTGTGTATTAACTTTACCCCAGCTTAAACGGGACTGAGTTTTGCCATTGCTGAACAAACTCCCAAACAACAAATTTCCAAAAACAATAATTCTGAAAGACAGGCAGAATTACTTTTTCCCATTATTCCTCCCCAATTCCCAAACAGAGAGTTTTGAACACTTCATCACGAAACCATCTGAAACCAGTAACAGGTGTGAGAACACACACACACACACACACACACACACACACACACACTCTGTGTTGCTCTGTGAGGGGAAGGCAGTAATGGCTTGTTGAGCTGCTATAAGGCTGGGCCTCGGGGCCAGTCACAACCATATCTCACACAGTATCGATCAGCTCAGAGCTAAGTATGGCCCACAGCCCTTCATCCCTTCCTTCGTCATCTCCCTCTCCCCCTGTTCTTGATCCTGTAAAGTTATAACTGTACTCATGTCAGCCGGGTAATTATCATTGATCTGCTGCTGCAGAAGGTGACAAATTCCACTGTTGCTCCAGTGGCTGATCTGTGATCTGTCAGGGCCCAGTGCCCCAACTTCACCACAGTGCAGATGGACACTTGTTGCCATGAGCTAAATAGAGGTGAGTCAGGTGTATTTAACATTCCCATTGTCATTCAAAACATGTATTTGTGTAACTTTTGTATTTTTAAACACAAACTGATTTCAGAATGATTCATCTTCCCCTGTCACTTACAAAGATTAATGGCATACTTGAAACTTTAGGAGGTTAAAATAAATACTCCCAAAAGACATCAGCTAAAAACAAGTTACCATAAGTCATCTTTCCTTGAGCTCACATTCTAGTTACTTATTTAGGTGATGATTAATGATGGGCCACAAGCATCTTATTCATTTTTGATATTGGCAATACAAGCACTGGTGTCAGGTAGTGGTTGTGGATCCAAAACCATTTATACTTAAAACAAAGGCATTTCCAATCAAATAATAAATGCAAACTATGCAGCCCAAATGTGTGATGAATATGCTGGAATTGTTAATTTCTGCAAACCCTGACACCTGCCAAGCTGCAGACCTCTGTTCAAAACCAGGTCGGTGCCTCGGGTCTAACCATAAGCCACAAGTATTGGTATTTGTGATCTGGGAATGAGACTCAACCATCAACTTAAAGTTGCATAATGTTGCTTTAAGTATTGAAAGTGAAAGTAAATGCTGTTAATAAAAAAAGCAAGTGGTCAGAATTTTGAGGATTATTTATTTCTTTGTAACATACACCACCTGAAAAATGGAGTCTAAATCATACTTGAAAAAAAATCTAGGTTTTTTTACACTTTAAAGGATTTAAAGAACAAAATCCAGTTTTCCTTCCTTTCTTCATTCATCCATCCATCCCCTCCTTCCTTCCTCTCTTCCTTTCCTATTTTGAAAGTAACTTGGATACACGGGCAATATAGCGCAGTGAGAGTATACATATTATTGTCAAATACATATTACTTATTTAGAAATTTAGTGAATTAAAAGTGAACATTGACAAATATAAAACATCAAAGTACAGATATCCAAAAAAATTATATAAGTACTGTACAAAGTATTATTACTTTTTATATTACACCACTGATTGCAGCCATAGTAGACTGTCACAGCTAAACTTGAATGAAGCCCCCAAAACATAACCATATATCCTGAAGGCATTAAAACGGCATAGTGGTGGTTCTCCTACTCAACCTGACAAACTGCTTAAAAAACATGTATGATGGCAAATGTGAAATCTGTGTGTGTGTTGAATCACAGTTGTATGGTATCAAGTGCTTCACTGGCATCATAGAACATCCTGACGTTTTCATCCCACTTACCTGCCGGTACACACGAGTAGCAAGTTCATCATCATAGAAAAGAGTCTAGATGGTGTCACATCATAACAAATTAGGCGGACAGGGCAACAGGGCAGCAGATTGGTACATTCATCACGGGAGAAATAGATCATGTCACTGTTGTCTGTTCAGCGGAGGCCTATCTGCTGCTGCTGTGGGCCTTCGGACGGGGTTGGCCCAGGTACTACATCAAACCCAACTGTAGGAAATGAGGCCTTCATGACAAGTAATAGGTTTTATTGAGTAGATGATGAGTGTGTTTGAAATATATCAGGTCGGTGTCAGTGTGTGGCACACTTTGTACTTTCTCACAGAGCACGTAAAGTTCTGCCTTTCCCCTCTGGAAGGCTGATGGATGACTGATTACTGAGGTGAGCAGGAAGATTTATTAGTGTTTATCCGGTCACCTGCGGCACTGAAAACTCACAAAGAAAAAAGTTTGCATATGTGTTTTGATCTCTCTCGACCTCCCTTTAAAATGTCTTCTTTCAGAATGTGTGAGCGTTTAAGCAAAACAAAATCAGCAAATCAAAGCCCATTATGGAGGCTGTGTGATTGTGTCTCATTGTCCCTATATCCTTTTGTAAAACACGACTGATAAATTCCCTTTTTGTAACCTCTGCAGGGTTCAGTGGCCACGTTCAATGACTGCGAGAGAGAAAGAGACAGGGAGAGGAAGAGCGACAGGCAATCATTTATCTGTGCGAGCGGCAGAGCGGGTAGGCGAGCAGATGAAAGCCCATTTTCCTCTGATTAAGTCCTCTGAAAATATTCCATTTGTCAGTGCCAGTGCAGCTGAGACAGGCCCTGGCCTGCACAGCCAGCCGACTGTATCTGTTGACTATGTAGCCGCTGCGATTTACATCGCTCACTGACAACATCATCATTTCCTCCTTTAATGTCCTCCCTCACTTCTGTCTATACCTCCCACCCATCCCTCTATCCCTCCACCTTCGCCACTGCTTTCCCTCCTTCATTCCCCCTCTCGTCCCATCCACAGTGCTCAGCACCACCGCCGCCCCCCTGCCCCCCTAACCGCCTATTTTTGTTTGATCTGCCCTCATTGCAAGGTTGACTGCTACCAAAGAGCGGAGAGCAAAGCGGGACCTGGCTCTGTCTTCGTCATAGTCATTTTCAATGTCATAAATTTCAATTTCCAATCTTTCTGCCCTTTTTTTCCCCCTCTTGTTCTTCAACCCCCCCTCCTCCTCCCTCTCTCATGGCATACCCATCATGGGAATTTGTCAATTCTGCTTCTCTCTGTCTTTCCCTCTCATTTATTCTGACTCTCTCTCTCTCCAAACACCTATTGGCTATTATCCTGTCTCATGTCTTCCCCAGACTTCTGCCACACAGAATGCAATTTTCCCCTGGTCGCATCTGTGATGAGATCCAAATGAAAGATCGTTAATATTTTGTTCAAAAAGAAATGGAGTCGTGTCTCCTATTTTAAATATTGTCATTTCCCCTCCCTGTGCTCGTCTGCCATTGAGATGCTCTTTCTCACCTCCACCACATCAGGAGGATGCAAGTGATCACATTTTTTTTTCTGTTACTGCTCCCTCTCCCCCCTCAGCTCTGATGAATGCATTTGTGTATATGCGTTTGTGTTGGCTTGTAAAAAGCTGTGGAAAACCCAACAGGCATACAAAAAGATATTTTCCCTTTGTCTCTTCAGAAGGTCTTTAACTCGGAGACACTGACAGGAGCAGATGAAGCTGCTGTGAGTGTTGTTGTGTCAGGAAAGACTGAGTGGCACCATTAACAAAGTCCCGTCTCTCTCTGACAGACTGACTCAAGTATAAAGAGAATAACTGTTCAAGTCGAGTTTAGTTATTGATGCTATTGATGAACAGGGAAGGCTTTTTAATGAAATGAAATATACTCTAAAACATAAAAAGACTCAGATTGTCAGTGTATTCGACAGACACAATGGAAAAATTTGTTATATAGGTGGTATTAATGCATTACTAATCTGCTTCGTGTAAAGCATGGTCCACTTTATTTTTTTTAAAATGCTAGACTTTTTCTGGTTGAAAACCCAGCTCTGCACCCAGCATTCAATTTAACTGCCTTAATGGATTCCAGGGGTGTTGTTAGGTATGGTGCAAGGGTTGTGTGTTATCCCTTAATTAATCATAAATGAGTTTTGGGTTGCAACACAAACTCAACCAATCAGAGTGTCATCTCCCATTCCCTTTAAAAGCACCTGGTACACCGCTGTTTACATGGTGGATTCTGCAGATTGGAAAAGCAAGCAGTTTTCTGCTGAAAGTAATGCAGTGAGTAAATGCATTTCACATTTAGCAGCAAAAATAAAACTGCAGTTTTAAACTTGACAGATGAAACTCTAGTTTTAGCTTCTGAAATAATGAATAAGGTTGCCCTGCTTCTCTTGCGTAAATGTGAAAAGTGTATCTCTCAAGGCTCTTTTCCAATTCACAAAAAACCCACTAACATCCACTAACATCTGGCTTCTTAATATAATGTGATTATAATTTGCATTTACACCCACTTAAATGACTTGCAGTAGTCACAGGTATTTATTACCTCTGGCACCAGTCAGCATTGATGGAAACAAAACACCTGGGTGAACATGCCAGTGTTTGTCCCTTAACCAGTGAGGGGCTATGACTGGCTAACACAAATTGCCGTCCATCTCCAACCAAACAGTGCTCAAACACTGATCTAAATTGGTCTGCACTGAGCTTGAGAGAGGGACTGAATAAGTGAGAAATATATAAAGACAAGTAACCATTGTAAAGTTTTCACAGACCCTGTCAGTCTGTCTACGGTTTACCTCTGTTCCAGCCTGTCATCAAATGTGACATACCAAAAAAAAAACCACACACGGAAAGGCATATTCCTCTGCTGCAGTGCTGTGTTCACGGCTCTGCGCCATTGGCAGTTTTTTTCCTTCATCAGTGATGTATTATTTCACAAAGCAACCCATTGGCACGTCCCTGTGTGTAAAACAACCAGAGTGTACATGCTTGAACCCGCCTTTGTAGCTGTGTCTTACCATGTGAATAATGTGCCCATTAAATAGCAGGAAAAATACTGTGCCATTATAACTTTACACTTTAGGTTTTTGTTGGTCATTGGCACAATCGCTTCCTACAGCAGCTAAGGCGCTATCAATGCACCTGACCTCACATTTTAAGACCTACATGCCAACTGATGGGTGCAAGTACATTTGCTACATACACAATGTGGATGCTGGCCATAAAAAATGCATAGGTCTAAACCGTACAGGCTGTGCATCGCTTTGCATCAGGTGTTAGACAGAGCCCTTTGTGTTAAACATGATAAGCACAATAAAAGCAGACAACAGAGCACAAACCCTCCCAAATACAGCGAACAGCAAGGCCAGTTGTGTAGAAGCGAAGCATTTACTTTGCTGAATAGTTGTTGCTGCAGTGCGTCACGTCTGTTTCAGGTGGCATTAAACCTGAGTTTAATAGAGCTTTCAAAAGACAAGTGCAAATTAACAGGCAAAGAATATGACAGATTTAACAGACAGAGCAATGGTTTTGATGGAAAATGTTCACCACAGGAGAAAGAAACAATAAAGTTGTGAAATGTAATTTGGGAATTAATCAGCATTCATTAGCCCACAGGGCCTTTACTACAAGTCTCTCTCTCTCTCTCTTTCTTTCCATCGCTTAATGTTTCCTCTCTCATTGAGGCATCATGGGTAGCCCACTCACTGCTCATCCAAGCGTTGCCCATTTGCCTGCTGTCTCGCCGGCTCGCTCTCTAACCAAACTTTACCTCCTACCTGACACTCTCCCCCTCCCTCCCTCTGCTCATTAGCATCACATTAGCATTTCATTTGCATGGCCTCCGATCTGATTCTGTGTGTGATATCCTGTACTTATTCCTTTTTTAAATTTTCGGACACGTCAGCCCTCAGTAGAGTTTGTTGTTCCTTTTGTAGTGGATTTTTTTTCTTGCACTTCTATTTGTTTGTTTATTTGAGTTTTGGAAATTTCAGATATATTCAAAGAGGTTACTTTTTCACTGCCATTCCCACACCTCACAAAGTTTAAATAGCATGCCAATGTTTTTACATGTTCCGTTTTTAATTTTAACACACTTCAGACCCCTTAAACTTTACTTTATGGTGGAAAAACATGGTCAGAAGTGAGTTATGACTCCAGATCAGTTCAACATGACATGTCATTTATGGTCAGCATTTGTTTGTTAGCCACGCAGCAATGAAGCTCTTGTAGTAGAATATCATAAGAAGGACAAACCTGCTGTACTGTACCGTATTATGACAATGTCAGTAACCTCACTTTTCATGCCAAAGAAGCTTGAATGGAGTCGAATTCATTTCAATCTCTTGGCTGGAAAGACACAGTAATTAGCCAGGTGAGCAGAGCGGGGCGGGGTCATGCTCAGGCAATTAAGAAAGTGACAGCCCATCCAGCGCAGTGACAGGCCCAGGCCTTTCACACACACACACACACACACACACACACACACACACACACACACACACACACACATGCATTCACAGAAAAAAGAATATGTATGCACAACCAACACCCTCACGATAATTTTATAGAAGTCATCTACTAGTAACCTAATTAACATAAAAGCACTGGATCTCTGTCGTCCACTCTGTCTTACACCCCTGTCCCACTCAAAAGTGGAAATACACCATTGACATGTTTAACCCACAGAGAATATTGCTATTACCAGTCATGAGGAGCAGCCTCTTTTTATTAGTTTACTGACTATTATAGTAATTCACCACTCGTGACACGTAGAAACAATAACTGATACACATTAAATGTTTGGTACACACCACATTAGAATCAAGCTGATTGTGGTTCCATATTCCCCTCCTGACAATTGTCAGCAAAGGCTCGTTTTTTTAATGGTTCTTAATGGTTAAAATTATCTTTAGAAATTTTCCTGCAGTGTGAGGTTTTACATTCTTTGATCTTGTCTGGAGTCTGTCCTGGCCTAACCAATTTTGAATTTTAAACTTGTTTAATATTTACTTTCCTATATTGTGTTCTAAGTGAGGACTTGAGGACAATCAACTCTAAATGTGCAGTGAAAATGGAAAATGCCATGCTGTTCTCATTCTAAGCTCATCAAATACCATCATTTTGTCAATGATTTTAGCGTAAGATACCCGCGCCAAAGGCCTCTTTCTGCATGTTATGATACACCACTGGTCAGTCAGAAGAATGAATGTCGAGCTAAACCATGTTGTTTTCCCTAAACATAACCACATGCTTTTGTTGCCAAGACATATTCATGTGCTTTTGCTGACATCCCGCCATTGGTTGTGGCTTCCTGGAACGCCAACAGCAGATGCAGAAGGATACCAATACTGCAATAGGTAGACGTTAAAGTCCACTGACAATGCTGCGATATGTGACAACTTTGGATGAGAACATGATGCCTATAACCTAATATAATCGCAGAATTAAGGTACACAGTTGTCTCGCCTGTAATCCACCATGGGAGGTAGTAACAGCGCCAAAACAGTGTCTATAATGGATGATGTGTTTTGCATGTGACCCACCATGGGAGATTTAAAAAATAGCTGTTAGCAGTTAGAGGCTAACTTAAAGAAGAAGAACAGCTGGCGTAAATTTCTGTAAATTTAGTTAACAATGAAATTCTGAAAATCCTTACATTCCAAGCATAGGACGAGATCATTCATCATATAAAAAGGGCGGTAAATGATGTCATGTTATGCCTTTGTTATTGTTTATAAAGGGCTGCAAATGCTTATGTTATGTCACATAGAGGCCAATGTTGTGTTACTTGCACATCTATCACACCTAATTTAATTGTGGGATGCAGGACTGTAGTCTAACACCACACAGGAGTGGCATGATGCCACCATTTAGTTCTGTGTAAAAATGCAAAGAGGGTATGGGGATGGGACTTTGTAGCTGCCCATAGCGCAATGTCTATGTAAAAAGGGCTTTAGACTCATATACTCTCCCACCCTACAGTGCAACTATAATGACAGTAGTTCACCTCATATTAAATTACTCCTTCATTCTGTGTTCTGTGTTCTGTGTACACACACCTGCTCTTGCATGCTTTCACGCACACGCATGTGTACGCATGCGCGTGTTTGCTTGTGTGCACACACACACACACACACAATCATTTGGTTTGGATGTTATGCGACACTTTTGCACAGTGCTCATCTATGCAGTTCAGTGTTAATGTGTTTATGACATTAGCACGGAGAACGGTGCGTTCTCCCTTTGTCTTCCATGTCAACCTAACACCAATCTCTCAGTGTGTGTGCGTGTTTGTGTGTGTGTGTGTGTGTGTGTGTGCGTGCGTGCGTGCATGCGTGTGAGGTGGTGGGATACAGCGTCAGGCAGTTATAAATGGCCATCATTTCCCAAACCACTCTGTTCTCCATTGTGGAGCGCATGTCGCCGCAGGGCGGGAGGGAGGTGATGTGTGTGTGTGAGTGTGTGTAGGAGGATGTAAGGGTGTGTAAGGGGGTAATAGAGGAAGTGAAGGGACCCATAGTCCCAGAGGAAAACTGTGACGAAAGAGAGTAGTGAAGACGCACCACGAGGTAGTCTTGAAAGCTACACTGAAATGGGTGTGCATAGAGACAATTGTCTAAATATACAAAAATTAGAAACAATACTATACATACACACAGTATTTTACCAAACGTGACCAAACTCATAGCTTAACGTCACCACATTTAAAGAAACTAATTGATGAGTATCATACTCAACCTTTAAACAAACTACCATATGTGATTTTTATGTGATTGCAGAAAGTAAACACCTCCTTAGATCATTAATGCCCTGAAACAATGCCAAAGACATGACCTGGGTGTCCTTAGTGGTAACTATTAACCCTTCAAAACCTAAGCAAATAAGAAGGGTCCCAAAATCTAGCAAGATATTAGTAAAAGTTAGAAACCCGCTGTTCACACCCTGTACGAAACCAAAAGTCAACTGAGTTATTTTAATAGAAACATAGCGTGCTAGGATGTGTAGCATACAATGAGGTATGTCACATGATGTTACCACATGTTATATTACCTTTGTGAAAACCTTCATAAGCCAAATTTGGATGTTTTTTCTTAACCTACGCACATGCTTTTGTTTCTTAAACCTAAGAAAATGAACCTCAAAATGGCGCCCACATTCTAAGTTGATTTTGAAAGACTGTATGCATTAACAAGCAGAAACTGTACATTTCTTATATAAAAAAGTTAATTTTGGAAAGAGATAATGCATGTAACGAGTGTAAATTGACATGCCATCCCTGAACATCCAAAAGGGTACCTAGCATGACTTATTTTGATGTGTAGGCCTGCTGACCTCATTCCCACTGCACAAAAAACCAACTAACACTGGCTAACATCTGTCTTTTGAATGCAGTGGGAAAGTTTACAATTGGCATTCACACCCAGATCATATAACTCTGCATTAAACACAGGTATTTATTTCCTCCTGCTCAGATCGGCATTGATGGGAGCACAACAGCCAGGTGAAAGCCCTAATTTCAGCACCTTAACTGGCAAGATGCAATGACACCCTGCTTCTAATTACCCTCCATCTCCACCTAAACAGCGCTCAAACATCGCTAGAAATTATTCTGCACCAAGTTTGAAAGAGAGACTGGATAAGTAAGAGATATATAGAGAAGTAACCACCATAAAGTTTTCACAGACCTCTGTCCATGCTGCTTTTTACTGTTTACCTGTTTTCTGGGTTGTCCGTGACGTCGAATGGACACACCAATAGAACCCACACACACAGAAACGGGTACTTGTCTGCTGCAGATCCATGTACACAGCTCTGCTTTACTGGCAATGAAAAAGGAGTCCATAGCCTGTTTTTAGCAAGTTTTGTGTTTTTGAGAAATCCGAGTGCACACGCTAATTATGGGATTGAAAACGTGTTGACTCATTAATCTCTCTACCCACACTCTGGTACCTGCAGAAGTGCTTCAAGGGTCAGCTTACCCCTGGTTGGGTATGACTGAATTATAATAAATAAATATTAGCAGATATTGTAGAATTTAAGAATAATTTTATTGCTAAATATTTTTTCTGCAGTGTCGAGCCTTCCATTTCCTCCACTTCTGTCAAGGGTTCATTTAAAGTGTTACTTTCACAAAACTGCAGAGGCAATTTTGTTGCCAGCTAAACCTCAGGATATCATCGTCTTTTGTTTTATTCTTATATCCCTCTTCTCCAGCCCTGTCTCTCCAAGCATTTTATTCACTCTTCTGTACATTCATTCTTATAACTTAAGAATCTTTTGTTAATTGTATTGTGTTTTCTTCTGGCAGTCGCGAAGTTTAAGATTTAAAACTGTTAATGACGTTTGGCTCTGCTTTCTCACTGTGAGCTTATATTATCCTCTTTTCTCTTAAACTGTTAAAGCAGTTTGGTTACACTGCGAGTCCAACCATTGAGATTAAATTGGTCTATCGAAAGCGACTCTTGGCCAGGTTCATCCAGTGATCTGGATTGACATCAGTGGATGTAATATAGCTGATTCTATTGTCTTCTTCTGCATAAAAAATGCAGCAGTTCTGAGAAATCTCCTGATTTCTCTTTCCTCAAAGCTGCACTTTGTTTCATAAAGTAGAGCTTCCTTTTCTCCATCTCTTTGTCTCTAACACAGTAAAATTACCATCTGTGTGTGCTGTCTTTCTGTATGTTAAATTAAATCATTAAAGCATCCACAAGCATTGAAAAGACACTGGCATGCCTGCTAATGATGTCATTTTCCTCACACACTGGACAGCCGACCCTGTCTCCTACAGTTTACATTTGTATCTGCCTTCTTAGTTATGTTGTGGTGGCAACGTAATCACTACCTAGATTATGTTTATAGACAATGTTTCTTTAAGGAAACAAAAAACATTTATGCGCTGTGAAGGCTTCGGAAAAAGGTGGCTGGTAAGGATGACAGGCGAAGAAACTTTTACACCAGAACTTCAGGTTCACGTCATGACCTGAGTTTTAGGTTTAGGAAACAAAACCACTTGAGTTAAGGTAAGGGAAAGATCCTGATTTCAGTTACATTTTAGGAGCAGTGCGTTAGATTAAGCGGCATATAGCAGTGTGGATTGTTTCTTGCAAAAAGCTGAAACTTCTTCTGAGTACCAAACGTGAATTTATGATTAGGATTACTTCAGTGTTTGTTGTTCAGGAGGTTTTTATCAGGAGCTGAATTATCCACAGGTGTCTATTCCTCTCCAAAACAAATGGACCAGGTGATTAAAATCAGTAATATCAGTCAATAAAGCAGTTTCATGTTAAAAATCTTTTTTTTTCCAATGTTCTTTGGCTCCTGAGGGAGGGGCTCTTAACTCCAGTGGCCAACATGAAAACGTGAGTGGCCCTATTTCAAGCCAGGGTTTGGTTTGTTCGTTCTGGTCTGCTGTAGACACAAGGTGGTGCAACATTGCTGACTCTGTGGAGACTGTACACTAAAGAAAATATAGTTACATTATATTCCATTTTGCAAATATATTCCACTAAATCCTCACTGGACCTTTAATTTTAGGGAAAGAAAATAATTTTGGTTAAATATTAATAAAAATTGTGATTAAAGCAATAAAGCTGTTGTCCCTAAGAGTGGATTTTCAAGATTGCCTGTTTTGAGGGAAAACAGCTAAGATCCGTTGTTCGTGAAACTGATAGCCTACGTTCAGTATCAGCATTTCTGTGACTTGCTAGATATGTTTATTAACAGCATTTTCTCATTTTGATAATAGGCAACATCATTTTCACATGATTATGTTTCCCTTAAAACGTATTCCCTGGATAAAATTAGTTGAATATAAACATGATTCCAGGAGACAGGGCTGGACAACCACACCTTTCTCTTGCTCTCGAAAATGTTACAAACACTCCATCTGTCCCTCTCCCCTCCAAAAGAGGTTAGAAATTAAATGGCCAAAACAGCAGGGGACACTGAAAGTGTGTGTACACCCACTTCAATATATTACAAATGTCTTCCACTTAGGCCTATTTCAACCAGGGGCCTGATATGATTTTGATACAAGAGACAAGTGAGGAAAAAGAGAGGGCCGGTTAAGGAGGGGAAATGGCCAGTGTTTGACAGGAGGCCTTTCTAAATCCCACACTCATCCATCATAAGTGGCATTTGTGCACTCTGAAGGCCTGATAATAGCCTTTTGCATTTTCACACGGCGCTTTGCCTCCTGGATTTGATCAGGGAGTGAGAGAACGATGGAGGGAACAAGGTGTGGGATGGAGGGGGGGGGACACACATATACGGTGGTTTCATTCATTCTTTTCTTTTTTCCACAACTCCTCATCATCCTGCCCTCGCTCCTTCAAGGCTGCTTCCCCTCTCTTCCCTTCTACATTTTGGGAAAATCATTCTCTGAATTGGAAAAGGGACCCCGGGGCCACAAGCGAAGGGTCCATGTTTTTTTTTTTTTCTTCCTTTGGATAATTGACTCTCGTTGCTTGGTAATTCATCGCTTGCATATGCCAGCTAATTCATCAGGAGAAGAGAAGCTGCCGACCTCACAACCTTGCATGCCCCACCATCCCACCTGCCCCAAACACACACACACAATTCATATCTTAACGGCTCTCACGTCTCACATTACTAAATCGCACATATACATGCACACATATACAAACACACACACACACACACACACACACACACACACACACACACTCACACACACACACACACACACACCCTCCTATTGCCCCAGAAGAGCCAGGAGCTTGGAATGAGAAGAGGGAGCAAGCAGCAAGTTAGCGGATGAAAAACCTGAGATGATAGATGGGGCGCATTGTGGCATTATGAATGAATTATACCTCCCAAATACCTTGAGCAGTGCAGACTGTCAGCCTGTATCTATACTAATCTGGGAGAAAATATAGCTGTTTCCACATTAAAGGGGGCCGGCGAAGAACGGCAGAATTAATTGAGCAATCAGGCCATTAGAGAGAAACATCATACTGAGCCCCGTTTCTGATGTAGCAACATTTATCACTGCTGACCACAAATCTGCTTCCATTCCTGTACGTTTTTTCTTCTTCTCCTTCCTTTCTCTCTCTCTCGTTCTCTCTAATGTGGCCCCATCTTCAAACAGATTAGGATTATTGTGACAAGACAAAGGTATCTTTTGTCTTTTTCCGTAGCCGTGTCAGTGCCTGCTGCATTTATCACGGTTGTCACACAGTCTTAAGGCTTTCAGCTTGCACACCTTGTCCCATTTTTCTCCCAGCGGTGGGTCCGTGTTAAATTTGCAAAGAAAAGTACATTATTGGAAAATGCCCCCTGATAAATCGTAAGGCCTGTCAGATACACAAGCATTTGTTTGCTTTTTTTTTTCTTTTCTACTTTAGTTTTATGTTTATAAGGTGGATCTTGGCAAAATGTGTGCCAGATTTTCTTCCTTAAAGTGACATTTAAACTCAGATTTTAGTAGATTTTGGTTTTATAGGTGCTCAGTGATGTTTGAGATATGACATTAGGTCAACAAACAGATAATGGAGAGTAAAAACAGAAAGAAAATGTAGTGTGTGTGACACTTTTTTTTTTATTCAACATAAAGACAACACATACAACATAACACAGATGTACATTCACATCCTAATATGTTTGGTTTTTTACTAAATACCCATTTAATGGTGATACCATTTCCCACAAAGCATTCAGTTAACTCAGATTAATCTATGACCTTGCCGTTCACAGTCTAAGGAAAAGAGCACAAAAAATATACACGAATGACAAATGAGTGATGATTATAATGACTTTAATTGTGACACATTTTTAACAAGAGCAGTGATCTCAACTTCATGAAGTGCTAAATGTTTATTGACAGCATAAGTCACTGAAATCTACAGATACACAGTATGTCTGTTGTCTTGGACATTTTTTATGTCTAAATTGAAAAATCAACATTTTAAATTGATGATGCAGAATTTGAGGGAGAAACTAGTCTCATGTAATTATATAATTTATTATATACATCATTTTCTGTAAAAGGTGTAGTACCGTATGTAAAATATAACATGCAGTCTATTGCTTTGTGTCTTTTTGGCATGCAGGATTGCATTTTTTAGCTCTATTGCCTATATTTAAATAATTTGCTAGAGGAGCAATCAAGTGTAAAATATTGCATTACTTTGATGATATAATTAAAATAGTTACCAGTATGTTACTTATTACATTTTTAACAGGGTCACTAGGAATCTGTAATTAAGTAAGTAATTATACAGTAAATGTTTATATTTGTTCTCCGTCATGACGATTAATTACTTATTTGAATTCATGGACACTAAATGTGGGTGCATCAGTTATTTTCATTGCTGTTATCGTTATTATTATTATCATCAGCATTATTACACCATTAGTTTATGCTATATTGATCAATGCCAGATGCAGTTGTTGCAGATATTTGACGCCATTCATAACAACACTGACCGGACCTCCTGAAAACTGTTGATGCCCTAACATCATCATTATAGTATTGTGCATGCAGTGGTACTTCAAACTACTGCAAAACACTGGACATTTTGCCTATTAATATCTGGATTTTGAGGTATTGTTTGTTACTTTGTGTGTATAAAACACTGAATAACTGTCCGTGTCCATGCGTGCTACAGGTGCATATTTGTTAAGTGGAACCCACTGAGCAGAATTTATTTAGATAAAATACAAAGTGAGCTGATGCAGGGCTTTTGGTGTTTTTCCAGTTAGCAGTGTGTAAACATGAAGATGTTGCATATCTTTCCACCCTTTAAAGTAGCATGGCCTTTGTTTTAACCTTAAAACATTTTGAAATATCTGTGCCAGAAAGTGTCTCAAACAATTGCAGTGAACTAACCTAGCAACATGTCTGGTTAGCATGCACCATCTAACAGTATAAAACCACTCTAAACCAGAGACTTAAGATGATAATGTACATAATAAGACAGGTGTCCTCACAGTTTCTGGCTGGATGGGACAGTTACCTTGGTGATCTAATAGCTAATATCTATCCCCCTCTGCTGGATGCATCTGGGAACTGTGTCGAGCTCAGTGAAGGCTGCAGGTAATTCTCTAAATATCAGTGATTGTTAATGATGTTAAATACGTTCTCCGTTATTGCCCCTTTTATCAGTGCCTCAAATCTGAAGTTAAGATATCTTAATTTTCAACTACAGTCTGAATAAAGTTAGTACTCTACTTTCTTCAATTAACTGATTTATGCATTCACTTGTTAAAGCTGACATAAAAAACAGATACTTCTGTGCATCATTATGACACACACATATTAATACACACTGTTAATACATACCCGCATTTTACCAAAGAATGCTGGTCACTTTAGTCCTCAAAGCAATCAGAAGTAATCACTTATACATCAGTTAGTACTGATTCAAACAAATGTGGCTTGCTGTTATATACATTTAAGGAAGTCTTTCAAACCTGAGAATTACATTCAGTTATTTTCAGTCATGTTCAAAGCACATAGTTCATGTTCCTTGTCAAAAGGACATGTCTCAGAGTTGACAGATTTTTTAAGTGTTGCTCTGGAAAGATCATCTGCTGGAGTTGTCACCACTTTAAGTCTCTGTGAGGAGAAACGGAAAGAGCCACCATTATCAGTGTGTCTGCAAAATATCTTAAATTCAGTTATAAACACATTAAATGTCATAAGATAGTCTCAAACTTGAATTTTTGAAGTATTAATTGTTACATTTCATGGTATTTCATTTATTACCCTATCTCACTCTAATAATCATATTCCTACATAAAACTCACCTTTTCACAGTATAAAATACATATACACTACTTACCTTTATAGTTTCTTGCAATGTTTGAATAAGAAAACATTGATTTGTCCAAAAATCAGTCTTAAATTTTAATAAAAATGATCTTAAAGGTCTTAAAAAGCCTTAAATCTAAGTGTCTGATACCTGTAGAGTCCCAGTTAATCCACCATAACAAGAACAATACTAAAATATCCTAACTTGGGTAAAAGAGTACCTGTCTCAGTGTTCCTGAAGTTCCAGTCAGACTGTAGAGAAACCACAGTGGTGTCATGATGACTGAAGACAGAGCAAGAAATAGCCCGAGGGCATGACCCCACCAGGGGTACTGGTAGGTGTTGTTGTACCTCAGAGGGGTGAATTTGACCAACGAAAAGAGCAATATGCCCTGTAAGAAACGATACATAACATAACTTAGGGATGTTTGTATGTGTATATGGGCACACACTCTTTAGCAGGTATAGCTTTCATGCCTCCCCTTCTGTGATCAATTCCTGATAATGGACACCTTGATTGTTATTATTCCATATGGGCCGCCAGTTGAATCAACCTGATGCATAGTTGACATTAATTTCCTTTAGTTTTTTTTACAGCGTAATTCACACCATAGTGACTTTTTTAGGCTTAGACCAACAAAAATCCACTTTGTTCACTTACTGTAGATACACATGGAGTGATGTACCTCCAGCAATATTTCATATAGGGCATGGGGCTATATCCAATCATGTCCGTAATATTATCGTAGAAGCGATCAGCACCTTGGAGACAGACAGACATGTCATTATCAGGTCATAAAAACTAAAATTCAAACATAGTGGAATGAAAGTGGAATAAAATGTTATATTTTAACAGAAGAAAAAAAAATGTCTTTGACCAATCAAATCAACATGTAGTTAATGTAAAATAGATTTGAAACTGAGCAAAGGTGAATAAATTACCCGATGCTGAAATGCTTGTTTAGTACTGATTGACTGGATGAGACATTAAATTCAGCTCACCATATACCCATCCTATACAAACAGACTCCAGAATGGCAAAAAGTACTAATGGGATTCCACTGCAGGCGTAGTAGTCAAAAAGCTGAAACACATAAAGTCCTCCCTGCAGTGCGTTAGGAAACAGAGGGAGAAAGTACGGGGACATCATTTCTAAAATCGTGAATCTTATCTGTTCATTTTTATGTACAGCAGGACACAACAGCCTATTTTGCCTGTATTTCTTACTGGTGCTAAAAACATACATAGCAGTCAGACAGTAATACAGATAGTCACACAGAAACAAAAAGACACTCACGTCAGTGACCATAGAGAGTCCGATGAGTAAGCACAAACTACAGGAGACCAGCAAGAGTAGTTTACGTCGATGACCAATGAAAAAGAAGGATGGATACATGTCTGATATGGATGTGACCAGGGCTTCCAGATTCACAAACTGTAGGCAAAAAAACCCCAAACAATAGACAATAACATTTTCTAATGGAGAACAGTATAAATTAAAGGGACAGTCCATCCCAAAATCAAAAATACAAATTTTTAATCTTACCATTAGTGCTATTTATCAATCTAGATTGTTTTGGATGTCTTAAACTGGCACAAGGACAAGAGTTTAAAATTAGTCTTTGGATAACACTGACACATTTATAGCAATATTTATTAATGTGCACTGTCCCTGTAAAAGTAAAATCATAAAAAAATAAAATAAGTAAAATAAGTTGCTGAGTGCAGGTACTACTGGCTCACCTAGCATCACTGAGCTAGCTAATGTTACAGTTCAGCCTTAGAAACCGCCAATATTGTTTACATCTCATGCTTTCAAAAGCACAAGCTCGTGCATATCCATGAGTAGATGCATCTGCTTCTTCTTCAGTAATCGAGTCATGATTTCTGTAAACAGATTTTGCTTAGATATACTGTTTTGGTAAGCGCCATCTAGTTCCACTGTATTTGAGAGAAGGCAGACATCTCTATGGCCTAAATCTCCAACACTCAGCAACTCACACCAAAACAATCTACATTGATAAATAGTACAACATGTTTGTCAGGAAGAATATGTATTTTTTAGTTTAGTGCAAACTGACCTTTTAATGGTTAACAATGAATCAAAGAGTTACTACAAGGTCAAAGGTACCCTAGTTATGCTTATTGCATTTAGCAGTTCTCATTTCTCTGCTTTTAGGACATTATTTTGTTTGTTGTCACTCAGCAATGACTATATTTACTGGGGGTTTAGTCTCATGTCTCTCAATTGTCACCATGATGACGAACTAGGTGGCTCCATCAGGGTGCCAAGCTGATAGTAAGTGTATCAGGGTTTTGTTTCTAGTTTCTTTCATATTTTGTTAGTAAAACCTTACCTGACTGTCCAGTCCGAGGAAGATAATCATAATGAAGAAAAAGGCAGCCCAAACATGGGGTAAAGGCATCATTGCTACTGCCCGAGGGTAGGCAATAAAAGCCAGGCCAGGACCTGCAAGTGGTATAAAGCATGCCAAATGCCATATTATGTTCGAAAATGGTTAATACAGTACTTCACATCTTAAGATCATAACATGACATGACATGACATAATCTTTCAATATATTGCACCAAAGCTCATACACGCCATTTGTTGCTTTACACACAGCGTCATACCTGATGCAGCCACTGTTGAGATGTCGACACCCAACTCATAGGACATGAAGCCAAGGACAGAGAATATTGCAAAGCCAGCAACAAAGCTGGTCGTACTGTTCATCAGGCACAGGGCAAATGCGTCTCTGTAATTGAAAATGATTCATACATATACTGAGTCATATAAAAATGGACACCTGCAGTATTACAATGGGGTAACAGCTTTTTTCTTTACTTGTAGCAGTTGTTGTTGTATTTGTTGTAGCTTCCCATAGATGCCAAACAGCCCGTGCAGACAGCATAGGAGAATAATATTTGGCTTGCAGCATCCATCCACACCTGTAAACAATAACATGATATTCAGTAGTTGTCCTTTGTTTTTTGGCTGCAACCAGCAGTGCCTTATCTCACTGTTGGTTGGTCGCTCAGTGGATCCTCAAACATTTTCCCACCCTTTGGCAGCAACAAGTTTTGACCTAGGAGGCTGAAGTTTGGCATGGACAAACTTTTTCCAGCTGGAGGGCGGTACTTGGTTTTAGTTTGATTGTTTTAATATTGTGGCCGTGTCACAAATGCTCTCCTTTAGCTTGTGTTTCTGAAAACATTTGAGGTGAAAAATAGGTAATGCAGTAACAGAATCTTGATGCATATTTGATTAGCGCTGCCTAGATTGACAGCAATACACGAGCAGCTATTGGCATGCAGTTGGCCTCTGTCTGTGCTAGTTTTTTTTTCTGTCAGTCTGGGGCCCTAAATCTTGCTAAGCCAAGCTCTTCTGACGCAGAGACAACACGTGGCTGTAGGGACACCTCTGATGCAAACATTGCTGTAGTGCATTCTGCCATTTCATTGCCCCTCTTCTGTTAAGGAGTAGAGTGTTTGCTCCCAAAAGAGCTAGCAGTGAGAATCCCAAGTCTAGTCTGACCAAGATACTACGATGAGTTTGCTCCGAAATTAGGAAATGGTTTACTATGTGTTTTCCTACCCAAGTAACAAGACATGCAGTCTGCCTCATTGGGTCTTTCATAAGGACCCAGTGGTGGTGTAGAAACCATAACAATCACTCGTCACCCACATTTGTGCCTCACCTGAGGATCAGCCAGACGCAATGGATCAGGAGAGAGGTAAAATCGAATACCATCTATGGCTCCTGGCAGCGTCACACCACGAATCAGCAAAGCAGTCATCATTACATAAGGGAATGTGGCTGTGAAGTAGACGACCTGAAAAAAAGGTGTAAGATAATAAAAGACGTGGGGTGGAGAAAATAAAAATGTAGTAAAAACAACCTGCAGTACATTCGACTTTGTTAAGCTCACACAGCGATTACTGAGGATAGCAAACAGGATTTGATTGAGTCCTTCAGTTTTATCACACATTATGGTTGGTAGCTCACCTTTCCCGAGGACTTGACTCCTTTCCAGATACAGAAGTAACAAACAACCCAGCTGAGCAGAAGACATCCAGCCAGGTCCCAGTGGATATTTCCCATCTCTTCTATACCTTGAGACAGACCCAGGACTCTCCTCCTGAACAAAACATACTGTATGTTTAGGAATAACTCTAAGCCTGTACAAGATACCACTTTAATTTCAGTATCAAAAAGAGTATTTGTACATACTGCCAGAACTCTTCAACTGAAGAAGTTGCGTTCTGAGAATCATGACCAACAGATGAATGATTTGTTCGATAATCGACACAGTACTCTGTTAGTGGAAAAGAAAGAATAACGGGTTAGAAAATAAGTTAATGATACAGGAAATTCAAAATCTTTAAACTTTATGTTTATTGGTTGGCTTTCTGTCAGATCCTAGAGATGCTTTGAACAACTCTTCCTCGTATCACAACTTTTCTTTTACTCAGACTTTTTCCTCTTTTGTTCAAATTGCTCCTGTGTGGAGTTGCCAGCACATGTAATTAACACATTATTTGTCAGACGCTATGAAGTCACCACAACCTCACCAACATATGTGGCTCAAAAACAGATGTCAGGATCAACATAGTGAATCAGATGCTAAAGGATGAGGGTAGCATTATAGAATGTTTTTGTTATAGTTAATAAATCCCATGAAAAGAACAAAATTAACAAAGCATTAGTTCATGTTTTATTACTCTCTGATATATTGTTCCTTCTGAAGATGTTAATCTTTTAGAATCAGACATAAATGAATACTTTCATTTATGAGAAAGATTAAGTAATTTCCTAAAATAGCTGGGCACTGCAGCTTTTAGAAAATGACAGTCAAACATTAAGTACAAAATGTATTTGTTGGGGACTATTTTCAGCTAAAGATGAATACACAATTTATGCAAAAACTGACATAAATTACAATTAAATGTGTAATTTACAGCAGGATGGCATGTATGGGATTGAGTTTAGCTTTTTAGATAACAACTGAGCTCTACTCACAGAGAGTAACTGAGGGAGAGATTGGCTATTCAGACAATGCTAACAACTGCTAGTGGGATCAATTATTTTTTTCATAATTTTATGGAATTTATTGAAAATACAAGACGTATACATTATTACCATAATTATCCCTTAAATCTCAAAATGTAAGCATGTAGCCTACTGAATAATATCATAGAGCATGTGTACCTGTGTTCCAGGTGTTGTTACAGCTGGCCCAGGGGAGTACAGTGTTGATGGAGGAGAAGAGGTAGAGGAATGCCCAGGCCAGGATGACAATATAATACATCACAGTGTATAGCATCAGCACTAGACTTCCATAGCCTAAACCTGAAGATAAAACATGATATCTGCAAAATAACTGATCAGCAGGCAGAATTTATATTATATTTGTTATAATCCATTGTATTAAATGTTTGCTACAGTGAGAAGTACCTTCAAAGAGAGGACATATTTTCCTCCAACATGTGATTCCACCCTGACCAGTTAACTGTCCCAGAGACAATTCCAGAAAGAAGATGGGCATCCCACAAGTGAACAGGAACAAAACATATGGAACCAAGAACACTCCTAACGGGAAGAAAAGTATGAAAAGAGACAATAATGGTGCATTTGATGATTGTTACAGACCTAGTTATAATACATTCTCAGTATGTTTACATGCACATTCATCTTGTTTTTTAATTTCGTTCTTCCTCTTTTGTTTTTCCTGGCCGAGATAACATGAATTAATAAAAGAAAGTTTTATGAATTTATGCTGTTTTTCGACCAGGAAAAGAGGAAGAACGAAATTAAAAAACAAGATGAATGTATCCATATGGCAACTGCTAGAGCAAGAACATCATGTTTTTGGACAGATGAGGAGACACAGACATGCAACCTGCTTGCTAGCTTTTTTGGTATGTGATGTAATAGGTCAACCGGGAGAGGTCCAACATTGCCACCTACTGTGGCTGAATGGGACATGCTTCCGTCAATAAATTGATTCTCCTGTGGTGCTTCTATACTGGACAAGTACAGTAGCCCAAATAAGTAGTATAATCGAGCTAAGACCTAAGCCTGGCACAGCAACTATGGAGCATGCGTTAAATGCCTAGGCCAGTTCAGGTCTGACTGAGGCCTTTACATGAAAGAGTAAATCCCTCCCCAGCCGCATTATCCAGGTGTGTTAGTCAGACTTTGAGACATTCAGCTTAGTATGATTACATTCCGACTAACATATTTACATGTATTTTAAAAGTCCAGTTTTAGTCGGACTTACACAATAATTCGACTTTTTTTTTTTTAAACATAGGCTACTGAGTGTGTGTTCTTGTCTTGCTCTCCTTTTTCTCCAGAATAATCCCACGCGTAGGTGGTAGTTATGTTCTTACCTCCTCCATTTTTGAAGCATAGATATGGAAATCTCCAAACATTGCCCAGACCAATGATTTCTCCAACAACTGCCAAAATGAATTCTTTCTTGTTGGCCCACTGGCCTCTCTTAACAGACTTGGATGGAGGATTATTTGGATTGTCGTCGTCTTTCATCGGTTTCTTCTCTGGATTAATCACTGGCTCCATTTGGACAGGTCAACTGGGCTAAAACGTAGATTAAAACCGTGACAGTGTGTTTTATAAACAGTGGTGGAAAGTAACCAAGCACATTTATTCAAGTACTGCACTTGAAGCACTTTAATATCACCCTATATTTCTACTCCACCACATGTTAGAGGGGTATATTATACTTTATAGGCTGCTTTGTCGAGCGCAATGACACTGAGAACATTAGATTAAACACAGTTTAAGCTGTTTATTTCATTTTCCAAATGTAATAAGGTAGTTCAACGTATTGATCGGTTTGTAATGCTTACTGAACCAAAAATCTTGTACCAAATGGTTACGAGCAGGTGTATTAATTAAAATTAGCTTCATGCACTTTCACCAGCTCCAACATTAAAATGATGCTTAAACCTGCATGCATAAATAATTACAATTAGGATATATACAGGGCACCAGGTGGCTCAGTGGATCGAGCAGGCACACCATGCACAGAGGATGTGCACAGTGGCCGCAGGTTTCATTTTGGTTTTGATTTTGCAATCATGCATAACCAAGATTTAAGTTTAACTCAGCAATAGGCACTTCCTTTTATAGATGGTTTATACATTGACTATCAAGATCAGTGTCTTTGCCAGTTTTACTCTTGTTTGTTAAACTTAGATATGTGACTATTTTGTAAAATTTTCAACAAAGGCAAAGTTACTAAGCATGCTGTGTTACTGCCATATAAAGATGGAATTGTCAGAAGTAACTGGTATTATATATTCTTTTTGATTTTGTATTATTACTGTACGGCATAACACAGTTAGTATATAGTAAAATATGATTTTTAGTGTTAATGTAAGTAAATGAATCCAAAATTAAGTGCCAATTCACAAATGATCTGAAATCAGCAGCAAGGTAAATATGGGTTGATCAATACTTACATGTGCCTCTGGAGCCCTGTTGCATTGGCTGGATGGAAGCTCTTGCAGAGAATCTTATGCAAGTGTTTCGTCAACGCCCTCAGAGAACATTTGACCAATGAATATCATTTACTGATCAGGCAGTTGTTACTCTTTTCTGGAGTGGGCTACTTCCAAAACATTTGTTTAGCTGACAGTGGATCATAGCAGATCACAGATTCAGAAATCAGAGAATAAGATATTCAAAATGATGCCAAACATGACATAGGTAAATAGCTGGCTGCAGAATATGTGGGGGGGTCATGACAGTGGTGTGTGTTTAAATGATGTACACATACTTACTTACCGTGGATTTTATAACTGTCCAGACCTTTGAATCCCCCAACTCCTGCTAGTTTAAGATGTGGAGGGGGGTGCTGTTCAGTAATGCTATTGTCAAGCTGTTGTCTATGACCAATGAGGATTAATGACAACAATGGTGAGCACTGTACATAAGATAGATGCTGCAATCGTGGCCCCTATCAATTGTCAATGTCTTCTCGATATTGCCCTACATAGTGGTTTATTTTATTTTGACCCGAAACTGCATAGCAGTGCTATCCTGCGTTGTGTGTGAATGAAAGACTTGAATTTACATCACGGGAAAGAGCCAACTTCAGTTGTTAAATCAGATTGTCTTAGTGCTTTTATGGTCATAGAAGACTCTTTCTAGTTCTTAGGTAAGACAATAAAGGGTTTGTCAATTGCACACCACACACACCACTTCTCAACTGAACTACAAGGTTGTGGACGGGCAGCTTAAAAGGTCTGTTGGAAAAAAACTGGTTTATTCAAGCAAATGGTGTTAGACAAAAGTTTTCCCTTCGGGATAATGTGTACAAAGTAAGTAATAATTACCATCAGCATGAATGCTTAACTTCTCAGAAGACCTGCCTGAAAAAAAGACTGGTGTTGAGATGACCAAAGTTTCAAAATTCAAATCCAATAGAGAGACTATAGGAGCAAATAAGTGTCATAAATATTTAAATACTGACAGCCACAGTATACTTTTTACTGTTCATTGAAATGTTTTCCTTTGAAAACCTTGTATCTGAATTTAATAGACCTGAATTCATTCGAGCAGTTCGGGTCATAAAGTGATAGTGCAGTGGTCTGACTAATTTGTTACAATTTACAGAAACATTATGCAATAATCCAATTTCTAACCACTCTTCCCCTTTCTGTTTCTTTCTTTCACACAAGCAGCTCTCTTATCGGCGCAGCTGCGCTCAAACTTTCTGATGACTTTTGGCCAGGAAAATCTGTTAAGGTCCAACCATATTTTATCTCTCCAGTCATATCCGGTTAAAATATTTACCTCTGAAAATGTGCTGTGTCATCACAGAAAGTAAAGGTCTCCCTTCAGATTTTTAATTTCAAAGAGGTGCATTTAAACTATATTCAGATACATGGTTTCAAAAACACAGCTGACTTCAAGCTATGGATTCACTTGTTTAAATTTCAATATTAAAGCATATGATCAAGCACTGGGCATTCATCTACATTAATATTTCACAATATTTTAGGTACAGCAGGAATTAGTAACATGGTGCAAATGTTTTTCATTTGCACCATGTTACTAATTCCTGAGGCACAATATCGAATTTCAGTTCAAATTGTTAACATAATTTGTAATATTTTGATGAAAACAACACTGATGAAACAACTCCTTCTGAAAGTCTGATTTTTGTCTACATTACCAAAAGGTGGCATTGCAATTAAATATGGCAGAGTTAAAGGAATAATGCTACTCTAAGGGTCACCAAAGCCACCAAAGTAAGTCGACTTTCAAATCATAAACGCTGAGACCAAAATATAGGCCTGCAGTGTTAATGCTGGCCTATATTCAAATACATTAATTAATTTATCATTTTTTTAACCCATACTGTTTCATGAGAAATCTGACACAAAATACTATCACATTTTACCCATAGGTTTGGTAGCCAAGTGGCTATTTTTTACTCTTGAGGTCATTACATCCTGTCACCTGAAATGTTAAAATGTGCGAGTTTTGCAAAACACAGTGCTATGTTCAGTCACAGTGCTTTTAGCCTAACTAGCTGTGTGACTCAAGAGATGGCACATGTACCTCTCAGTTCAGATTATATGTCCGAGGGTGCTCATGGTAAAAAAAAAAAAAGACTAGTTAAGTTAGGTTAGGATACAGTCAAATACACAAGTAAAAATCAATATATGGCTCCTCCATTCAAAAGAAATCCATTATAATACACTTAAAAGATGCCAGTGATGCATTAGGGGTTGCAAAA
The DNA here is from genome assembly GCF_008729295.1 of Plectropomus leopardus. Classification (NCBI taxonomy): domain Eukaryota; kingdom Metazoa; phylum Chordata; class Actinopteri; order Perciformes; family Serranidae; genus Plectropomus; species Plectropomus leopardus. Next base: position 19,698,217 of record NC_056474.1, read on the forward strand.
TAAGCCTATCATTCTTAACTTTTCTGCAGTCATGGTTTAATATAGTCAAATATTGTAAAACACCACCTGGTTGTCTGTAAGATTAAGCAACTAAATAATGTTGTTAGAAATATGGAAAAAATATTGTAAAACCACCTCTGTTCATACAAGATGAGATGCAAGCCCAGACCTGCAGTGAACCCATTAAATGGTTCTTGTCCCACACTTCTGCACTCTTAGTTACTGCTGTTCATTGCTACATGAACTTCCACTACTTTGTGCACAGAAACCTATCATTGAAGTGGGATACATACTGTGCTCATTGTCTGATAAAAACTTAATTTCGAAAAGGACAGGGTTTAGCGTATGTTTTTATCTCAAACAAAGTGTAAAATTCCTAATAATACCTTCCTGTGTTTCAGAGAAGAAACTTGGTTTTGCCCAGAGGAACTGCAGAGGTGGATATTATCTGGGGTCTTGAGCTGAACTAACTATTAGTAGTAGCAGTAATGGAGTTAGTAACAGTAGTAGTAGTAAAAGTAGTAGCAGGAGTATAATTAATTGTTGTAGTACTATTAGTAGTAGCATTGGTAGTAGCAGTAGTTGCAGTAGAAATGGTTGTTGCAGTAGTAGTATAAGTAGTTATACTAGTACTGCTTTTGGTAGCTGCAGTAGTAGTATAAGTAGTTGTATTTGTCCTATACTAGTAGTAATAGCAGTGGTAGTAGAAGTCATAGTAGCAGAACCATTAGCACTAGTTTACTACTAGTAGCAGTGGTAGTAGTAGTAGACGTAGGAGCACTAATACTAGCAGCTGTTGCGGTAGCAGTAATATTACATTACATTCTGGGAGTTTTGACTTCAGCCACTATGGGGCAGCATAACATCCCATAACAGCTGCCTCTCACTCCTCAGAGTCATTTCTTTGTACAACAGTTGGTGAATTGGCCTCTCTGAATCCATCTAGTCTATGGCATAAATAATCAGTCAATAAATTACTTAATCTGCAGCTATTCTTATAATCATTAATTATTTAAGCTTTTTTACAAGCAAATAGAAAGCCAAATAATCTTTAGTATTCAGAAGGATTTTCTGTTTTTCTCTGTTTTATATCATTTCAAACTGAATATATTTTACTTTTGGACTGTCAAACAAAAAAAATTATCTTGGGACTCAGAAAACTGTGACATAATCTTGATTAATAATGAAAATAATCATTACATGCAGTCCTAATCAAGGCCTCACTGTCCAGATGCAACTTGCCAATTAGAGTTATGCTTAAAATGGACATCATGCAAACTGACACAAACAAAGACCTGTAAACAGATATTAAATCAAACACTGAGCAGTGTTGTTAAAATTGCTTTGAAAGTAAGAAATCCTGTTTCCATTTTTTGGCATTGTATATATTGCATATATTGGATTACACATTGTTTGCACCATACTTTTATCTAGATTTATATTTTGCACATACTGTTTTGTTATTTTTGTCTTTTTTATATGAACTGTATCTGAACTGTCGCAACTTTGTATTTCAACTGCTGCACAACAGTTTCCCTCGGGATAAACAAAGATATGCTGTATCTCATCTTATCTTATCTTATCTTATCTTATCTTATCTTATCTTATCTTATCTTATCTTTACATTTTATGGTGTATGTAATACTACCATGTATTTTTTAAGCATAAGTTGTTTAAACTTACCTTGTCCAAACCCACTGCATGGACACTTCAGTGTCCCTTTGTGGAATCATAAAAGTAGATAATTGATATTTTATGTTATCTCATATTATCTTATTTTAGATTATTTACTCATATTTATCATTGAGATGCATTAATATGGACCAGACAAAATCAAAGAAACAATAAAACTTTCCTTGTATAAAATCAATAAGTGTCCCCATGCACCAGCATAGATTTATAATGCCTGGTGTGACCACCAGCATAACAGAAAGTGCTCTAAATATAAAATAAAACAACAATGAATAAATAAAATATGCCACAAATATGGTGTTTAGTGGGGAAAGTGGGAGCCACGAGGGATGGTGACCTAATTGCATACACTGCCAAGAGCAGGAATATTTAAGGTGTGCTATTATAATACATCTACGGCTCCTGTCTCTCTCGCGCCAATCCATTGGATCTCGCGCGCGGTTTCGGTCTGTTTTTCGCACGCTCCACAGCGGACCAATCAGAGGGCAGTTTTCCTCGGCAGCGTCCCGTTGCCATGCAGTTGTCCTGAAACTTGTCCTGTCTTGTCCGGCAGCGAGGGTAAGTTCTGCAACAAGTTATCCATTCATTTCTGCATTTAATGCTCCTCCTAAACGGTAGTTCATTTTGTTAAACTACTAATCCGGTAATAATATAGATTCAATGTCATATTCAAGTTTTTCTTATACTGATAGAAATCTTTATTATAGTCAAGTTAGTCGTGTTTTTGTGCAGTGTTTGGGGATGCTAGATGCTCACCCGTGAAATCAACTTTGAATCTGAACACAAGTTGACATATTACATGACAACTTATGACATGTTATAAACTACATGTATGTTGCAGGCAGGACTTTGAATAGATGTTTTACTGTAGTCTAAATGTTAGAGGCCAGCAGGCAGCTGCAGTTACGGTAGTAACCCAGTTGGAGACAGACACGCCCAGCTAATGTGTGTCTGTCCAATCCCACTCGAGAGCACACCCGAAAAATTAGCATACCACCAATGATAACAGCTATGCAAATGTCCGCTTGACTTGCATTGTCCCGGACAGTCTTAATGTGAAGTTGCCAGATTTATCGCTCAGTTGCAGCATAGAGGACTACAGATAAAGTGCGTGTCGAGAAGATACCAGGATAACTCGCTGTAGTACTACAGTCTTTGCTCTAAAGTGGATTTGGATTATATGTACAACATGACATTTGAGGAACTTAATGGGGATTATTCTCAAGAAAGGTAAATAATAGACATTATGATAAACTCTGTTTGATCTGGTTGATGCATATAAAGTGTGTTATTTCTGAAATACAGTCGTTTGCTTGCAGCAATATCGTATGCATTAAATGTATTATTGCAGGATAAAGGTTAATGTGTAAATACGTTAAATGACAGTATGGTTGAGACTGATGACAGACATTAAAATACACTCTTTGATCGGTGAGCTAACCGCTGTTGCGTCTCGAGACCGTCTCCCCCTTTGAGATAACTAGCTAACACAACGCTGCTCTGTGGTTAAAGGTGAGAAAAAACTATAAGGGTACTCGACGTGACTTTCCGAAATATGCTTGTTTACTCTCCCACAGCTGTCAAAACGAAAATGTAATAACTTTTAAAGTGTCGAAACCAACTTGTGCACATCTGTCAGTTGTGCTTGTGACGACGCCGGGTGGTTAGCTAGCAGTCTGGCTAACGTTAGCCACCAAAAAGGGACGGTGGGAAGTTTTTGTGGTGCACTTAAAACGATGTTAACATAAAAAAATGTTTTGCAGAATGGAATCCGTGGCGAAAGCTTTGGAAGAAGTCCTCACCTCTGCCTTACCACAGGGCTGCATCACAGTCGGGGTCTACGAGGCTGCCAAATCACTCAATGTGTAAGTACAAGGTCATATTGTCTATTGTTTGAAGTCCTGCACAGTGTAAAAACCTCTCAAGAAGAAGTTAGGTGACTTACGTATAATAGGATGCTGTGCTTTATTAACAAATAAAAAGACCAAGAGCATCTATTTTATTTTATTTTCCTCCCCAGAGACCACGATAATGTGGTTTTGTGCATCCTGGCCACTGATGACGAAGATGTGAAAGATGTGGCGCTGCAGATCCACTTCACCCTCATTCAGGCTTTCTGCTGTGAGAATGACATCAACATCCTGAGAGTCAACAACACCCGGCGCCTGGCAGAAATACTTGGAAGTGGAAGCAAACAGAGTGGGGGAGAGCCTCTGGACCTGCACTGTGTCCTGGTCACTGTAAGTATCTTTTCTCATTAATATACTTGTTTTTGTATTAACCCTGTAGTGTTGTGATGTTCAATACAATACAAATACAAAAGATACAAAATACAAAATATTGAGTCATGAGCATGTGAGTGAAATTTTTGCCCAAGGAAGAAGTTGCCCGTACTTGTTCTTTTGCATTTGGTAAACATGTAAATGACTCCTCCCTCATATGACTTCCCAGGAATTTCAGTAGAGGGGAATACCTCGGATTTGCTCACACACACACACACACACACACACACACACACACACACACACAGACACACACAGAGGGGCTATTTTTAACTTGGATATCTGTACAGTTAAATAACTTCTTTTTTTTCATTTTCAGAGCCCACATTCTACATCATGGAAGGATCCTGCTTTGAGCAAAGTGAACCGTTTCTGCAGAGAGAGCCGCTGTATGGACCAGTGGGTGCCCATCATCAACCTGCCCGAACCATGAACTTTTGGCTGCAATACCCTGTAAAAGGACTTGTATCTGCACAGTAGGAGTGGTGTGAACCCTGATGGCCACATAGCCACCCAGAGATCAAATTCCAAAGCACTGCTGATGAGGAAAGAAAATTTTGGAGGAAAAAAAAAGACCCGGTTGTCTACATGGGATGTATTTAAAAGAAGAAAAAAAAAAAGGGCAGTTGGAATTTCCACTTTGGACAGGACTGTTTGGAGTCTGTCAGCCTTGGCAACTGAGTTGAGATGGCAAGGCACTTGTATCGTCATGAGGTGGAAATGTGCAAAAGCATGTGTGCTTTTCAATGTGAAGCCGGACACTGTGCAGCAGGATTATATCATGTATGTTTGGTAAAGCCTCTGTGACAATTCAGAGAGGTGGGGAGAAACCAGAAAATGGAGCTGTTGAGTGGACCAAGGCCTCGGCCTCTCTCTGCAGAAACAAAGCACTTGTTGAAACACTGGACTTTTTGCAATTTCACTTATTTGATTAAAATTGTTAATGTTGCCGTTGCTATTGTCATAATTTAAAAAGGGAAGGGCTACACATCCAGTGAAGACATTCTGTGTGTTTAGTGTTTCTAAGCCAGCTGTTTTTTGCCACAAGTAAAATAATTATTTTGTTACAATTTAAGTTATTTCTAATGATATTTAAGTGTATTTATGTTTCATTTTTTACCATAACTATTTGCAAATCTGATATGTATTGCTGTCAATAAAAAGTATTTTTTGGAAACCAGAACTGCATGTGTTTTCTTTTTTTTCCGTTTCTGGAAATGTTAGAAAAGGCAAGCTGAATTCTGACCTCTAGCAGTTGTAAAGAGGAGTCACGTGCAGATCACAGGGGTCATGCTGGCCTCTGTGGCCTCAGTGCCATCTCTGAGCTGAAGAGAACAATAATCCTCAGCGCTCTCTCTGCACAGGCTTCTGCCTCGGTCAGCAGGATAATGTTCATTCATCCACACAGGTTCCCTTTTCACCGATTCTTAGTGATTTGTTGGACAGCTTGCATTTTCACCAGCTGACTTCCTAAAAAGGAGCATGTGACATCTGCACAAATGCTTCACAGCAGGAAGCTGGAATACAGATACACAATTCCTACATTTCACATACTGCATTACATAAAATAGAGTTGCATGTGTACCACTGAGACAGCGATGTAACGTCAAGTGTTTTCATGCTTTTTGTGTCACTGCCTGCTGATGCCCTTGGGACCAGAATATGCCGTGTAGCTTACTGCAGAGCACATGACTGGAACAACTTGGAAAATTTTGTTGAGGAGGCACTGACATGCAATCTGTTGTGCAAGCTGCACTGAACAGCTCCACTCCCTGGCTCCTTTTCTTTTCCAACTGTATCACACACACACACACACACACACACACACACACACACACACACAGGTGATCTCTGTGGAGTTGAATGTCAGTGATGTCACTGGGCTGATGTAAGGCAGGCAATCCCCTCTGAAAGTGCAGAGTCATGATCATGAGAAGAGGGAGGGTGGAGGCTGTTCTTGAGTTGCACAACCCAGTCCAACTTTTCATGTGAGAGGGATCATGTGGCAGTACGTAATATTATTGAACTAAATGCTTTCTGCTATCATTTATGGAGTTTGCTTGATTGTGTGGGTTTTCTTTAGGCAGGCTCTGGTTTCCTGCAAAGACATGCAAGCTAAGTGAATCAGAAACTGAAATCCCAGAAAGAGGAAAAATGGTCAGATGGATGACACCCCACGACCTGGGGAAAATTCAGGGTCTTACTCAGTGATGTTTGAGAAGAGTGGTTTCTAAACTCACCGTAACACCTAGAGGCCCCCACTACAGACAATAAGTGAATTTAACCCCTTTAAACCTCAGTAAATTCGCCTGATATCTTTCGAAATGTAAAGAAGCCAATGAGCAATTTCTAAGAAGACATTACCCACAAATTAGCAAGAAATAAGACAAAAGTACAAGAAAATTACCAGAAAATTAGCACAAAAAAGGAAAGTTAAAAAACAACAACAAGCAAGCAGGAAGTGACTAGAAAAGTGCTTAATAATAATTATAATTCTGTAACATATTTGTAGCGGGCATTTGTCAGCAAAAATCAAAATCAAACTTAAATCAAATATTCCGATGACCACTAATGCACCACAGGTTGTGATGTACGCAGGCAAAAGACGGCTAATGTCCATTTAAAGTTATTGCAGTTTCGATTTATAATCCCAAAAACAGGCAAGCAAACAAGGCAGAAAATAATCATGGCTCCAGCTGCCTCACTTGCTCTGGTAGAGCCCAACCCGGTGCATGCTGGTCCTACCTGCCCACCTATCTTTGTAACTGCTGGTGCCCTGTATTACCCAATTCACTAACAAAATAATAAACAACAAAATGCTAATTATGTGGAAGCTACATATGCTGAATAAAATATTAGCATATGTTTTCTTTTTTCAAAATAAATTTCTAAATCTACTAATTTCTTGCAATTTTCAGGACATTTCTTGGCAAGTTGCTTATTGGCATTTTTCTTAAGTTTCAAAAGAAATCTCGCTAGTTTGTTCGACATTTAAAATATGTGTGAAAGGCGCTTGAACTTAGCACAAGAACATTCATGTCACTGATCTATTATGCTTTTCCATATTTTTTGTCTTTTAGTGTTACTATGTTGAATGTTCATATCAAGCAAAACAAAAACAAAAAAAGAAAGCAGCTACACCCTTAAATATACATAACTTTGGGCCTTAATAAAATGAGAACGGGTGATGTTTTTATACAGCACAATTGACGAATAAAAATATAACTCTGTCCAGTTGTCATGAATGTTGAAACTAGCTGTAGAAACCAAACACGCTTTTGTACGAGGCTGTAAACATGTTTTTATATCTGCTGTGAGGTTGGGCATTTTAATATGGGGATTTACTCTGTTTTGGAGCCAGCCTCAAGTGGCCATTCAGTGAACTGCAGTTTTTGGCTCTTCTGCATTGGCCTCATTCCTTAGTCTTGGAGGTTGTGGCTTGGTTTAGCCAGAGGGTGAATACAGATGTTTCAGCACAGACAGCATAAGGAATATGAAGTGTTTTTTTTAACAATTAAAGCATGTAAACATGTTCTAGTAGAATGTAGGAACCCAAAAATGAGCATAATAGGTCTTCTTTACAGGAAAACTAAATACACTTAGACTGTCTATTTTGCTGCCATAACTGCAGCATATTAAACATAACCAGGTTTATTAAGAATGAGGTCAACATGCATGCCTTCATTACACCCAGGTAGCACTAATGATATCTGATAGCAAAGACTTAGTGACGCACAATAGTTCATATAAACACTAATACATTATGACAGCTAATGAAAGGTACCTGAATGAAAGTATTTCCCCGCCACAGTAAAAGCCTCTAAGTCACTGTGGTTTCAGTTGGCACTGTGTGAAAGGTTGTGTGTCATGTGATTGCAGAGTGTGACGCCGTTGCTGACTGATGTAATATGGCATTGTTGTGATCGTAGGGAAGAGGTTATTTTAAGATCGCAGCAATGGAGGGCTGATGTAAGTGTCATGAGGCCAATTTGGCCTTCAAGTTAAGTCCAAAAAAGGTTGAGGTTTGCATACAGTCATTGCTACTTCCCGACTATGCTGTATTGTGGGTTAAAGTTCAGGTGCAGCGTTATCAATGTGTTTCTCAAAAGGAGCAATAGAGCAGAGTTTTATTATCTGATAAGTAATGGTGCACTTTGAGTTTGTGTAGTGCAACCCGGAGAACATATTTATAACCTGAGCCAATGGTGTAATGTATATAGAGTTGGTCATTGTGCTAAAGATTAAGAACATAAAGAGATTAATGCACTGAACTTGGTGTGAGGGAAAAGGTAAATGTCAGGTTAAGATAACAATATTGGAGAATAAATGTAAAAAAAAAAAAAAAAAAGCTAATTTATGGGCATCAGTCAAAGAGGTACCCTAGTTCTTTATTTAAATAGCAGTAAAAACTACTACAATGTAAGAATACTCAGTGAATTTCCAGTAAATGTACATACACTGAATGTAAGTGTAAAAATTAAAGTACTCATGGTGCAGTGGTTTCTTTTAGGGATATAAACCATTCAGCACTTAAGATCTCAAAGGTTGATCATTTTATGTTTTATATTAACATAAAACATAAAATGCTTTAATGCTCTTTGTATTGCAGGACAAGTATGAAAGTATAATGCCTGTGTAGCAGAATGAGATGCCTCATCCTCTGATCTCATGTGAGGGTGCTGCCTTGTGTTTCTCTTCGATTGTTAGCAGGGCAGTCTAATCTGTCTTGCTCTTCGGCTCAGGGGCCCACTTCTGGGTTGCTGTAATTCCTGGTCACCTTGCCTCCTCCTTCCCGCATGTAATATAGCAGTAGCTGCATTGTTTGACTGAAAAAAAAAAAAAATCAAAGTCACGGTTTTACTAAGACGTGTGCGCTTGCTGTAGCCACTCAGACTGCGGATCTTGTCGCCCCATAATTTCTTGTAGGCCGTTCTCTGGGTCGGTGATGGGACCTTCTTCCACTGCTGCTTAAGCATGGAGCTCACCCTTCCTCCCCCTCAGGTGATTGTTTGGCCTGATCAGTATGTATGCCTTATGGCGTTTTTATGCAATTTGCTCTACCTCGTAGCTAAATTCAGCTATTATGTGAGAGAATCCCGTGACTTGAGCGTGGCGGCAGCGTGGAGACAGGAGCCACTGCTGCTTTGCTTGGCCTCTGTTCGTTTCTTTTTGTGCTTTGGTTGTGCCACACACCCACTTAACTGCTGCTGACTGGCCTCTTGCCTCCTTGCCTGCCGTGCCTCGGCCTGCTGCTTCCCGCGTGCCACTACAGTGGCCGAAGGCTTGGCTCAGTTCGGCTCAGCTCAGAACTGTGCTCGGCCCTGGGCTTCGCCTTCACAGCTCTCCAGCCTTAACTGTAATCCTATGGCTGGCATGGTGTGGGCCCTAGTGTAGCTTGAGAGTTTGTTTTGTTTTAATTTTAAGTGTAGCCTGTTGGGTTAACACACAACTTTTTGTTTCTTTCTTTTCATGTTGTTCATGGTTTATTTTGTATTAAGTAGTCTGTTTTGAATAGTCTCCTTTTTTGTTTTTTCTTCTTTCGGCAACTTATGCGTGCTGTTTTGTTTTGATTATTTTGAGCAATTTGCCATTTTTCTTTCATTAGATCAGGTATTTTATTTATTAAGTATTGTGCTCAGCCCTTTGTTTAATTTCGGTGGCTGTCATTCTTTTGAAGTAATAAATTCTTTTTTCGTAATTAAAGTTGATTTCTCATGATTTTGGGTAGTTGTACATTTGTTGGTTGTATTTTTTCTTTTCTTGTGAGCTGAGTGTACCCTACTAACCCTGTTTTCTTTCCCCTTTTACAGTTGCTGAGCGCCAAGGTGGTGGTCCTGGTGTCCCAGATGGTGGTTTCCCATTCCTGTGTGCTTTGTGTCCCCCTGATCTTGCTTTTCCTCCCTCACCAAAGTGTGCGTGCAAGGCAAGACAAGGCAGCTTTAGTTTTATAGCACATTTCATACAACAGGGCAATTCAAAGTGATTTACAGAGCAATAAAAACATTATAAAAGATACAGATTTACATTAAAAGAGAAGAGGGATAAGATATACAATGTAAAGTCAGTTACTAAATGTTTTTAAAAAATATATATTAAAAATAGCAAAAGTGCAGACAAGTGGTGCAAAGATAAAAAGAAATTTTAAAATGATTTAAAATCAAGTTTAAAATCGGTTTGTAGTCATTAGCAGACAGAGTAGGTAGGGATCCCTCACATCCCTTCCTGACACATCTCCCCCACTGGTGAGCCTCAGCACTGTTAAGTTCCTCCCCTTCCCTATTCCCCTGTGCCTTTTTTTTCACTGTGTTTTTCAAAAAAGTTTTGTCATAAAATTTGTTAAATTTGTTTGCTTGCCTGGAACCATGTCTCCTGCCTCTCTTAAATATAACGGACTTGAGTGCCTTAATAATTTTGGTACTGTCATATTTAATATTTCCTGGGGGAAAATTGCCCACGATGACGATGGCAGTCATCAACCTTTTCTTTGATATATTGTAATGCAGCATGTCCAATATGTAAATCATATGTTTTAAATGTAGTTGCATCTTAAAGTGCAGACTTGAAATACTTGAAATAGTAAAAAGCATTGGAAACTACTTAAAGCACAAGTTCCCTGCCTCAAAACTGCACTAATGTAAGGTACTAAGTAAATGTATGCACTTGGTGACTTTAACCCATGGAAACTCAAGCAAATTGGCTTGATTGAACAAGGGAAGAAGGCAATGAGCAGCAAAAGAGAAATCACCCAAAAATTAGCAAGAAATTTGTAAAAAGTTTAAGGAAATTACCTGAAAAATAAAAAAAAAAAAAAAAGAAAAAAATTAACAATACAACAAAAGAGACACAAAATGAAGAGATAGTAAAAAAAAAATCAAGGCAAACAAAACTTTGAAAAAGTATTAGTGGTATTGCAAACTTTAAATATGAAGTAATGTTAATTTTTCCCTTGCCTTTCCTTTTTTTCCTTTTTTTTCTTTTTTCTCAAATAATTTTCTAAAGCTACTCATTTCTTGCAAACATTTCTTATTAAGTTGCTCATGGCCTTTTCTCCCTTGTTTTTGAAAGAAATCTAACCAATGTGCTCGGGTTACCAAGGGTTAAATGCTTTTGTAAGGCATCTGAAAGAAACACAAGATAAGTGATGTTCCAGGTTTCAAAGGGTTAAACCTGGTCCTGGGAGAGCTGACTCCGAAGGCAGTTACAGAGTTAAAATGGGTGTATTTCTATACACAGCTGAGCCTACCAGAGGAACAGAGGTGCCACTGCAGTCAGCCCACACCCTCCACCCTCACCCTCACCCTCACCCTCCGGTCCTCCCTGCCTCCCCTTCCTCTCCCACTCATCAGCACATTCCAACACACTGACACTGTAACTGCCCGGGCAGATTTCCACAGTGAGGCACATGGTCAGTGAGCCGGACTGTCGAGGCGCTGGCCGTATGCCCCTCCTGTGATTCTCACATTGCTGCACAATGACAAACTGGGATTACTGCAGAGGCTGTGCTGGGGGAGGGGGGGCAGCCTTCAGGCACATTCATGCCTACAGAGAATATCCAGGCAGTCTGAATCATGTTCATGCATAACAGGAATACCTCTATAGAGTTTTTTTTTTGGTAAAAAAAAAGAAAAAGTGAGTTTAAAAGCATGCATTCAGGTTTTTTTCACAGTACGCGCTATCTTTGGCATTCTTTGTTCTTTAGTCTACACAATGCTATTGCACCTGGCTTTCCTGCAGTGACATTTTCAAAGAAAAACAGCTCAATCTGTGAGAAAACGACCGGAGGAAAGCCAGGTCCTAACAATGAATAATAGGTGAGAATTTTAATTCATCAGTTGTCTGTTTTAGTGTGAGAGCTGTCATATCCAATTCAGGAGTCCTGCAGTTGTTACAATAGATGGCAATGAGCATTATTCCTGTGCGATCTTCTCACAGTGAGCAGGAGAAATTGAAACAAACTGTTTATACACCAACTGGCCAGAAACAAGGTCAAAGAGACACGAGTGGCCACCAACGGAGAACGAAAACAGTCTCTGGCTAAGCAGGCATTTTCCAAAAATAGTCACTACACTCTCCAAGAGCGGAAATCAGGGTTTGGTACTTTCTATATTTAGCTGTCTTGTGTTCTCTGGTTTCTGACTGCCGTGGTAAGAAGCCTGGGGTCTCTCCCATCCCAAGTGAGATATAAATAAAAGACTAATGAGAGGAAATGGCTCCAGATACACTGTGGGTGGATCCCTCTGGCCAGGCTCCATCTGAACAATAAAAAGACCCATATCAGGTTTCTATATTAGGGGACAGTTTACCCCTAAATTATTAATATTTATTTTTTTCTTTTACCTGTAGTGCTGTTTATCAATCTAGGTTGTTTTGTTGTGAGTTGCCACGTGTCGGAGATATCGGCCATAAAGATGTCAAAGTGCCAAACAAATACATTTGAAATATTCAAGAAAAATGTCTCTTTCCAGACACTATCAATATAATCCACGGAACTTGTTGTGGGCAGTTTCATGTAGGAACTATTTTATTGTGACTGATACACCCGATACACTACACCCATAAACCATATAACTGTGCATCTGATCTTAGACAGGAGTCTCATACTCATGACAGCGTGAGATGTAAGCATCGATAGTGTTCTCCTTGGCTGAGAGCTACAGTTAGCTAGCCAACACCTGGAACACGCTGCCTGCCAGAGCGGCGCTACTGGCATGGATCCACTGATTGTCAGCGACGGTACATCTAGAGACAGGGTGACTCGCTGCTTTTTTCTCCGTGCCATGCATGGTTGTCAGCAGAAACAGACCGTGAAATTGCTGTTTTGATAATCATATTGACTCAATGCCACCTTTTACTACAGTTTTAATGTCTTTAGAGATAAGAAAGACAAGTATATCAGTTTTGTTCAAATTTTACTGTTTCCCTTTAAAAATAAATCCTCTGACAACAGAATCCCATCAATTGTTAACACAAGGCATTTTATTGTGAAAAATTTGCAGGACAATGTTGTTGACACTTAAGGAGTTTGCACAATTCATAAATAAGTGGAATATGTTGTCATAATTGTGGAAAAACAGTACTCATCAGCAGGCAGCCCTGCAGAGGCCTTGTGGCAACAAGGCTGCTAATGTGAAAACTCTGAAATTCGGTGAGGTTGTCATCACACATTGCTCACGCATGTGTCTGTTCCAGGCATATCCGACGGCTGTCAGACGAAATGAGGCACAGAGAATCACTGCTGTCGAGTTTTGTGGAGATGGCCGCCGGGCAGTCCAACCGGACACCGCGGTTTGGGATCCCGCTGGGGGCCGGCAGCCATAAGCCTCCTCAGCACGCTGGAAGATTCTGAAGAACGCCGTGCTCCGGCGCTCCGGAGGTCTGCCTCATCCCAGACCGGCACAGATTGGGGATCCTGACCGTCATCACAGCCCACAACCACCATGTCCTCGTCCCCTCTTTTCTCCAACCACATTAATTGTGGGCGATTCCATAATCAGGTACACCAGGTTTTTCAATTCTGACACATACTGCTTCCCTGGAGCCAGAGTCCCGGTGATCCCCGGTGAGGCTGCGCGCTCACTCCCTTCCTCCATAGTCCATGTAATTGTGCACATTGAGACAATTCATCTTCCTCTATACCCCCAAGGACTCCACAACCTACCAAAACCACACCCGCTAGCTCCCCCTTCCAATCTCATCTGTCCTCTGTCCAGCTCTCCAGGTTCTTCCCCCAGACATGCCTCTAATCACCCAACTGATATTCATCCTATAACTACCATCATCACCTCTCATAGACAAACAGTATGTCCATTGTCACACCCCCTGCAGCCAGTCACAAAAACCTCATTCACAATCCCCTTCAACGCCTGGTCCCCTCCAGTCCTATGTGCACCCCAGTCAGTTTTGGCCTTTGAAATATTAGATCTTTCAACAACAAATCTTTTTTATGTCGTGATTTTATCTGTTGTATTAATTTGGACTTTTTAATTTTAACAGAAACTTGGCGAGCTCCGGGAGATCAAAGTCCATTCATAGAGGTAACACCCTCTCCCCCCGACTTTTTTCATCTGCATCAATCCAGACTGTCAGGCAGGGGAGGGGGGTTGCTGTAATTCATAAAAATAAAAAAATAAAGATTTTAAATGTATATCTACTGTACATGATGTATTTTTATCTTTTGAATATCTACTTTACTGTTCACTATAAGCCCCAGTTTTAATTTGAATTATCTATAGACCACCCAAGCCAAACAGTGTTTTCCAAGAATTTGCTGGCTTTTTATCATATTTCATATCCAAGTATGACAACATTATTATTTTAGGTGTATTTTAGGTGATTTTATTTCATTTCTATTGTCCATCTATGACTTTGAGCACTGATTTTATGGACATCTTGGAGTCTTTTAACCTCACACACTTAATTCAAGTTCCCACTCATTCAAAAGGTCACATCCTTGATTTGGTTTTACACCATGGTCTCAGCCCCTACAGCTTTTAAACTAAGGATATCTGTGTGTCATATCATAAGCTTGTTTTATTTAGTGTGGTTTTATCACTTTTACCTGTTATTAACAGTACGCTGGTCTGTCAACACATTTATAACTCTACGTCTGCTAGTAGATCTTCCAAGCTTTTTATCACTGCTTCTTTAACAGCTGTTAATCCAAATTTTAACACAGAAAAGTTATTCTTCATTTTTAATCACATCTGTACTGTACAACTACCCTGGATTCTGTTGCCCCATATAAAGTCAGAAATTATTTGAACACCGCAGCCCTAGCTAAATGACAGAAAAATTCAAAAGGGACTGCAGACAAAATGACAAAATGACAAAATGGAAAAAAAATGGTTTCTGTGTATTTTATGAGATTTTGAGAGATGACATGAAAAATGATCAAAAAGCAGTTAAAGAAGCATCGGCATTCTTTTATTCTAACTGATTTTATCAAACTGCTTCAACCCCAGAGTTTTTGTTTAAAATTTTAGACTCTGTCACCCCAGTGCTGATTTTATCAAATATTTTAACTTATATGAATCCAGCTACGTGCAGCCTTGACTCCATGCCATCTAAATTTCTCAAAGAAGTTTTTGACATGGTTGGGCCCAGTATTTCATTAATTATTAACAGTTTACTTTTAAGTGGTCATTTTCCATCTGCTTTTAAACATGCTGTGGTCAAGCCTCTTGTAAAGAACCCAAATCTTAACCCTTCTGTTCTTAGTAATTTTAGACCAATTTCTAAAATGAATTAAGTGAATCAAAATGACATCTTTGAGAAATTTCAGTCAGGTTTTAGAGCTCACCATAGTATAGAAACCACCCTTGTCAGAGTAACAAATGGCCTTCTTTTAGCTGCTGACAGAGGAGAGAGAGCTATTTTAATCCTTTTAGATTTAAGAGCGGTAGTTGATACAATTAGCCAGAACCGTTGCGGTGACCGTAGGTAACCACACATCCTCCACCTCTCGTATTGTCTGTGGTGTACCGCAAGGTTCTATTTTAGGTCCACTTTTATTTTCTCATACCCTTCTTATCCATTCCTTATCTTTATGATGTTCCTATTCTTAACTTTGTTTTGTTTTGTTTTGTTGTGTTTTAAATGTATTTACTTGCTCATTTATTTGTTATGTATCTGTCTTTATCTTCTTATCTTCGTTTTATCCCCTCCAATGTGATGTTGTCTTCTTACACTACTTCTTATATTATTTTTGTCTTCTGTTGCTTTTATTCTTTATTTTTCTTCAACTGATTAATTCAGTTCCAGAGATCTACTGGCCCTATCACTTTTATTCCTTTTAGTTCTGTAATTTTGTTGACCTTTTGTCTACACATTTTGTTCTTGGCTCTTAGTTTGACTGTTTCAGCTCCTTTCTCTGTTTGGCATGTTTGTTGATGCTTATTTTATTGATCCCTAAACAACTGTTTTTAAAGGACGAAAAGAATGTCATTAAAATGTCAAAAGAAATAATAGCATAGTTTG